>NC_141904.1:39850606-40153636 GCF_057802395.1 Ceratotherium simum simum
CTCAGAATGGAATTGAAACTCTGAGGCGCCATCATTTATTTAACTGCATAATTGTTTTAGGAGCTGTACAGCTTATTAATAATAAAATGCAAATGCTCTCTAAAACGTTTTTCTTTAGTTTCAAATAGATACTTTCTTTTGGGCCACGGTATGTGTCCATCTTAAAATGCAGTACCAGACCTCAGTGGTTTGTCCAATGGGATTGTTAGTCTCTGGTGTCCATAATTTAACTGCTACTTTTCTACTAGGGGACAAAAATGCAATGTAATGCCCAGTCCAACAGATGTAATTTCTTTGTATTTGCTCATAAAGCCCCCTTGAGAGAATTCTGTTGATTCTGGGCACATAATTTTAAGTGAAAGGAAGTAAAACCAGAGCACAGTTGGGGTAAGGAGATGGTGACCCTACCAGATGAGGAATGTTTGCAGGAGGTGCCAATGCTTGGCCTGGAGAAGACTTAGGGGAGCATGATCATTGTCTTCAAATAGCCGAAAAGATCTCATCTGGAAGAGGGTTTAAACTCACTTGGGGTCCTAAATGCACAATGATGGCTGATACAGGGAGGCAGAGTTCAAGACACTGAAAGGAAGAGCTTCTTAAAGTAATTCCAGAAATAGGCACCATTGGTTTGGAGAGGGGGGATTTTCCACGATAAAATATATGTTTGGAAAATGCTGTGCACTATACTCCCTTTGGATATTCATGGCACACATTAGCATTTTGAAGTCCTGCCATCCTGAAAACAAACAGGTGTTATCAATGGAGAACAGAGACAGTGGAGCAAATGGATTATAACTAAGGAGTTCTCTCTCTAGCGTCTACTTTTCCCTAGTTCCACTTGGCTGCTATTGAACACTATTTGGCATGTATCTCTTTAATGACACAATTCAGAGAGTCTTTCCAATGCCTGCAATGGAAATTCAGTAACTTGATTTTAGTATCAGGGCCGATGTTCTCATAGAACATACCTAGCACCTTACAACTAAAGGGGCAGAAAATACTTTTAAGCTAGTGTCTTCTGTTAGTTTCCTGAAATTTTATGCCTACTGCCAAGTACTATGTATTTTAAGAAATTTTTCATTGAAAATTAAATAAAAGAGTAAACCACATCCCTTCCAGCAAAGATTGAGCAGACATTATGTTAGTGGACTCCAAGGACGAAGGTATCTTAGAGTCTTACACAGACATGGAAACAATACCCATTAGGGGCTAGTATTATGCTCTGGGGCGTCATATGGGACCTGCATATCATCACTTTGAAACTGTAAATATTCTTAACCTGCTGCCAAAAGAGAAGACAGTGTGAGAGGAGGTGGAGGACTACCCATATTACCATATTTCTCACCAGTCTCCCTCAGACATCCTATTCCCTGTGGAAGGTCCTAATATTGTTTTCTGAGCCCATTTTCAATTCCCTAGCATTTTGCTGTTCCTTCTGAAACATCTGAAATTCCCTTCCTTCCTGCTCCATCTTTCCATCTATTCTAATCCTAAATCTATTAAGACCCCATTAAAAGCTTTCTCCAGTTCTTTGGTGACCATTTATTTTTTCTGAACTGTCATGTCATTTCTCAAACAGACTAGACTTTGGTAAGCTCCTTGAAGACATGATCAGGTCTAACTTATGTGCCTCTTCCCAAAGCAGCTAGCACAGCACACTCCTGACACATAGTATTTAAGAAATAGTAGTTAGTGAGTGGGAGAAGATAGTCTGCCTTCCAATACCAACCAACAGAAATAGAAGCGAATTTAATACTTTTGTCATGAATCCCACTGTTATAACAACACTTCCATCTTCATTTTTTTGTATTTGCCTGATATGCCTTTATCTACCTTCAACTTTAAACCTTTTTTGTCATGTTATCTAAGTGCTTCTTTTGAAAATAAACATAATTAGATTTTAGATTTCTTTTTTGCCCAACTTGAAGTTTTATTCTTAAATAGAAGAGGTTTATGGATTTGCGTTCATTGTTATGAATGAAATGTTTGGCTTTCCTTCTGTCTATTACTATATGATTTCTATTTTGTGTTTCTCATTTCCTTCCATTTCGTGTGTGTGTGTGTGTGTGTGTGCATGTGTTAGCCACGTGTGGTTTATGTGTTCTTTCCTTTTATAACCTCCCGTGTTTTGGAAGATATATAATATATTCTTCTCATAATGATTACCTCTGAGGTTTCCAAGAAACACTCCTTATTTTACATTTCTCAAGTTATTAAAAAGTAAAAATAAGTGTGGTATTTTGATTCCTCTACTATTCCAGATAAGCTTACCAAACTTTTAATCCCAACTCTCATCCCACCAGCAATAGTATTTCCACTTCTTATTTTTGCAAATTAAGTATGGCACTGTTGTCAATCCAGATTTTTATTGTTATTCCAATGTTTTGCAATTCATACCTTTGAGAATAAATCTCAAGATATACGTACATTTTATAACAAGATTTATACTTCTATTTAGACGTTTCTAGTTTTAACTGATTTCAATATTTACCTCCAGTTCTGTTATTACATAATGTCTCCATTCTTGAGCTTTTATTTTTGTTTTGTTTCTCAGTTGTTCAGTGGGTATTTTCAGTAATATTGTTCAAGAAGAGAACATGAGTACCTAACACATAAGGGAGTGAATTGCCACGGGTCCCATTGCTTGGCTAATGAATCTCTTGCAGATGGGGGCAGATTGGTGAGCAGAGTCCAACTTGTGACTTCTTGCACAATGTCCCTCACCATATTCTGTGGCTCCATTTCTCTGCCCACTCTGCTTTCATTGAAGCAAGTAACACACTTTCCCCTTTTATATTAGTCCATGAAACCCAATAATCTGGGAACTGCTGCTTTATGATAGTAATTAAATCATCTGTAGTGTCAGTTCTGTCCTTCACTGCCTCTAATAAGGATTTCAATTGTGAAATTTTATTTTTTGCTTTCCTATATTCCCCACACATTCTTCTTTTGACTCCTTTATCATAACATCTGGTTCTCTTGCATTTTATTGTCAACCAAAAGCAGATGCTGTCTATAATTGTCTTTTGTTTAATATTGTATAACCCTTCAAAATATGTCTTTCCTTACGGCATTGTTGAAAGGAGTAAAGGAGATAGGTTATGTAATGCAGTCACATAAACTAGGCAAATGGCAAATGTGACAGCATAAACTCCAGAGGGCAGGGGCTGTTGTGTGTCGTGTTCACTGTAATATTAGCGCGTAGCACTAAGCCTTGCACCTAGGAGTAGTTGTTCCTGTAATAGTTATTCAATGTGAATTTGTTAAGTGAACAACTGAATAGATGAGTGCTCAACCAATGAGAAATATTAGTATCAGAATTATGGTTATGATTATTTTTGTTATACACAGAGAAAAATATTCAGAATTAAGAAGGGAGAACTGCAGATAACCATTTATCCATCAAACATTGAGTGCCAACTGTGTGCCAAGCCCTGTGCTAATATCTAACACCTTCATAAATTCAAGTGAGGAGACTCAGAGGTAGCAAAGGAAAAGGAAATCTAAGTTATGTAGAAACTGGAAGAAGTAAGGAGGAGCCCCTGCCACTTTAAGCTGAAGACCTGTTGGGCCTCCCTCCATGACAGACTTTTCTGTATTCAGTGGACAAGATGGGTTTAACTGGCTTCATGATGCTCCCACTGGCCCTCCAAAGCCATCCCACCCCTTACCCCCATCCAGGTGATCAAACTGGATGTCCTGAAGCCAAAACACTGATGGAAGGATATCTCAAGCCCATTTGGGATACCAGTTTGGGGAAGATAGGAAGCCAAAGGAACTGATAGAGTCTAGTTCTTCTCAACGATGTTGGTCATACTTCTACCTATGTTCCTAAATCTCCTTGTCTTAACGTACACGTATGCTGATATTAGGAACATATGGACTCTGGCATCCCCCTCCACCCCATCCTTAAGCATCTCATGACTATTAAGAATGAGAAAGGGATCAAGTGGGGAAGAGAGAGTCTTTATATGCATACAGCTCTCCAGAAAATGAAAATTTCCCAAGTTGCCAGATAATGCTGCTCTCTTATCAATGTAAAAAGGAAAATGTAGAACTTCCTTCCTCTGAACTGTTTATTTTACTGGTAATTGGCCAAAGTCTTAAATGGTCAAATTTATGGAAAAAATAATAAAAAATATAAAATCAGCCAAAGGAAAGAGACTGTCCCTCTCAAATTATAGATCATGATGTTTGCAAGTGTTTTGGTAATTTTTTGAATCATGGCATGAAGATGATCTTTCAGAAAATAGTGTTTCTCCTCCCCCAAAGAAGATGTTTGTATTTTAGGAGACTTTTAAGATCATACCTTAGCAGAAAGAAGGGACAATACAGCAAAGTGTTTTCACTGCAGAAGAACTAACCAGAGAGGGGAGAATGTCTGATAATTTAAGGCGGTCTTTTGTTAAATGTTTAATCACTTCCTATAGGTCACCAGCTAGATGCTTTTTAGTAATATCACAGCAGATATATTCTGAATAGATATTTCCATGTTCTTCCAAGACCCACCGTGCTTCATATATTTTCTCCTTGCCCCATCAAGAAGGAAATAAAAAAGGTGCCCAGGGGAGAGAGAAAGGAGGAGAAATCATTCAAGGCAGAGTTTGGGTGGACAGAAGGTAGACACTACTGTGATTCCTGGATACACTTTGAGAGTTTTCTAAACTTGAAGCTCAAAACCTTTTCCTGGCTGTGCCATTGCTGATTCATGCCTTCCTGCTTGAGGTTCGGACCACCCATGACAAACAAATGTAGAGAGGCTGCCTGCCTTTGGACCCAGGATTAATTCCATGTTTGGAGGCTGAGGATCTACACAAATAGGCCACCTCCAGTTATAAACACAGGGAGATAGAGACCTGTTGGAAAATGTGTATTCTGTACTTCCATTCAGCTGCCATAACAGAAAACGCTCCACTGACCTGCTTTAGAATGGTCCCCTTAGTTGTGCAGCCACAGTGGATACCACATCATAAAATGACAGAACTGGGATAGTAATAAAAAGTAGGACAGACCTCTGTGTGTATCTGGGGCTCATAGCATCAGGCACGCGTGTGTGTGTGCGTGCATGTGTGTGTGTGTGTGTATCTGTGGGAGACACCTGTACATTGTGACCCAGCTATTAAGGACAGAGGATGGGGGGAAGAGAAATACATGGCTAATTGCTGCTAAAGCACTTGCTTTGTAGCTTATCAAACACTGCATGGTTGCTAAACCAGGAAAATAAAGCGTAGATTATTCTATCACATGCTAAGCTTAGCTGGAAAGAAAATCCAGAAGCCTATAGCTACCCTGCACTCCCCACCCCAGCAACATGACAACAAACAAGCAGTGCCGGAGTGCACACGCTTATACATGTGTGCACATGTGCTCACTGCACACACTCCCACCTCCAGTCAGGGAAATGTGTGTTTCCATTGACACAGCAAGAGCGTGGTTTAAAGAGTTAACATCCACGTCAGCCTGTACCTGATCCCTTACCATCTAAGATCCAAGCACCATCTTCACCCTGCATATAATGCCATAAAAAGAAACAACAAGAATCACTTATTAAAACTGAGGAGGGACAATGAACCAGCCTGACTCTGTTGGACCCAGAAGGACTGTATCACTTTGCATGTGATCAGCCTGATATCCCTGTTTGAAAAGGAGATTTCAAGGACCATTTTCTGAGCATCCATTTTCTCATTTTTAAGATATAAATATAAATAAATAAATAAATATTAAAAAATAGAAATAAAAACTATCTATCTGATAGATTGGGTACAAAGATTAAATGAGACAGTAGCTAAAAGCAGTAGTGGTCAGTTAGTAACTTTCAAGGCTCTTTGCTTCTCCCTGTTGCCACAGGGGGCATGCACTGCTGCTGGCCTGCCCTCTCTCCCAAGGCTTAGTCTCTCACTTCAGCTGCCAGAACTTGGATGCCCAGATGCAGAAGTGCTTAAAGATGTCTGTGGTGGAAAAAAGCATCTCCTTCCCCCATAAAATCTGCCACTTTACTGCAGTCCTCTCTTGCTGGGGCAGATGACACCTGCGTGCTCTCAGCTACCTGGCCAGAACCTCAAGGCCATCTTGGACTCCTCCTTGCCCCCTTTCTCCAGAAATCCCATCCACGAGCACACTTTGTCAATTCTACTTCTGTGACTTCTCTGTGGTCAGGCCTCACCTCTCTTCCCCACTGCTCCTGCCCCAGTCCAGGCTTCAGCACATCTCAGATGAATTGTTTCAAGAACTTCCCAAATTATGTTCTTTCTATCCATCTCTACCTTCTCATCTGCTTTACACACTGCTGCCAAATCTCTTCTGAAAGCAAAATGACATTGAATTTCTGCTTTTCTCAGGAAGGCTTACAGTACCTCATTGCCTAACGAATTACACTCAAGCCCCATAGCTTGACACTTATTCTAAAACCTCCAATAGCTAACAAAGGCAAAGAAGTAAGATTTTGTCCCATCAGATTTACAGAAGGTGGAACTTTGTTCACTACCCCTGACAGTCATCATCATGGCACTACTGAACATCTATATGTGGGTCATTGCAAACAAACCTAAAATACAGACCTGCAAGAGAAAGACAGAATGGTGCAGAGGGGTGAGGGGGTGGGTATTTGCATTCTGGCTCTGTGCTTAGTAGATTGAGTGACCATGGACAACTGATTTACCTTCTTTTAATCCCAGTGTCTTTCAAATGAGATTGAAAATAACAATGCCTACTTCATGAATTCACTGATAACTAAATAAAGTGTTACATGTGAATGTTCTTTATGGACTATAAAACTCAACAACTGTTCACTATTATTAATACTGTCTTTATGTACAAAAGATTGATATTAATAGTATGCTAAATTCTTAGGAAAGTGCTTTGGGGGTGGAGGGAAAAGGTAGAGCCTAGACTGGCCAATCCATTCTTGGGAGACCTGAGGATAAATACAAATTCTTGAGCTAGGGAACAGTTCTGAAGAAAGCAAATGAGATTATGAAAACTGCAGACCTCAGAGAAGAGGAGAAGACAGAGCAGCAGAGATTATTAATACCAAGGGGTGTCAGGTCCAGATATTTCCCAGATGGTCGTGACAAAGTGATCATTCAGGAGGATGTCTCCTCTCAAAACTTTAAGCCAAACTCACGTAGCAGAAGGAAAGCTTGGCACCCGTGGTCTTACAATGTGAACTGATGACCCAGAGGGCAAAGGCTATGGACTCCAAACACAAAGCCCTGAGCCAACCCGACTCCCGTTGCTATTTTTAAAGCTCCATGCGGGTGAGGGGCGGGGGACGTAGGGAGAGTTTTTCCACTAGTAGTCAGGAACCTAAATAGGAAAGATCAACAGAGGCATTTATAAACAATGAATGCCATTAATTTTTTTAAGCTAAGAAGGGGTTAGAAAAGATGTAGTATAGCAAGGAGTGGGGAATATAGGCAGGGAAAAATGGCCCAGGGGTCGCCACATTTTTTAGTGGTCCTTTCTTCTTGCTTAATGGCATTTCAAGTCACTGCTGAATTATTATATGAGTGAATTTCCTGGAAAACTTGGAAACCTTCTTGTTCAATTGATCTCATAGTAGGGGAGAGATAGAATGGGTTATTTTTAATCAAGGTCCCATGACTAGAGTTCAGCTGTGATGGAAAATATGTTCCCTTTTCTCCCCTTTAGCAGAAAACTTTCTAACTATTGAGTGATATCTAAAGTTTGGAGGCAGTTTAAGCTGTATTGCTGTAGTTCCAAAGCCCGAGTTCTTTCTAGTACACTGCACTACGAGGAGAGTGACAGGTAATCTAGGGCTCCTTTGGGGATGGTGAGAAAGAGGTCATTGTAAGTCCTGGTTTGAGCTATGTCTGCTTAATTTCCCAGCATGGTGCAACAAGAAGACCATTAGACCAGGAGGCTGGACACTAGTGTTTTCATACCAGCTCTGCCATGAAGGAGCAGTGTAATGTTTGTCAAATCACTTTGTTTCCTCAGCCTCAGTTTCTTTATCTGTAAAATGAGAAGGTTGGCTATATCTGGGAGGGGAAATTGGTTTCCTCTAGTGATTGTCTAGAGGAGCTTCTAAAGCTGCACTACAACTCAATGAGAAAATTATTGTGATTGATTAGTGATGTCTGCCATGTACGCAAAATGAAGCGCTTCTCCAACACATATACTATGTATTTGCTATCCCTAGGCTACTTATCTCTAAGGCTAGACTCCTTAAAAATTGAATATACATGCAAATCACCTGGAAATCGTGGTGAAATGCATATACTGGTTTAGTAGGTCTGGGTTGGGTCCTGAGATTCTGCGTTCCTTACAGAGTCTCAGATGACACCACTGATGCTAGTCCATGGGCTACACTTTAAGTTGCAAAGTGCTAAGGTATCTTCCTGACTAAATTCTGTGACACTGTTAACTTAGCAAGCTACTAGAGTTATGTGGAAGGCCTTAGGTATCTTGGAAAGAGAAAATGAAGTACAGAAATAATAGAGAGAAGAGCAAATTTAAAACTTTCATAAGATTTCTAACTTTGTCTCTTGCATAGAAATTTGTCTCATTCTTTCTTTCCCCAGATACTTCATAAATATGAAGTGCTTAATAAATAATTGAGGATACACATGTAAATATCTGAACCAGAAATATACAGAGTGCTATGGAAACTCAAGTGAGGGAACAGTAGTTCTACCCGAGGAGGAAGAGGTCAACAAAAGTTCCATAAAGAATGTGGCATTTGGGTTGGGCACTGAAGGATGAATAGGAGTTCACCACTCCCTACCAAACACAATATAATTCTTAGACACACCTTCCTGTTGAGTATAAAGAACCAATACATGCCATATTTTCTTTAAAAGAAAAATGTAACAGAGTCACCTCTTAATTTCTCAGAAGCTGATGATATAGCCTACAGATTTAGCCAGGTTAACCACTGCCTCTCTGTTCTTTTGGTAGACTCCTCACATGGGAGACACCTATATCCAAAAGGTAAAACAAGTGGTTACACTACTTGGTTTTGGTCTGAAATGGTATTTAAAAAGAGTTCTGGCCCAATTCATCCTTTATCCCTAGTTTCCAAATGTGATGGATCAAAGATCTGGTACCTTGATGCAACCAGAAAATATAGCTAAAAGGTTTCAGTCAAACCTAGTTGATTGAGGGGAAGAAATAAATAAGCAAAGGACGCCAGCCAGAGAGGCAATGCCAAGTGTGGATTAAGTCAGACCTGTTTTAGGATTCCAGCTCTACCACTTACTAGCTAAATAATCTTGGGTAAATTGTTTAAACTCTCTGATTCTCAATTTTCCATCTGTTAAGTGTGGAATAATAACTAACTTCAAGAAATTGTTGTATTAGAATGAACGTATGGAAAGTCCCCAATTCTTGGCTATCCTGAGCGCAGTCCCCATATCAAGTGGCCTTATCCCAATGGACTCTCAGTTTTAAACCTTAACTTTCAATTTCATTTCTTTTATAAATTGTCAGTTTATGTCCTTGGACCATATATCATTTGGCTTATTTCCTTTTTCTTTTTAATATGTGAGAGATGCTCATAAATCCCGTATAATACAGTATAATACCCTTAATTATATAAGCCAAATATTTTCCTCAATTTATCTGCCTTTCAGTTTGTACTAGTGAAATATATTTTTATGGAATCAAATTTCTTAATCTTTTGCTAAGTTGTTTTCTCTCATAAAATCATGCTTAGAAAGAACTTCTCTACCTAAGAATAAATGAACTAGCATTTATATTTTCTTCAATTAATTTAATAGTTTCAACTTTTACATAAATTTCTTAACCCATCCAAACTATTTCAGAGTATGCTATGAACTATCTGGTATCTTTGTCAAATAATTTACTAGGTGACTCAAAAATATTTATTGAATAATTCCTCTTTTCACTGCTGATTTGAAAGTCACTTTTATCAAACACTAAATTCTTAGAGATACTTATTTCAATTCACTTTATTGGTTATTTTTTGTTTGTTCAGCACCAGTAGCTCTCTGGTTCAATTATTGTTGCAGCTTACAATAGATTCTTTTTCAAAAATGTTTTGCTATTCTCAAGCATTTACTCTTCATGATTAATGTTAGAATCATTGTGTGAAGTCCCCCACCCAAATCTCATTGAGATTTCAACTGGAATTCTGGTAAATTTGCAGAACTGTTTGGAGAAAATTGGTATCCTTTCAACACATTGTCTTCTTCTTACTTTATAATAGTATGCTGACTAATAATAACATCAGACATCTTTGTTTTCTTTCAAACTTAAATATGCATTCATTCAACACGTATTTAGGGAATATCTCCTCGGTACCAGATTCTGTTCTAAGCACTTGGGATGCATCAAGGAACAAACCAGGCAAAGATCTTTGCCCTTGCAGAGTTGACATTTTAGTTGGGAGATGATGGATAGATGGATCTATGGACGGACTGATGGATGGATGGATGGATAGATCGATGAATGGGTGAATTTTCTAAGATGATAAGTGATATGGAAAGAAGAACAATGTCAAGCAGGGTGAGAAAGATCAAGAATGAAGAGGCAGGGGTCAGGTTGCAGTATCACCTGAGGCGGTCAGGGGAAGCATTGTTGAGAAGATGAGATCTGAGCAAGACTTGCAGAAGGTGAGAGAACTCTGGAGACAGAGCATTCCAAGTGAAGGAAACAACTAGAGCAAAAGCCTGAGGCAGGAGCATGCCTGGTGTGTTTAAGTAACAGTCAGGTAGCCAGTGTGGGCTGCAGCAGAGTGAATGAGGAGCAGAGAGGAAAGGAGAGCAAAGATTTGTGCAACTCTATAGGCCATGGTAAGGACTTTTGCTTTTCTCTGCAATTACAGGACTTTAATTATATTTGCAAAGGCTCAGTCTGCCTACTATGTGAAGAATAGACTTTGGTAGAAGTGGCAAGGATTGAAGCAGAAAACAGTTAGGAGGTGATTACACTAATTCAGGTAAGAGATTAAGGTACAGCAGGAAGAAATGAGAAGGGTCGAGATTCTCCATATACTTTGAAGGAAGTGCCCAGCCAGGTTTTCTGCATGTAGCTGTGTGGGAAAAATGTAGCTAAAGATGTTTCCAGGGTTTCTGGCCCAAGTAACCGGAAGAATGACATTGCCATCAACTGAAATGGGAAACTGTAGGTTGAATAGTTTCTGGGGTATGTGTTGGGGGAAAGATCACTAATTCAGTTTCAGACATGTTAACTTTGAAATGTTTACTTGACAACCAAGCAGAAAAATGTCAAGTAGTCAAGTATATAAGTAGATCTGGAGTTTGAGAGTCTCGTCTAGATAAGAGATATAAATATTGGCGTCATCAGCATATAAATAGTATTTAAAGGGATAACATCTGATAAAATGATCAAGGGAGTAAGTATAGACAGAAAAGAGAAGAGGACCAAGGACTGATCCCTGGGCATCTCTAATGTTAAAAAATTGGCTAGAAGAGGAGGAATTAGCAAAGAGACTGACAAGTAGTGACCAGTGTGGTGGAGGTAAGCCAAGAAAATGTATTGTCATGGAAGCCAAGAAAGAAAATATGTTAAAGAGGAGAGAATGATCAGCCTTGTCAAACACTACTGGTAGATCAATTAGGGGAAGAACTTAGACCATTGGATTTAGCGAGTAATGGCATCTGGTATCCTTGATGAGAGCAGTTTTGGTGGACTGGCAAGAGACAGCTTCTAATGTTTCCTCATTAAGTATCAGAAAGACTCATTTCAGATGTGTATCCTTTATTATATTATGAAAGTATCCTTGTCCCACATTTACTAATAGTTTAAATCAGAAAGAGAAGTCTATTTATCTGACTAATTAGATTAATAGCTATTTCAAATGATGAGCTATAATATATATATTAGGAATATTATTCAGCCATAAAAAGGAATGAAATATTGATACATGCTACAATGTGGATAAACCTCAAAAACATACTAAGTTAAAGAAGCCAGACACAAAAAGTCACATGTGGTGTGATTCCATTTATATGAAATATCCAGAATAGGTAACTCCATAGAGACAGAAAGCAAATTGCTGGTTTCCAGGAGCTGGGGAGAGGGAAGAATGGGAAATAATTGCTTAATGAATATAAGGTTTCCTTTTGGGGTGATGAAAATGTTTTAGAATTAGATAGAGGTGGTGGTTGCCTAACATTGTGAGTGTATCAAATGCTACTGAATTGTTCACTTTAAAATGGTTAATTTCATATTATGTTAATTCCACCTCAATAAAAAAACTACTGGGGAAAGAAAGTATGGCCCACAGGACAAAGCTGCCCACCACCTATTTTTACACAGCCCTGAGCTAAGAATAGTTTTTACGTTTTTTAATTGTTGAAAGAAAATCCAAAGAAGAATAATATTTCATGACACATGAAAATTATATGAATTCAAATTTCAGTGTCTTAAAATACAGTTTTAAAAGCCATGCCCATTTGTTTACATATTATTTATGTCTGTTTTCATGCTACAATGGCAGAGTCGAGTAGATGCAATAGAAACCGTGTGGCCTGCAAAGCCTAAAATATTTACTGTCTTGCTCTTTACAGAGAAGCTTTGCTGGACCCTAGTCTAACTCCTCAGAGGGAAAAAAAAAAAAAAAAAAGCCATTCTAACTTTGCAGCCAAGCTTGGCATTGTTGAAGGGTTTTCTTCTGGAGAGATCCTCTATTCTGCTGCCAAAATCTTCAGATTATTGGAATTTAAGTGTTTTTCAAAGAAGGCATTGGGAGCTATCTGCCTTCCTCCTGGTAGTTATATCTTCACTTTATTAGCCTCCAAACTATATTTAAAAATACTACACTAGATGACAAGAAAGCATTTCTAATGCTGCGGTGAATGTCGTAAAAATATCGCTGGTGGCGTGCTCAGTGTGGGAGAGACGAGTACCAGAAAGAAGCACAGGAGAGGAATTCCATCCCTTCTCCCTCCAGAGGGAGTAAACTTCAGAGAAGGCCAAACTCCATGGTCCTCTCCAACCCTCAGTCTCTTCTTTCCCCCCATTTCCCTAAAATCAATGTGGTGAATGAGGGCCAGGGAGGAACCCACCAATCTCAGCAGAACTGACGTTCTCAGTTCTGACAGCTTCTCCACTACCCTTGCCAGAGCTTCCAAATCTGAGTCTGATCTGAAATGTGAATTCTGATGTCTCAGTTGCCTGTTTTCCTAGAGTGTAAATGAGAGTATGTACCCATTCATTTTTGTTTTGCTTTGTTGTTTTGTTTTGTTTTGTTTAATAGTCTCTCCTTACTGTCAGTCCTTTCTCAGTATAGCCCTTTGATTCAGATCTCTGGAGGATCTCTCCAGAAGGCCCAACTTTACACTGTAGACATATTCCTAGAAAGCTGAGGGATGGATCTCATGCACACTGACAGTTCGTGCATGCTTTAACCACTAATTCTAATTCTCTTTGTTTGGCCATGGCTCTTAAAACTTTTAGCAATTTGGTCGGCCTCAGGTTGTTAGAGGCCCTTAATTAATTTATCACATTAATACATAAATAAAATATAATTATGTGTTATTATTATATATAAATGGTTAAATATTATTTAAATAAAAATATAAATATATTTGATAAATAAGAATCTTACTTATAAAAGAACTACAGAGTGAATTCTTCTATAAATGAAACATTTAATATTTTATGCCATATTCATGTTCAAAAAGTATTTGAGGTAACGTTTTGCAAAGCAAGGATCAACTTGCTTATTTGTAAATTGAGGTGTAAGGGAGGAATTTGGGTGTAGTACACATAGGAGAGTAGAATGATATGTGTAGACTGTGCTCTATCTGAGTCGTGCCTGGTCATATCCTGAGTTTGGAATGTCTAGTTCAGCCTTAAGGAATCTGGAAATGATAACCTCAGGGAAAGCCACTAGTCAGCGTTGCAGATGACACACCTTCTAGTCAGATCACCAATTACTTTGGCACCATGAGTTGTGCTTACCAAAGAGAGGGTTCCTTGGTTTTCTCATTTTGTGCTCATGACACCCCTTCTCAGATGGGGAGACTGAGGCTCAGAGATCAAGTACCTTGTCCAAGGTCTTAGAGCTAAGGACTAATATCTAACCTTTTAATGCCTTAGGCCCAACTTTTTCCTCCCCGCCATGATGTCTTTATATATTAAATATGCATATACAAACATACATATCCAGATATGAATATACAAATATAATAATTTGCATAATAAATGCATAGAAGTTTTATAGGTTGTAAAACAGCTGTCCTGCTTTTGTACTTTTGTATTCTTACATTTGTACTTCTCCACCCTGGCTCCACTCTTCCTTTTAAAAGAATCAACCCATAGGAGAACACTTTTTCTTAAAGGCATTTATGACATCAATGTCATTTTCAAAACAAAAAATAAGTCCCTGAATAAGTGCATATAAAACTAGAAACAGCAGTGTACACTTATATTGGCTAATGCATTTGCAGACTTGACTCCTAATGCATTATTAATTGTGTAAGTAATCACCAGCTTAGAGGACTTGGCAATAAAGTCTGCAATGGGAAGGACTCTCTGTTTCCCACGGTTTGTTTCTGCATGTTTTCAAGGGCCTGCGCTGGGCTCTCTTAGTGTGTCTATTACACAGACACACGTGTCTACAGTGGCTGGCTCATCCTGAAAATTCCTGTTCACATTTGTCAACTGAGAGCCTCTTTGTAAACCACCACAAATGGGATCAGAATGCCTCTTCTACAGAGGGTGTTAGGACAGGAACAGTTGCAGCCCCAGAATCTTCTTGGGAAAACTTTTGGTGCCTAGAAACTCCTTGTTCCTTCCCCTCCAACTCCATCCTCATTGACCCTGGTTACATACTCATATTTTTATTTTATCATTATCAGAGACAGTCACAGCTGAGAGGGCCATAGATGCCCTTATAATTTCAATTTCAGTGTAAGAAATTCAGACCAGATTGGGGTAGAAGTCTGCTGATGTGCAGATGGCTGGCAGGAGGCATTGGGGAGAAGGGAAGAGCTGGGCTTCCAAGTTGTGTAGACCCGGACCTTGGTCCCGCCTCTTCTTCACTAGCTGCATATCCCTGGGCCTCAGTTTGCTATCTGTAAAAACAAGAGAACAAAAACCCTTACCTCACAGTACCGTAGGAATGACAGGGAGAAAAAGTTCCAATACAGAGCTCCACAGCTACTGAGTTACTACTCACCCAACATAACATCTGTTCATTCTTTTCCAGTGAAGTTATCAGTTACCCCTGCCTCCCCTAGTTAAAATCATGTTTTGCATATAACAGGTAACATTTATTAATAAAATGAAGAAACATCCAGGAAATTGCCTAACACAGTGTACAAGAGCTCAATCATTTTTAATTCCCACATGCCTTCTTTCCTTCCTGCAGAATCAGGATGAAAAAATCAAGTTTCTGATTTCTAGTACGATGTTCTTTCATCTCAAATGTGTGTGTGTGCCTCTGTGTGTATGTATGTTTATTCACTGACAAATTCCTTAAATCTTAGTTCTACTCATTGTTTCCTCATTTATTTATTTTTCTTTCAAATCACCCGTTGTCCACCTGAGAAGGGATAGAATCATGCCCACTGACTCCATTTGGCTTAGCTGCCTTCATGTGACCAGAATCTTAGAAATTGTCTCCATATCTTTACTTGGCGTCAAAGAGTAGCAATGTATAAAAGTAATGGGAATACATCCCATGTTATGTATGTATTATTTTTAATTAGACTGTGGAGCATTGACTTCTCCCAGTCTTTCTATGATTATTGAGAGTTTTAAGCCACAAGTTTTTAATAATGGCACTAAAGATATGGAATTTCTGCATTCCTGTCCCAGAAATTGAAATTCCACATGTGATCATTTGGGCCGTCATTTATATGTGTGAAGTCAGTTGGTTTTTCGTTGCACCAGTACATGAAACCACAGCTAAATTGTTATGCTTACACACTCCAATAATCAAGTGTATTTGGTTATAGAGTGGCAGACACTTCTGAGTTATATATGTGAAGTAAATGCAGTAATGGCAATCTGAGGCGTCTCTCTGTCAGAGTAACAAAGCATTCACAGAAGCTGTAGTAGGTCATCTGGCAGGCATGATGGGAACTCATACCAGAAGGAGGAAGGAGAGGACAGTGTAAGGTGGTAGCTGGGAGGAATGCACAACCAAAATGACAAAAGTCAAGAGGCATAGCCAACATGATTCTGGTCCAGATAGTTGTCAACGACTGCTTTGAGGAGGGTATGAAAAGCCAGTAACAGAGATGGAGGGAGTGATTCCTAGAATGAGCTTTCAGCCCACTTCCTAGGTCAAGCAGACATCTGATGGAACAGTATCTGGCCTGGAATGTAGGGTCACCCGGGAGCTTGGACAGTTCTGAGAGCCAGCAAACCAGGATGCAGTCACATTAAAACACTGGTGTGAAAAGCAAGACCAGTCAGGTGGGAGCCCATACAGTAGAGATCTGCAGGCAGGCTAGAACCCAGTGCTCGCACAAGCCCTCAAGGGTTGGGGAGCCACAAAAAGAAATCTAGCTCTTTCCAAGGGATGATTAGGGTGGAGCCCCAGCATTCGTTTAGCCTGAGCACTTCTCTGACCCAGGCCTGGGTAGGCTGATCATTCCTGATGGACAGTAACGTACTTTGTGCCAAGCACTTTCCTGCACACAGGTTCCAGAGGCAAATAAACCACTGTTCCACATCAAGGGCCTGTTGTGACAGGTACTCTGGGAATGGTGAGAGAACAGAGTGGTGGGTCGTGTAGTTGTAGAAGGAGGGAGGGTGTGTGTGCAGGCAGCTTTGGAAAATACTTATGGGCGATATAAGATGAGAAGCTATTTAGCAGTGGAACAAGAAAGACAGCAGAAGCAGTATGAGCAACCCTCAAGAGGCCTGATCCAGCCACCTTTGCCAGGAACCACAAATGATCTGGTAAAACAAAGGAGACCAAGGTGGACCATGTGGAAAATGAAGCAAGGGAAGAAGGCAGGGGTCCCATCATGGAGGGCTTCTTAACTGAGTCCCACATAATTCTGTTTCATTCCTTGTGTTAGTGTATATTCGAGGGTAAGTAGTCCATGAATAATGCTAGTTGCATTAGAATGCCTGTTTTTATTATCCAGTAGAGGTTTTGTTATAGCCCTTAGTTTAAAAATACTAACTCTGCCATCTTCACTACTGTTCGCATAGTCCCTAGCCCTTAAATGCGTCTGGTCTGCCCAGGCACCAAAAACTTACCCACTGCTTTTGCTCTCATCTCTCTGGCTTTGAGACCCTTCTGTGACATGGGCTTCTAGCCCTTTCTAGGCTCTGCCTCTCTTGAGGCAGGCATCCCTTAAGGTCTCCTCTCCCAGCCACAACCTTTACTGGTAGAGGTTGAGGGGAATCTAGTAGCTAAACCTACAAGAACAGGGACCTGGAAAGTCTTTGGACTATCTTACCTGTGTTTACCTTTGTATCATTTACAGATATTTTATATAATCCAAGAAATATTTATTGATATTCATATTGTTATAATATAGTTCTAGATTTTTTTAAAGTGTTTTTCCCAAATCATTTTAAAGAGTCTTTTTTATTGTCTAATTTACATTAATTTTAATCAAATAAATTGCAGGAGTAATTCTATAGTTGTACAATCTGGAAGCAAACTAATTATTGGTAACACTTATAACCATTGTCCACTGCTGATATAAGTACCATACTATGATTACATTTCTTTTCTTATACAAGTTTATTTTTTACTCATTCTCCATATTATTTTTGTAGGTAAGTGATCTCAATTGTAAACCATTGTTTTATCCTGTTTTATCATTAACTCTGATAATATATGAAATTTGACTAAGGGTTAAGCAAAGCCTCGATGACAAAATCTTATCAAAATGAGTCTGGCCAATTGTTTTACAGATATATATGTAATCAATTTCATTTTAAAATAAAAAGAGCCTAGGCCGGCCCCGTGGCTTAGCGGTTAAGTGCATGCCCTCCGCTATTGGCAGCCCGGGGTTCAGATCCTGGGCGCGCACCGACGCACCGCTTGTCCAGCCCTGCTGAGGCCGTGTCCCACATAGAGCAACTAGAAGGATGTGCAACTATGACATAAAACTATCTACTGGGGCTTTGGGGGAAAAAAAAAGAAAAAAGGAGGAGGATTGGCAATAGATGTTAGCTCAGAGCCGGTCTTCCTCAGCAAAAAGAGGAGAATTAGCATGGATGTTAGCTCAGGACTGATCTTCCTCACAAAAAAATTAAAAAATAAAAAATAAATAAAATAAAAAGAGCCTGTCACCCAATGCAGTTGATTCAGCTACCTCCATTGAGAAAAATTCCTTCAATATTTTCTCCCCACATCTGTGTATAGACTTCTTTATTCATTAGAGCCTCAACTGGGTTTTCTATGGACAACTCACTTATCCATAGTGGTAAACGACACATGCTCATAAAACATCCCAGTGCCTGACAGTTAATCAGTGTTGTATTGGCTTGCATTGATCCATTCCAAACTCTATTTGAATATCATAACTAACATTCTTGACAATTTTCAACTGTAACTCATAAAGCTATCTTAGATTTATCCCAGAAGTTCAAATCCCAGGGGAGAACTGATGGCTTATGTGATGAGCTGGCCCCATGTTTTCCATACATCTACACATACCAAGGACCACATCATTTCAAGGTGCTGACTTGACCCAGTTTTCAGCAACTTCATTTTGTATTCACTTTTTGTCACAGTTCAACATGAGAATAGTTTAAACATCGTATTGATGGTACTGAAAATACTACAGTGGAAACTGTCTTGCTTCAGAAAGGCAACCACTTTCATCCTCTTTAATTGTTTCTTCTGACATTTATTTCAATATTTATAAATGCTGTGCTTCTCCTACTATTTATTGATTAATAAAACATTTATCAGCTTCCTGCTATAAAAGATGAGGATTCAGCTCTTGCACCTCCAACATCTGCTTGTTCCCTTCTTCCTTGCTCTCTCCTTCCCAAAAGAGTTATATGCAATCTTTGCTCCCTTGCTTTCATCTTTCCAAGTAATTTTATTATAATTTTGTGTTAACTAGATGGTCAATTTGTACACTGTTTTGCTATTGCTAACTTTTGATTCAAGTATCATACTACAATTACATTTCTTTCCTTACACAAGTTTTATATTTCCTCAAATTATAAATTGCCTTTTTCATTTCCTTAACTTTCCATGCACCGATAATTGTTTTTTTCAAATGCTCCCACATATCTGTCAAATGCCATGTCTGTTATAATATCCAAATCTCAAAAGCAGTGATAAACTTTTAATTTCCATTTTTTCTCAATTCTCCTGCCTTACTTCATCTTGCAGTTCCTGTCTAGGGCTATTTCAGAGGTGTCATATGGGCGTATCATTTACCTCTCTGTGTCAGTTCTTCTGTTGTGCACTGGATCTGATATTTTCCTCTTCTTTGATTTATTCCCTCATCTTTCTAAGGCAGCTCTTCAGTAGTGTTCTAAGAAAGGGTATGTGGAAAGTAAATATTTTGAATCCCTGAAGATCTGAAAATGTATTTATTCTGCCTTCATACTTTTTGGTAATTTGACTAGGTATAAAATTCTGGGTTGGAAATTATTTTTTGTCTCAGAATTTTTAAATTCCACAATTTTTGAAGCTCCATGGCTTTCTAGTTTCCAAGTTGCTTTTGGGAAATCCATTCTTCCTCTCTTCTGCTAAATTCCTCACCATACCTTCAGTTTCTTTCTACCTTCCAAATATGTGTTGAACACTCTTCTACTCTTGCCACTTCTCCTAGTAACCTTGTTATTTGGGGTTTATACCATTTTTTAATTCTTGGACTGTAATTTTGGTAGGATTTTGGTATGATTCAGTGGGAAACTCATGTGACCGGTCTACCATGTTTACACAAAGTCCAGTGATGTCTTTATGTTTCCGAGTATTTAAACCCATGCAATCCCTTTTGCATATATTTTAACACTTTTACTATTAGCAACCCTGGGAGTAGTTAGTACTATTCCATTTGATGATAGGACGGCTGAGGATCCAGGAAGGTTAGTAGCTTTTTTAAGTTTAAAGAGCCGGCATGAGACAGATTCAAATTTAAAATCATGTTTTTCCCACTCTATTGAAGCATTAGGGTCACATTCAGTGATGCCTTTGTGAAGTTGGTCACTAGTAATAGAACAAGTCAGACCATAGCTTCCCCATAGCTTGCTACAGTGAACTAACAACACTGCTGTGATGTGAATTATTCCTTTAAACTATTCTCTGAGCCACAGAATACAAGCTTTCTTCTTCGGTCCCTCTTGTTATTCCCCAGTAGAAATTGGAACACCTAAAACCAAATAATTGCTGGTGGTCTGACTCATACAAAACAGTGGAGTGTATTAGAGCAGACAAGGAAAAATGAAATTATGGTGTTCAAGTCTGAAGGAAAATATACCTTAATATATAATGGTGCTATTTCAGAGTCCAGCACACAATGAAATAACTTTCCTCTTTGA
Organism: Ceratotherium simum simum; assembly: GCF_057802395.1. Taxonomy (NCBI): domain Eukaryota; kingdom Metazoa; phylum Chordata; class Mammalia; order Perissodactyla; family Rhinocerotidae; genus Ceratotherium; species Ceratotherium simum. The sequence continues at coordinate 39,871,034 of NC_141904.1, forward strand.
AGCTTTTACTTACATTCTCACATAGGGCACAAACAGCATTCTCTAATTTGAAAACAAAAAATAAGTGATTGCTTTCTAAATCCACTCTTTTGAAGGCATTGCAGCCTTTCAGCTAAGTAGTTATTCTCAAAAAGGAAAAGAGACTTTCCAACTGGTATTTATGAACAAGCACACATACTCTGTAATTCGTGGTGTGTTTATATGTCACTTTGACTTTCTGTGGTTATAATAGCAGACATGCTTTGTGTAAATGATGCCTTCCTGAAGGGAGTTTTCAGGTAATACCTCCTGAAGGGTTTCTAGGTCCTTGTCCAATCAAGAGTTTGCCTCTTGCTTCTCCTAGGTAAGTGTCAGGTTTCTGTACTCCCTTATTTTATTATCTAATTACCCCCAACTGCATCTTCATGTAGGTTAAACAACCCAAATAAAAGGAGGAAATGTTTGAGTCAACTAGTGAAGGAGTGAAACTAGGCAGGCCCTCCTCTCATCTGGGGCAAATCATTCTACTGCTTGGACCCTCAGGCTTCTCATCTATAAAATAAAACTATACAGATGGATGATTGTCAAGTCCTCTTTCAGCTCTTGAATGCCATTTCTACACCATCAATGAATCAACCTCAATTAATTATCTAAAGTAGTCACCACTGTTTCAATACATATGTGATTAGGAAAGAATTTGTTTATTAGTTTATTTAATACTAATTCATTGGACATCATACTCAGAGCTGGGTATACAGTGACAAATGAACAGACTCAGTCTTTAGGCTCATTGAGTTCATAGTCCAGAGAGGGAAAAGCAGACAAAAACAAACTCTTAAATAAATATAAATTGTAATAAATGCTATGAAAGACAACAACAGAATGCTGTGAAAAAGAGTAATAGGAAAAAGATAATTTAGATGAGGATAGGGAATGTTTCCAGGAAAGCTTCATTGAACAAATGACAAGAGATCCGAAGGGTGAGGAGTAGCTAGCCAAGTGAAGAGTGATAGAAACAGCATTCCAGGCACACAGGGCAGCATGCATAAAGACCCTGAGGAATTAAAGAGCTTGTGCATTCAAGGAACTTGAAGAAGGCCATGTGGCAGAGCATAGCAAACAAGAGGGGGTGCCCTGAGATAAATATAGAAATGGGCTCACACCAAATCATACAAAGCCTCACCACCATGGTGAGAATTTTGTATAACATCAGAAAGACAGAGAGAATCTACTGGAAGATGGTTAAGCAAGAGAAGGAGGTGACTCAAGTACACTTGTAAAAGATTACTCTAGTCACTGTGCACACATGGAGGAAGGCAAAAACACATAAAGGCAATTCAATTAGGAATTAGTCCAGACAAGGGATGATGGCGGTTTGGATGAGGAGGCGATGGTGGAGAAGAGGGTGGGTTTTATATATCTTAGGATATCCTCATTTTGCATCTATGGTCAGCTGTAATCTATAGTGGGATACCTGTGGCCTCATGTCTCATGGTATATGGACATATTAATTCCTATACCTCCACTGAGGTATAGGGAGTCCCATTGCCTCTCCTAGCACTCTTCTTGGGCAGCATTCCACATGATCCAAATCTGATCCACGGGAAGTACTCATGTATCCTTTTCCTGACAAGCTTTTAAAGTGTAGGCCTTTCCTACATGGCTGTCTCTCCTCAGTAAGCTGACAGGACCACTCGTCATCCACATCTCTCACCTTAACACTTTCCCAGGCATAGGTATGGCCACAGCCGTGTGTCCCACAGACTCCAGGGGACATAGGCAAAGCTTTTAAAATAGTCTCCTTGAAGCCCCTCTCCATAGGACTGAAGAGAGAAGAAAACACCCCCATCCTTCTCATTACGTTAGAGGAGTTAGGATGAACCTAATCGTACCTCAGCAACTCTACAAAGAAATCTTCTCTCCAATCTCCCACCTCTCTTCCTCTTTTCTAATATATACTTGATATACGTGGTCATCTAAGAACTGTAAAATCCATTTTGGAACCCCATTTTTGAGGCCTGCTTGGGAGCCTACCACCTCACTTCCATATGTCAGAGCAGATGACATCTGTTATGCCATATACTCTTGTTCTGGCTTAAATGGAGACAGAAAACATCCCACATTAACATCCCCTCCTAGCCTCCATCCAAACACTTTCTAAAACATTGGATGCAGGTGTCCAACACGACTTCCATCTTTCTGAAGCTCCCACACCCCACCCTTTTCTTTGTCCTCCCAGTGCCTCTCCACTGCTGCTTCCTTGGGTCTTGGTGCAGCAGTGCAGTTGCCAAGATGCCTCTCTGCCTCTCCTCTCCTCCTCTGCCTTCTTTCTTCTCACCCTGTTATGGCGCCTTGTCCCAGGAAGCTAAATGACTCACTGCAGCAGTGGTTTCATTGCCGCCTACTTCCTCTTCTTCTGCCCCCAGGCAGGGGCTCGTGTCTGATCGAGACTTCTCTCCCCCACTTTAGGGCACCCTCAGCCCCACGTCCACACAGACCATGCTGTTCCTCCTTTATCAGTCATTTTCCTGAGTTTGTCCAACAGCTCAGACTCTGTGATGGGAATTCAGGTAAAAATGGGCAAAATTTCAGGACTTGCCCTACTCAGCAAGACATATAGAAGAGCAGAAATGGGTGATCTATATGCAGAGCAAGGAAGTGGAATTTGCTAGCTTGAATTGAGGGAACAATGAAAGTGGAGGAGGCTGAGATTTTCTGGAGTAATGAATTGGAAAGGGGTGAGGGTAAACCAGAGCTGATACCTTAGGTAGAAAATGTGGGAGAAGGTAAAAGAGTCTCCCATAATATTTTGTCCATTTTGAAAGCTTATGCAAAAGTCACAGAAAAAAATTACTTGGATTATGGGAATAACAACTTTTTCAGGGATTTCATACTAGTCACCAGGAAAGGGTTGGTTGTATCCTAACCAAGGCTCACCATATATCTGACAGGAACAAACGCTAAGCATGGACTGCGCTGCAAGGCCTGTAAGATGAGCATCCACCACAAGTGCATGGATGGCCTGGCATCCCAGCGGTGCATGGGCAAGCTGGTAAGGGCTTGTGCCAGGAGTGAGCCCCAGAACTCCCTGCACAGGGCACTTGCCTCCCTGATGAGATCATCCAAACTCCTTTCCTGCAGGGCACTGAGAACTGGGCACCAGGAAAGTAGCCCCAGAATCCCTGGCTGACCAACTTGGCTTCCTAGTTGACATAATGATAGAGCAGAGGAGGAGCTTTGTCAACCTAAGAGACGAATGCCCCACATGTGAAAAGGACTCAGTGTCCTTAAATAGGGTGACCAACTTGTCCTGGGTTAGAACTTTCTCAGTTTTAGTACAGGAAGACCCACATCCTGAGACTGTCCAGGTTTTAAGAGTGAAAGTCAAGCATCCCAGGAACCCCCTCAGCCCCATGCAAACTAGGATGGTTGGTCACCCTAGTGCTTAATTGGCTGACAGCTCAATAGCTGTCCAGAATGGGATAGAGATTAACCACCCCCACAAAAGTGGAGAGAGTAATAAAAATCTTTACCACTTTAACAGATCATGGTGGCCAAACCAAGGGAGATTGGATAGCCCATTCTGGGCTGATCATACCATCTCAGGAGTGTGGGCTTTAGTACTGGTCCCACACATTGATAAAAAGCAGCCCAGAGCACTTTTGTGGATAGTTGAAACTAGGATGGCCAGAGAATTGTAGAAGGGACCAAGAATATCTACCCTAGAGATACTTAGGACATGATAGCTGTCTTTAAAAAAATTTAAGACCTGTCACACAGAAGAGAAATTTAATTGTCCTCTGTGGCTCCAGAGAAAAGATCTAGGATCAGTCAGAGATAATGTCACTGAAGATCTGCCTGCTACCAGGGTTAGTGAGAGCACCTCCCACCCTCCAACCCCCCATCACTGGCAGTGTTCAAAGGAGGATACCACTTGCCAAGAACATTGGAGAGGATTCTTTAGTTGTAATAGGGGCTGGGCCACTAAGTTTCCTTCCAACCCTGTGATATGGTAAGGTAAGATTCTTAGAGAGTTCATCTCCTTACTCTGAATGGCAATGTCCTCTTCTCTAAAACCCATGCCTCACTTGTTCCCTTCCTCCTCCAATGGCGATTCCCCAAGCCAAGGCAAAGACCATGGAGGAGAGGTCAGAAAAACAGAATGACATCTAGAACACAAAGAAAATGATTCTGGGTAGAGCTGATCAGACAGAGAAGGGCCTTAAGGCCTACCTCTGAGGTCTGCTTTCCCATGCCCAGGCCTTTTATGATTTTAATAAACCACAGTAGTAAACTGTAGTGAAATAAATGCATGCTGGTCCATTTGTATCCTGGGAGATAATGAGGAGCCTGGACACAAGGGAGGCTACAGTGGGCTGCAGAAGGAGGAGAAGGACAGGGAGGGGCAAGGCTGGGGACTTGCTTTCTGGATGGAGTGTAGCTTGTTTATTGGCACCTGTACCTCCCCGCCCCCAGGGATAAATTATAGGACAAGTCAGCATTTTATTTATTTTTTGTGTGTGTGAGGAAGATCAGCCCTGAGCTAACATCCATGCCAATCCTCCTCTTTTTGCTGAGGAAGACTGGCCCTGGGCTAACATCCATGCCCATCTTCCTCCACTCTATGTGGGACACCGCCACAGCATGGCCTGACAAGCAGTGCATTGGTGCGCACCGGGGATCTGAACCCGGGCCGCCAGCAGCGGAGCACACGCACTTAAGTGCTGTGCCACGGGGCCGGCCCCCAAGTCAGCATTTTAAAGGGAGTCAGGGAGGTGCCCCTGGAGAAACCAACCGGTTTCATTTTTAGAGCTCTTTTGTGATTTTCTCCGTGACATTAGGCCCTTCTCTTTCTCATTCTCTCTCCAGCCAAAAGGGTTTCGGCGTTACTACAGCTCCCCCTTGCTCACTCATGAACAGTTTGGATGCATTAAAGAAGTTATGCCCATTGGTGAGTTGGAACATTGGTGGGTTGAGCTGGGTTTTGAGCAGCGATGTCAGCATTCATGGCTGCTATTCTCCCACGGCTTCAAAACCAGTGGGGTGTGTTTGTGTATTTGTTTGGTGGCTGATGGGGTTATGATTGTTTGTTTGTTTTGCTGGAGGGGAAACACAGAGTGGACGAAATTCTCTAGGAATTTTCATCCTCTCCCTGATGAAGCTCAAAAAGCACCCAAGTCCCAAAGGCTGCTGATTTACCACCCCCCCATCAGCGGTGTGGGAGAGTGAAAAGAGCATGGAGTGTGGCATCCCACAGACCCGGCTCAAAGCCCACCCACCTTCCCCATTGACCAGATGTGTGTCTGAAGAGTTACTCGACCTGTCAGACCCTATAAAATGAGAACAGCAATGGCTGCTTTTCATAATTGTTGTAAAAAGTCAATATAAATTATAGACCATTGCTTAGGAGGAACTCAGTGAGTATCAGCTATGCTTTAATGAGGACCAAAAAAGTCTTATATTTATAGATATTTCTGGCTTGAATTTATTCTTTAACAGTATCTTTCAGTTCTATTTTTCCTCTCTCTCTGAAAATCTCTACATATTTTTTTGCCTTTTTTGGAGGAGAGGGCAAGTTTTAAACTAGAAACTTATGAACTAGAAAGCTTTTAATTAGAAATTCATGAAGCCTGGTAATGTCAAATTCTTTCAAAAATACTTGCTTCCTACTGCAAACTTTGTGTCTCGGGCTTTTTACCTTGGTGAGCAGAGCCTCACGCTAGAGGAAGGAAAGCTGGTCTCTGGGAAGAACCTTGAAATTGGAGTCCTGGAGATGGAAACAAAAGAGGAAAACCAATCAATCAGGAAGTATTTGGGAGCAGAGAGTGCTGGGTGCAGTGGAGGGACCTGATAAATGGGCACATGTCATGGGGAGCACATCTCTGAGGAAAACTTGACCACAAAAAGCCCCATTTTCTCAGGCTCAGCAGACCCACTTCTTGGTTGCTGTTAACCCAGGAGATGTGACAGGTGGTTGGCTGTGTTCCTGACAGTGAGTTGAGGAAACCTTTATCTCAGATGAGCTTTCTCTTCTGTTGCAGCCTGTGGCAATAAGGTGGACCCTGTCTACGAGACCCTTCGCTTCGGCACCTCCCTGGCCCAGAGAACAAAGAAGGGCAGCTCCGGCAGTGGCTCCGACTCGCCTCACAGAACCTCTGTAATTGTCCTCTTCCTCCCTCAGTCCACCCACAGTGCTCTTGGGCAGGGCAGGCCTCAGGCACTGCAGTGTGAGAGGTGCCACCTAAATGAGGGCGGGTCTTTAGGGAGTCAGGCAACCTCCAAAGGGAATCCTAAAGTGCCTTGGGCACTAAAGGCCAATTTTCTGTTGCCAACACCCAGAGATCATTTGACTTTTCTCTTCGGAGACCATGCTTTTGTCATTTTGCTCCTTGACTCTTCCCACATCCTCCCGCTCCCTCACCCTCGCACCAATATTAGATAACATGTCAGTGAACACATACAGAGGTTTGACCCAAACAATGGGTAGAAGCAGGGAAGTCCCAGTTGTGTCTGGTTCTCCTTCCAGCTACATCCCAGTTCAAGAACACAGCCACTTCTCACATTTTATCAGTCCTTTCTCTCTAAGACAAGGTACGTCCCGTGGTTTCACACAGAGGCACTTGACCTGTGACTTTGTGGGGCTTCTCTCTATGGGACACTCACCCTCCCAAACACCTCTCCTATATTTTAGCCGATCTAAAATGAGTGTTCCATAGATCTCTGTGACCTACTATCATCATCCTGTCCTGGTTGTCCCAACTAGAATTTCTATAAATGCCCCAAGACGCCACACAACTCTGCAGCTCATGCTGAAAGCCACCATTTCTCCTGCAAAGAGATGAGGACCTTCTAATTCACATTTCCCATTAGACTAGCTTGCATTCAGTTATCGGTTCCATTGTTGCAGCCTCTGCTGGACTGGGGACTTTCGGGCAAGACACAGATGAACCTTCAAATCATCTGCCCTACTGGGTCTTCTCAATATGAAGTGATTAAGGTGGATTGTGTGAGATGGGCAGGGCATACCCACTGGGAGGGGCTGTCAGGGGCTGAGTTGAAGCAGCTCTCTCATTGGGTGTGGGTCAACCCACAAGATAACTGAGATTGTAGTGTATAGATAGGTATGTAGGTCAGGTAGGTGAATAGGTAGGTATGTAGGTCCTCTGACCCATACCACGTGGTTATCCTGGAGGCCATCTTTAAACTCACTGAAAACCCTGTTCTTCATGGATCCTACTGGATTCTAAAGGGAAGAACTAAAAATAATTTTTACTCCTTTTCTTTGTTATACGTAAAATTGATGTCAATTAGTTTTTTCTTTTACTCAGCGAACATGAATTAAGTGCCTATGATTTGCTAGCATTGTAGAGGACACAAAAGAAGTAGAAGACATGGCTCCTTACCCTTAGAATTCACAACTTATTCCCAAAGACAAAACCAATAGAGAAGAAAGCTGATGATGGTGGCATTATTTGGCATTTTTTTTTAAATACACTTTTATATGTCTTATCCTATTTTTATTAAGAAGAACAGAACATATTTGTGTTAAGGGTATTATAATAACTATATCATATGAATGCTGAAGGATTTCATAATAAAGATCGAAAATGTTTAGCTTCAGTAAGCATTGCCTCAAAGCAGTGAGGGCATAATTTGTGAAATTTTAAGATACTTGATCCTGATGATCTTCTTAGGGAGGCTATAAATCAAATTGGCAGTCCCAATGATAATGTCAATTAATTTACTGAAAGAAGCCTAGAAATGGTGTCAAATGTGATGATAACATACAAAGTGCATATGGATAGGATTTACATTATATACAAATATGTTCTGGCTGCATGGATTGGATAATAACAATAGTATAAGTAGAGTTTCTAGCACAGGGCCTGGCATAATTGGCACTCAATACATAGAAATTGTTGCTGTTTTATTTTCATTAAGCATCTAGGCCTTACCTGGATTTTCTTTAAACTTGAATTATTATGAAACGAAACAAGAGTGTAATCCATCAGAAAGGCAAATACGTTATCTGAGAAGAGCATTTCCCAGAGCCACCCTTTAACAGGGCCCATTCTCAGGCTCTGTAGGAAACCCCTGACTCAGTCAAGGGCTCCACTCTGTTCTTCTGCTCAGCCTGTCTTTCCTGATGTGTCCTCTAGTCATTCCTTAAGTTGGGGTGTTCCCAGTGGTCTGCTTTGGCTTGATCTTCTTGTTCTACATGCTCTTTCCAGTTATCTTCTTCACATTCCTCTTGTCCAACCACTGTCTCTAAGCTAATGACTCCCTTAGATATTTCTAGTCCTAAGCTCTTGCACAAGTGCCAGCCCAGTCCTACTGATATCTCAAAATCAGCATGTCCAAACTAAACTCATGCTCCATTGGTGATTAGGTCCCATAATTCAGAACTCAGACATGTGTTTCAAAAGGCCCTTCCTCTCTATCACCAATGCTGGAGGTTTGAACCTTATCATCTCTCACCCAAATCATTATAAAGGAATAACTGTGCTTCCTGCTTCCTTTTCAGTCTACTCTTAGCAATACCTCCAGATTTATCATCTTTTAAAGAAAGGCCTTGTGCAATTTTCCTAATTAAAACACTCTATTGACTTGCCCAAACTCTTTAGCATGGCACATAAGGCCTGTCCCTACCTGAAAGACCCACCATCCCCTGAACTTGCCGAGCTCTTTGACATCTCCATACCGTAGAACATGCTGTTCCCCCAGTTGAATTTCTTTAAGACCAAGGTTGGTTTTCACACAAACTATGAAGAGTTCTCAGACTCCCCTAAACATGGTGAGTTGCTCCTCCCAGGAGCCTTCAAAAATTCCTTTCTTAAAGGATATAGATAATTGCATTGTAATTATCTGCTTTTGCATCTCTTTCCTGAACTAGATACTGAGAGACTATACATCAGGGCCCCATTCCTTATCCGTCTCATTACACCAAGCCTGGCACATAGTGGGCCCTCGAGAAATGCTAGAAGAATGAGGAAGAATTAACAAGGGATTCTTGAAGGGATTCTCAGAACCCTCAGGGATCCACACAACACTTCTTTGCTCACACCCTCAGCTCCAAGCACAGTTTGCTGCTCTCTGGATAGCCGTGCTCAATCCAGTTGCTGGGCCTTGCCCACAGCTTCTCTCTGCCTCTATGCAGACAACAGCTCTCTTCCTGGTTTGGGTTGGGTGCCTCCTCTCTGGGCACCCATAGCAACCAATTTATTAATCATAGTGATTTGCATATTGCTTGGTAATTTTCACTTTTTTGTTTCATTTTTCTCTTCTCCAGTCCCTTCCTCATCTAGACTAAGCTGCTTAAATGCAAGGACTTTTTGTCCACTTCTTTTTATTTCCATTACTTTATACTAGTCATTCTTAAACTTTGATGGCTATCGGAATCCACTGAAGAGCTTCGTAGAAGTATAAAGGCAAAGGCCGTGTCCTACTTCAACAAGCCTAGGCCTCTGTGCACTTTTTTAGTTCTCCAGGTGATTCTGATACCCTCCCAAGTTTGAGAACCACTGATTTACACTGTGCCAGGCCGTTGTAGATTCTCACTAAATATGTGGTGAATGAATGAATGAACACTCTCCTCAGGGAAACTCCTTAGACTTCTAAGAAGGGCCTAAAGCTGGCGATGAGTTAAATCAGTGGTTCTCAATGTCTCTGGGAACGTTACCTGGGAACTTGTTAGAAAGACAAATTTGTATTTTCCTCTCAGACTTACAGAATCAAAAAATCTGAGGATGGAGCCCAACAATCTGGGTTTTAACAAACCCTCCAGGTGATTCTGACGCACATGAGAGGTTGAGAATCACTGAGTTAAATTATGACATACATTTACTTCCAAGAAACCAGTCCTGCCAGCCTCTCCTCTTTCATTTTCATATTCTTTCTTGTTTGCTCACACTTGCTCTTGCTCCCTCTCTATGTGAACAGCTCTTGAATCACACATTCACAGTGGCTACCAGGCTGGATCTGAAGTTGGGAACAGAGATTCAAGAATGCTAACGGTGTCCCTAAGCCCACGTACCACGTTGCATCTCCTTCCTCAGGACAGTGACGAAGGCCATTGCTGTCGATGAGTTGGTTCCCCCAATGCCGCGTAGAGCTGGCTCGCAGCCTGTAGCCATCCCCCGTACAAGTTGAGACTTTTTTAGATACCACCCAGGAATCCAAAAGAAAAACACAAACAGCACTGGCCAGAGCAGAGAGACCGCTGTCCACTTTGAGCTGCATGCTGAAGGGGCCTTTCTCACGCCTCTGATGAGAGCCAGTATGTCCTCATCCCACTCCCAGTGCATGCATCTCCCATGCTTGTCTGAGGCTGGCATCGGTGGAAGGGCAAACGGAAAGCCAGCCAAGGGAGGCAAGAGCAGAGAGGAGGCCCCCAGAGACAGCCGGAACCTATCCGCATCAGCAGCAGATGGCTGCTCCCGTGGTTCTGAGCTCTGCTGAACTCATGACACAGGGGCATCCTCAGAAACACAGGGTCAGCAATGAACACTTTAGCCTCCACATTTTTGGCTTATGCTAAGAAGCAGCAAGAACATCACAGAGACAATTTAAGGATGTCCAGTATGCTTTCCTGTCTAAAATAGTTTTGTTTCTAGTAATGTCTGCAGACTGGTTTCAGGGGCAAAAAGCATAGTTTTCTGAATGTCAGTAAGGTGTCCATTCATCATAGTCCACTCATGCTTCCTGGCACTGATTCTATCCGTAAATATTTCTTGAAATTTTGCTCTGTGAGGGCATTGTTCTGAAAGCCGCAAGGAGACAAAGACAAATCAAATTATTCTTAAATATCTGCCACATCACTCTTCCCCCAGAGTCCAACTTGCCTCGGTGGAAGAAAACAGGAACAATTGGTTGGTACTTTAAATTGATTTTGCTTCCTTCCTGCAGGGTCAAATGATAATGAACTTCAGCTTCTTGCCGTTCTCGGTATTGTTATGTCCTACAGCTAACATATTCCCACATAGCAAAGCTCTGGCCCACAGGTTTACTTTCTTCCAGGGCTGTAAAAGCATTTGCTTTACATTGTTGGGAAGTCACTGCCTGGCTGTTTCGAAATCGTGATGTTTCCTTTAATGTGCTTTCAAATGTTCTAGAATACAAAAGGCTTGATGGCTTTGGGACGAAACCAAATTCAAAAAACTTTCTGGGGGTTGGTTGGCTAGTTTATGAGTAATCTTCAGTTTCATAAGGTTAAATTAACATCATAATAGCAACTTTTGTTCAGAAATAGTGAGCTTCAAAGAAGCAGGGTACGAGCAGCTTAAAGACCCTGTGACATTTGTTTTTTTCTCATTTCTGATGTGGCGTGAAAGTAAGAATAGCTGAAAAAAGTCTGAAAGCTGAATTGTAACAAAAATCAGTCTTCGGAGGGTGATGCTAAAGTGCTCCAGAGCTGACTAGGAGAGCTAGGAAGGCAAACTTGTTCCTCTCTGATAAGATATAAATAAATTGTTTTTAAAAGTGTGACTCTCCTCTGAGGCCCCCTAAATTCCTCTTTGCAAGAAGCTGGAGCCAAGCTGGTAGAAGTGGGTACATCTGGCCCTTTGAACGAGGCTGTTGGAAATCAGTGGTGTGCTGGTAAATGTTTAACCACTGGGTGGGGCTAGAGCCTAATCTGTAGCATTTGCCCATTTCCATGGTGTAAATACTCCCACCATGGCCAATTTCAAGCTACCAATGTGATGACCCTGAGGACTCTCACCAACAAGTGAGTGGCTCCAGTACACCACTGGATGAAGCACAGTGCTTAAGAACATGAGTTCTGGGGCTGGCCCAGTGGTGTAGCAGTTAAGTGCACGCACTCCACTTCAGCGGCAGCCCGGGGTTCGCAGGTTCGGATCCTGGGTGCGCACCGACACACTGCTTGTCAAACCATGCTGTGGCAGCGTCCTATATAAAGTAGAGGAAGATGGGCATGGATGTTAGCCCAGGGCCAGTCTTCCTCAGCAAAAAAAGAGGAGGATTGGCATCGGATGTTAGCTCAGATCTAATCTTCCTCACAAAAAAAAAAAACAGAAGAAGAACATGAGTTCTGAAGACAATGCCTGGGGTTTGAACCCCAGATCCACCAAATATTAGCTGTGGGACCTCGAACAGAGTTGCTGTTTCTCTCTGGGCTTCAGATTCCTATCTGAAAAATAGAGCTAACATCGGATTAAATGAAACATAAATGAGATGATACATATGAAGTACATGATGAATAATCGTTAACCATTACTATTTAGAGTGCAGTTATTGTTGTTGATATTGTTGTTGTTTCTGTAACCTAAGTGGGAGAATGACTATGACTTCTCTTCTTTAAAAAAAAAAGGCAGAATAAGCATAGTCACATGCCACATAACCTGTCAGTCAATGATGGACCCCATATACAATGGTGGTCCCATAAGATTAGTACCATGTAGCCTAGGTGTGTAGTAGGCTATACCATCTAGGTTTGTGTAAGTACACTCTATGATGTTCGCACAACCATGAAATCTCCTAACAACACATTTCTCAGAACGTATCCCCATCGTTAAGCAACACATGACTGTATTACAAAAACAGTTGATTTTTGCAGCAATGGAACGGCATTTAGCTCATACCTAGGTAATGCATCCCTCAATAGAGCATCTTATTCTTTATAATTAATATTTAAAACTCACCTATAGAAAGAGCTATAGTTCTATTGAAACTTTTAAGTGACAAGGTATGTGCAGGAATTTTGATTTCTCTCTGTTGTCACTTCCTTGGAAGAAGCCTAACTGTGACCTGTGCATCTAGGCTTTCGTTCAACATTCATTGAGTATCTATCATGTGACAAGTCCTGAGCCTGCCACAGACACCTGAAGGGAGGGACAGTGTCTGCGAGGGACCACACAGCCTCTCTAACATTAGCCAAACAGACAGGACAGCAATGATTGGATTCTTAAAACAATGTCATGCAAATTCCACCTTAGTTCTACTGACATCAAAATCTCTGCTCAATTGGCCCACTGATATGACATTGCTCATTCCGTGCTGTTCCTTCTTTTCTCCAAGACTTCAGATCTTGTGGAGGTTCCAGAAGAAGCTGACGGAGGGTATGACCTACGGAAACGCAGCAACAGTGGTAAGTGAGGGAGTGGGGAATCAGGCATCGCCCCCCCACAAATGTGAATCACATTGGTCATCCAGGTCAGCAGGTAGGGAAAGGTGAATGGAAGTCACCTCTCCTTCTCTGCCAGCTCTGGAATTCAATCTGGGCAAGTGTTCAATATTCTGGAAGGAAACTGGGCATAATTACTGGTGGATTTCAGTGATTTGTCTGTTATATTCCCTGAGTCCTATCTCCTAAATTCTCATGCCTTACGGACTTAGCCATATTGGGGTTTAGGAGTCGCTTCCAGACCTTTTTGTTACCATGTCATTTCCCCCACTGATCTACATTAGATTAGCAAACCGTACCAGAAAGAAGCTACTCCAGGCTACATCTGAAGTACCTCAAACCAGCTGAGTTGGGGTGCGGGGAGGGTGCCTCACACTTGGCTCCTCCCCAGCAGAGGTAACTAAGACTCAAAAACTGATATGTACAATCTAGCGAAACATTCTTTATTAATATAATTTAATTTTCTAATAGCTTAAGCCCTTGTTACAATAATTTCTAAAATATTTATTAAAGGCTAACTACGTTCTATTACTTGGTAACATTCAGAAAGAACTGCCTCTTAAACCAGAGCTTAAAGAAACATAACCAGCCGCTTCTGGATTAATCTTGCCAAGCCTCTTTCATGTCAACAACTACATAATCTCCACTCATTCATCCAAAAAATATTTATGAAGCATTTACTATCACCAGCAAAAGTACGTAAGTCACAAAGCTGCCCTCAGGTTCTTCATAATCTAGCAAGAGTGCAGGTCCTGACTTGCGTTAACTTGGGCTGAATGCCCCATTTTCATAGCAGAGGTTACCCCTCCGACTCTAATCCCTGCGTGTGAAGCATGGGGATGTGCCGCCTTGGAGAGATTTTCCACTTGACTAGTCGTCCCTGCCTTTTCCAGACTGGAAGCAGAAGTTCTGCATTCAATACCCCGTAGCTGCTTTGTCAGCAGCTGTCGCTTCCACTTTCCTAGCTCTAGGGTTTCATTTGCATCTTCTCTAGTTAGGACGGTGTCTCTGTGATTCCCACAGGCAGCACGTGCTTAGCTTCCCCCGTGACTCTCCTCCCTAAATAGCGTCAGCGTTCACCAGGATCCCCCTTGCCAAGCCCACACACATCTGCTGGGGTAAGGATTCTTTGGCGTCACGTGGGGAAAACTGTACTTTCAGATCAATGCAAACAATCACTGAGCACTTAGCAGTGCCGTTAGAGAGACAAATGAGATTGCCGGCTGCCAGGGGGACCTCACAGTGGGGCAGTAACACAGCAGGACCACCCAGCCCAAGTCTGTCCAGCAGTACAGATCCAGCAACTGAATTTAGTCAGCAACCCCAGAAATCTTCAGCATCTGAGAACGAACTCACCAGAGACTGGCGCATAAACCAGACCTGCATTTTAAGGCTTCTAGTCTGGTCAGCTGCTCTGTCCCCTAAGTCTGACTTCTGCCTGCATCCTTCCCTTGACACTTCTCGCCAAATCACTGATGGCCTCCTCATTGCTAACTGCACTGGACATATTTGGTCCTTGGCCCCTGCTTGCTCTGAGGTTGACCGCTGGACTTCACTTAGTGACCATGTGGCCTTCAAGCAGTGACCTCGACTCTGTCTACCCCAATTGCCTCATCTTTAAAATGAAGATAATAATAACACCAAATCCATATGGGATTGTGATCTTTAAGTGAGATAATGAATATAAATACTATTCATGCATTGATGACTCTGAAACTTCATATCTAGCATTAGGCTTCTTGGTGCCACCAGATGCCGATAGCCTACTGGACATGACCATCTGGATATGGAATAGGCATCTTAAAGTTAACACATGCAAACTGGACTCCTGATTCCCTCATCCACCCACCCACCCAAACTGGATCTTCCCCAGTTGTCCCTGCTCGGTGAATAGGAACTCCATTCTACTAGTTGATCAGGCCAAAACTTTTGGCATCGGCCTTGACTCCCTCTTCTTCTCACACCTCATCTCCAATCTGTCAGCAGATCTTATCTTCTGCTCTTCAAAATCATGCTCAGCATGTGTCCACCACTTACCTCTCTGCCTCAGCCATCCTGGTCCAGCTTTATTGATGCTGTTGCTCACCCATCCTCTCGTAGTTAAGTTTTCTGCTTGCTCTGGAGGTTTCTTTACTCAAAAAGTGGTCTTCATAGAATTTTATAGTGTGAAGAGCTATATTTAGGAATCATCAACATGAAGTGTGGTTGCTACTCATAAAGTCATCATAAGGTCATAAAGTGTCAGAGATGCAGCTTAGAGCCTCACTTCTCCAAGTGTGATCCATCGACCAGCAGCCTGGGCATCACTTGAGAACCTGTTAGAAATGCAGAATCTGGAGCCAACCCAGGACTGCAGAATCAGAATTTGCATATGAATCTGTGATACGAATCTTGTTAAAGTTTGAGAAGCAGGATCAGAAGTCATTTAGTCCAACCCCCCCACTCCGATACACACACATACACACACACACACAACACACACTGTATAGATAAGGAAACCGAGGGCTGGAGTAATACACTCAAAGACACAAAGTTAGTTATTCACCATCTCTTTTATGTTAAGGGGCAATTTCACAGCCTTATTCAAAGAAATCTGTTGAAAGAACTTAGCAAGCAGCAAACCTCTAAAAAGCTTTGGAGATCTATTAACTATTCCTTTGATCAGCAATAGCTTTCTTTACAATGCACCCTGGGAAGCTAGAGGGATTAATTATGCAGCAGTTTGCTTCAAAACATTTTCTTTTGATTGGATTTAACCCCCTGTCCGTGCAGTTGGAGAAACAGCATAGAGAAAACTCCCTGCTTATGTGATCCAAGTTCCCACTCGTCTTCTCACAGTCATGGCGAGGAGGGTGCTGGCTTTTCAGAAGCAGTGTTTGGGCTTCCAGGCACAAGCAGTTCTGCATTATGTGTTTCATTTATGTTCCAAAAAGTACACAGTGCTCACAGGTATTATTTCTGCCGGCCAGGTGTTATGTCAAAAAATATTTCCAAAGGAGTATTTCCAAACCTACCTTAGAATAGGGTACAATTCCTACCCATTCCTTTACTGCTAAGAGTGTAGTCCCTGCTTTCTCTCTTACAAGTCTCATTGTTGTTTGCAATACTGTTCCTGAATGCATCAGAAATATAAATGGGGAGAGTTGTTGGTCTTCACCTTTAGCTTAACTGCCAGAAACTCCGCTCAAAGCAAGGTAATGAGCAAAGGGAGAAGTGAAATCTGGGTTGCGTATTTCAGCTTGAAATGCTAAATAATGACGTTACTGGCTGCCTTCAATAATTGCATTGCCTTATGACTATATGTGATCATAACTTGCCTGGAAGAGAAGCAGGGCGAACAGAACAAAAGCAAGACAAATTCCTAGAAATATTCTTCAAAAAGGTCTGGGTTAATCACATCCACTTGAGGATATTACAAAGCCCAATATTATCTTACTTTTTGCCAAAGCAGAGATATTTTGCCCAGAAAGGAAAAAGGCAAGATCAGATTTGGAAAATTTATCCTTGCCTTTAGCATGCACTGTTTCTATATCTCAAACTTTCATTTGTCACCATAAAAATGAAGCAAATATTTTAATGGCTCCTTTAGCAGATGCCCCTGGTTTTGGTCCCCCTCCAGTGGACAGTTCCCAAATTACAGATGCAAATATTTATGTTGTGTTTCTGCAACACACATTTAATATCTAGACAAGGTAAAGATCTCTTTAAAAGCATAGAAGTTTCTCTTTTCAGCCATGTGGCCCAGGTGTGATAAAATCACTAGACATTTGGCAGAAGCAAATACAAACTCTCTCTGGAGGAAGAGAATTTAAACCAAGACCTCAAAAATTTCCACAAATGAACTTTCAAAAAATATGAGCTAAGAATCAAAATTCACCAAACATACAAGAAAATGAGCCACCATGATTGAGAGTTGGCCAAAACAACTAATTTCATGATCAGACTCTCAAAGACTATACATGTTGGAATTATCAAATACAGTCATGTATCGCCTAATGACAGGGATATGTTCTGAGAAATATATCATCAGGCAGTTCCATTGTTGTGCAAACATAGAGTGTACTTACACAAACCTAGATGATATAGCTTATTACGCACCTAAGCTATATGGTACTAATCTTAGGGAACCACCATCATATATGTGGTTCATCATTGACCAAAACAATCATTATGCAGTGTATGACTGTAAAGAAATATATAACTATATAGTTATGTATGTTTAAAGATCAAAAAAATGGACTAGAAAATATAACAAAGGAACAAGAAACTGTCAAAATTGAACAGGCAAATTTTAAGAAAAACCAAATAGAACTTTTAGAAATAAAAATAAAAAGAAATTTGGTTGATGGATTTAATAGCATATTAGATATAGCTGAAGAGAGAATTAGTACCCTGGAATATAGAGTCAAAGAAATTGCTGGGAGTATAGCCAAGGAGACAAAGCAATGGAATTCCTGAAAGTAAAAGAGACATGGAGGATGAGTGAGAAAGTCCAACATGAATCTAATTGATATTTTAGAAGTACATAAAGAGAAAATGGGTGACAGATGATATTCTATAAGATACTAGCTAAAGACATTAATCCTTAAATTCAGAATCTATACCTAAACCCATCTTGGTGAAACTGCAGAATTTCAAAGACAGAAGAAAATAGTAAATGCAGGCTGAAAGACAGATTACCTACAAAGGAGTGAAAATTAGACTGATAGCTACTTCTTATAAGGTACAGTAGAATGATATCTTCAATATGCTGAAAGAGAAATAACTCAACTCAGAATTATAAATGACGCAAAAGCAAAACTATCTTTCAAGAATATATTTTCAGACAAAAACTACGTCTTCAGTGCAATTAATAAAGACCCACACTCAAGAAATTTCAAAAAGTACCTCAAAGAGGAAAATGTGATCTCAAAGGAAGGATCAAGAAGCAAGGAATGAAGAGCAAAGAAAGTGGTAAACATGTACCTAAATCTAAGCAAACATTGACTACATTAAAAAAAAACAATAATGTTAATAAAATAATAAAAATTTGTGAATAAAACATTAAGATATATATTCTAAACTTGCATCTACCTAATACGTAGCCTCAAAATGACAGAAACTCAAGGAGGAATTGACAGAATATTAGGAAAATTGATATGCCTCTTTGTAGTGAGAGATTTTAACACATCTCTCAGTCATTGGCAAATCAGGGAGACAAAATGATTCAATATGGACATAAAGGATTTGAGGACACGTGTGACAATCTTAATCTAATTGATTTAAAAAGGACACTCCACCTAACAAATGGAAAATTCACGTTCTTTTTAAGAACACATGGAAGAGTTATAAAAATGGATCACCTGCTAGACCAGGAAGCCAGCTTCATACATTTCAAAGAATTAATATTATATAGAACACATCTTTCTGACTATAGTGCACTAAGATAGAAATCAATGGTCAAAAGATACCTAGGAAAGCCCATAATTTGGGAAATTAAAACACACTTTTAAAAAGCTCGTGTATCAAAAAAGCATTTCTAAGGAAAATTGGAATATATATAAAACTAAGTAATAAGGACAACACTATGTATAAAAATTTGTGATACAGCTAACATTGTGACTAGAATATTTAGCTTTAAAAATTATTGTATTAGAAAATAAAAAAGGCTGAAAAGTAATAATCTAAGCACCATACTTAAGTCAGAAAAAAGAAGTAGAACAAACCCAAAGAAAGCAGTAGGAAGGCAATAATAAGAGCAGAAATTATTAAATTACAAAGATAGATCAATAAATCCTAAGAGTGGTTCTAAAAATAAAATTTACAATCTCCAATAATTTTTTAAGACGAAGAGAGATGAAGCAAAAAGCAATAATTAAAAAAAGGATGAATATAACAGAGATTGACAGGAAAATAAAAGACTCTCATGGCCAACTTCATGCCAATAAATTTTTAAAAATTTTTTAAATGGACAAATACAAAGATATCAATGACCAAAGTGTGACTCAAGAAGAAATAGGAATAGAGAACTTAAATTTGCTTCTGATCATAATGGAAACTGAATTAATATTTTAAATTTCTGCAGAAGGAAAATACGAGGCCCAGACAATTTTGTAAGCACATTCTACCAAAGATTTAAGGAATAAAAAATTTCCAGATTACATCAACTCTTCCAGAAAAACAAAAAGTGACAAGGAGGAAGGACAGCAGCGTGCTCTAACTTAGTTTATGAGGCTAATACTCACCTCAAAACCAAATGATGATGGTGTGAGAAAGGGAAATCACAGGCTAATCTCCCTCTTGAATGTGGATGCAGGAATCTGAAGCAAAATCTTATTAAACTGAATCCAATAACATATTTCAAAAAGGTAATGCATAATTAGCAAGTTGGACTTATTCCAGGGATGCAAGTTTGGGTCAATGTCAGATAAGCTAGTAATGTAACTTGTGCGTTATCAGGTTAAAGAAGAAAAAACAGATAATCATGTCATTAGAAAACACAGTGGTGGGCCGGCCCCGTGGCTTAGCGGTTAAGTGCGTGCGCTCCGCTGCCGGCGGCCCGGGTTCGGATCCCGGGTGCGCGCCGAGGCACCACTCCTCCAGCCATGCTGAGGCCGCGTCCCACATACAGCAACTAGAAGGATGTGCAGCTATGACAGACAACTATGTACTGGGGCTTTGGGGGAAAAATAAATAAATAAAATCTTTAAAAAAAAAAAAAAAAAAAAAAAGAAAACACAGTGGTGGACATGGGCCTCACAGGACTGCAAAGTAAAAAAGAAAGACAGACTATGAAAAAGGAAAAGAGGAAAGTTTTGGGGGGATGTAGCAAAAACTAAAGATTCATTTTGCATCTGTAACATTAGAAAATATGCCTGCATAATGGACATATTCTTTGAATACTTGTCATGGGTGAAATGAACAACCAAATTATTTTTAATACAATGAATTTAAAGCACCAAGCATACAGGGTATATGACATATTTTTGGTAAAATATTTACCTTTGTTATTCCTTTCCCTTCAAATCAAAGTCTTAGAAGTAGCCAGAAGGAATGGATTTTAAAAATCATTTTTTTGCACTGTTCCAGCTCTGCTTGCAACCATATAGCTGAAAACACATTTGGGGTAACTTCAAATAATTTTCAGCATAGTTCACAAAAATGGTACACATTTCATACCAGATGGCTAATGGATATCAATAAAAAGCTAAAATAATAGGAAATGACAAAATTGTAAAATCAGTCCAAACTGATCATTGCATATGCACCTAATGCAGTCCCCCTTCTTTGCTCCAATCAAGAATTTTCTAGGAAGATTCTCTTTGCATGTTTTTATTCAAATATTCTTTTAGAAGTGTTCAGTTTTATACTTACAGAATCAAGTATTTATAGCAGGATTTCAGATAATCACGTAATACAGAGAAGAGTGTTGCTGGTCTCTAATCTTTTTAAACTGATGTTGAGTAGCCAAAGATTGAGGCAGACAAGATCCATAGAATTGGGCCTTCGTTTTCTACTTACTACAGACCAGAGCTCCTCCATTGACAGCAAATGGCTTCCTAGCAATAATGGAATTGCGTCCACAGGCTCTGGAACTATAAACTGGAGAACAGATGTTTACTAAGCATCAATACGTTTACAGGGGCTCTTGTTCTGCAGTGTGTTCTCTACATCATGGTTATTGAGTCCATTCTAAGGACAATGAAGGTTGTCAATGCACTAACTGAAATAGGTTTTAGAGCTTTCTGTGGTGTGTTCCCTTCCTCTGCTGATTAATTCCTTGATAATCTGAAGGGAAAACAAAGGAAAGACTAAAGCAGCAGCGTGTTATTTGTAAATGGCAAGTCATCTAAATGGTAGGTTAATTTTGACACCACACTTTATTGTGTAAACTTTTGCCACATTTTTGTTTAAGGAAGATACACATGGTGAGAATAAGACCATGACATTGGTCACCAGGGTAAATTTGCCTGTTCAAACCAGCTAAGGCAGAGGCCCCCATACCCGTCAGGGACCTCCCACAGCTGTGTATGTGGACAGTGAAAACGCCTGCCCATTTTGAGAAGCCTTGTTGTTTATTGAAGGCCACAGAATGGCTGCTTAAATGCAAAAGAAGGAGAAGTATACATTCCAAGAGGAAACTAAGAGAGAAACCACTATTTTATTTTTTTATTCCCAATAATAGCCCCAACACATTGACAATACGAGATCGAGGAAATATTTTGAACTTTAAAACTAAAGCTTTAATCTGCAAAATAGAATATAGATATCATTAAGGAACTAGAATCAAGACATTGAAAAATAGATAAAAGAATCTGGTATTTAGAAAAGATAATTCGAATATAATTAAATTGGGCCATACCTCACCCACCACGCCATTAATAAACGATTGGATACATTCAACAAAGATGAAGGACATGGTCTCTGCTCATGAGATGAGCACTGCCAAATGAGACCAAGTTGTGAACACACAATTGCCAAGCAATCTAGAGGATTTGCGCTTGCTGGAGGCATGTACAAGGGTGTGGGCTTGCAGAGGAAGTGGTGCAGAATGCTACATGGGGAGGCAGGGGAAGCGTCACGTGGAAGATGACATGAAAGTTGGGTCACTAAGGTTGAGAAAGAGGCAGTGAGAAGTAAAGTAGAAGCTATGGTGCAGGAAATAAATAAAGCCACAGCTTTCAAGCATGTTTCCAAAACGTGGCGACTGGATCCTAAACCTCCTGCTTTCTCTTGTCTCCTTCAGTGTTTACGTATCCAGAAAATGGCACTGACGATTTTGGAGACCAAGCAAAGAACATAAGCCATCAGGTATTTATGGATGTCACAGAAGACAGACCAGACAGAGTCCTTGGATCATACTATGGATCACCACCCAAATGGGTCATGAAATCAGTGGGTCCCAGATCAGCATCTTTAGAGAATAGAATAGAATAATGTAGCATAATGTGCCATAGCATAGATAGCATGGAGTAAAACAGAAACATCACAGTGCACCAAAGGTAAAAAGGATAAGTATTTTTTGTATACTTTCGTTTCTGTTATATATGTTATAGACAGGTTGATACATATCTGTAGTGTGTAACATATAATTACTTAATATATCATGACTATATTTTATAGTATACAAGTATATATTTATATCTTCATTTTTAAATATAATAAGAATAGAATAGAATAGTATAGCATAAGGTACTTGAACTTTGGAGTAGCAGAGTGAATCACAGGTAAAAATGATATAGTTGTGTGCATCTTTTGTTTATGTTTTATATATATGGCATATGTTTATTATACTATTATATACTTAAATATATTATACAATTATATTAGATATATATTTTATATAATATACATAATTAAATAGTATATAATATACAATTGTTACATATTATATAATTTTTAATTTACTATATATTATAAAGTGTAAAAATTTATATAGCATTAACATTTATTTGGTTAACAATAATAGCTGATATTTATATAACACTTGTAAGACTCTTGTAGAGTCTGTAAATTGGGGACAACAATAGAATACCTCACAGAGCTGTTGTGAGGTTCATATATGCTAATGCTTGTAACATAATGCCTGGCACACAGTACGCTATCAAAAACGGTAGATTTATTGTCATTATTGCAAGGTTTCATAGCCAGTAGATGGTGATTCCGTGATATAAACTGAGTTAGTCTGATGCCAGAATCTATGTTTTTTCACAACATGAATGAACTAATTGCCAGTTGAATATACCTGGTTCCCCTTAGTATGCTAGATACCAAATTTTAGGCTACCTGATAAAAAGGCAATTTTAGGAAGTGGAAGTTGTTTACCACTAGTCATATGTCCCTCTTTCTATAGAGAGAATATTCCCATTCCTGGGGCCAAGCTTGTGTCACCTCTCATGAACAACTATATCAAAGAAAAAATTTATTTGAAGAAAATTGCAGTATTTCTGTCAAAGACTTCCACATCGTTTTCAGATGGTTTGTAATGAAATCAAACTCAGCTAAGAAATTAAAAATAAGCCTCTTGTTGAAACAAAGTCTTTAATAATGGTTAGCTGTTTTGACACTTAAGATCCATACACTGGAATTACATTGCATTCACTTCTCCATTTCCTATTTTCTTTCTTTCTTGTCTCTGTTTTTTCCTCCTTCCTTTTCTCATTTCTCTTTTATTTTCTCTTTCAGGGACCTCTTTGCAAAGACCCATTACAGACGACCACCTATGTTGCCTTGTACAAATTTGTACCACAGGAGAATGAAGATTTGGAAATGAGGTAACAACATTTTTTAAAGGAAAAAAAAAGAAGGAAGGAAAAAAAGAAAAATTTAAAGTCAGTATTTTTCCATGTGAAAAAATAATTGAATTTGTGCTACCTCCTAATGCTTTAAAGCAGTGATTCTCAAACTTTGGTGTGCCTCCAATGACCTGCAGGGCTGGTAACAGATAGATTACTGGAACCCATCCCTGGAGTTCCTGATTCAGCAGGTCTGGGGTGGGGCATAAGAATTTGCATTTCTGATGGGCCTGCAGGTGGTTCTGATGCTGCTGATGCAGGGACCACCCTTTAAGAAGCACGGTTTTAGTACATCATGAACAGAACTGCTAATGGGAGTTTCATGAAGGTTGAACATCAGATGCACTTGGCATCCTGTGGGGTCTAATAGAGAATCACAAATGTATTTAATGCTCAAATTGATTGAAGAATCAAACTAAAACTCTTTGCTTACCCTGTGGGAGGCTTGCAAGTCCCCCTGGCTCACACCCTGAAGTCTGCTTTTGTTTTAGGAACCCTTTCACTTCATGGTAACTGAAACACTGGAGAGCATAGGGGGAGCTTTGGGACCCTCAGGAAATCTGAACCTTTCTCTTGACCACGGGTTAAGGTTTCCTCATGTTTCAGGGATAATTAACCTGGAGTCAGTTCTGTGTTCACATCCTCCTTATTGTGTGACTTTAAGCAATTCATAAACATCTTATTACTCTGATTTCCTTATTTTAAAAGAATAATAATGAGATCTTTCCTCTAAGGTATTTGTGAGGATGAAATGAATAATGTTCATAAAGCATATAGCACAGTGCCTAGTCATTGTAAACACTCAGTAACTAGTAGTTATTACAATTTTCGTAGTGTGGTGTTCACTGGCCTGTCTCAAAAATAAGGTTTTACTCCTTTCCTCCATTCATGAACCCAAAACATAAGTAATCTCGGGAGAAGGCTTTGGTGTTTTCCATTCCCAGAGCGGGATAGAAGGGGCTGCTTTTCCAGTCAAATAGGCACTTGGAGATTGGTCCTTTCCTCTTCAGAAGAGAATGGAGAGATAAATTAGCACTGAAAACTACTGAAACGTCAGAGCATTAAGAGAATGGCCTCCGGCCCAGTGGCACAGTGGTTAAGTGCGCACGCTCCGCTGCGGTAGCCCGGGTTCGCTGGTTTGGATCCCGGGCGTGCGCTGACGCACTGCGTGGCAAGCCAGGCTGTGGCAGCGTCCCATATAAAGTAGAGGAAGATGGGCATGGATGTTAGCCCAGGGCCAAAAGCCCCTGCAAAAAGAGGAGGATTGGCAGATGTTAGCTCAGAGTGGATCTTCCTCACAAAAAAAAAAAAAAGGAAAGGAAAGAAAATGGCCTCCGTTTTGGGGTGGACTCCCCTTGTCTGAATGCCATGCAGGCCAAGTTACCAGTCACTGGTCATTCCCTGCAGATGGCTTCCAGAAGACCTTGTCTTTCCACCCTGGAGCAAAGTGAGCTTCTCCACATCCTCAGGCTTGTGCCATTTCCCAGGCATGATCCCTCTCGCACTTGTCTGAATATGGTTTCCCACCTCAGTGAAATCTGCCTCTCCTCTTCCACTTTCCTGAAAGCCCCTTAAAAGGAGAGAGCTCCCAAAAAGGCTCCAGTTAGACCCTGTTTCCCAGGTTCCATACGCTGCTGGGTCAACCTCAGCAGCTCGGCTGCCCCTCGTGGTGCAACATCTAACAAGGCTCCGTAGCGGATATGTGCACTGCCGGGATCTGGTAACTCCCTCTGGCTCTCACCCAAGGTCAACTCTGTTTCAATATTCATTTCCAGTCTGCTTCCAAGTGATTCTTGGGGCTTCCCAGAACAGAGTTCAGGGCTCAGATCCTGGTTCCTTAAATTTGTTCAAACAATTAGGCTCTTGAACATCTGAGTTTTCTCCATTGTTGAATAAGAATCGTCATGCTGAATTCACTGGCTGGAGTTGTAAACACTACCTGAACAGTCTGCCATCAGTGCAGGAGGAGGAGATGGTATTTATCAAGTGAAGCCCTGTTATATCAGAGTTATAACAAGCCCTGAAGGTTAGAGCCTGCCTAGGATTCATCGCTGGAGTGTGGTGCCTTGCCTTCAGTTGACGGTCCACAATTAACTATCTGCTAATGAAGACAAGGATGGCATAGATTTACTTTGTAATAAATACAGTATAGTATTGGGTCCTTCTTCAGATTGTCATTTGGGTATGTAGAAGTTAAAATTTAACAACTTCCTATTGTGTGGGTCCCACCATTTTATATTAGAAGATTATTCTGAAGTCGTCAGATGAAAAAAACAATTCCAGAGAAATATAGAATGTTATTGGGGAACTGAGGAATGACGTCTAGCTGCCTGGGGGTGGTCATAACTTTTAGTGCTTATTTTAGTTGGTCGCAGGCCATTAAAAGTCAAGTTATCTGGTCACGCGTCAAACCTTTTCAGTCTGCTTCGAGGCAAAGAGGACTATTCATTCCCAGGAGTGAAATGTCTGCATTACATAGACTGCAAGATTGGAGTGATAAATCATACTTTTTTTTTTTTTTTCCCAAAGAGATTGTAGGTTCCCATTTTAAAAGCCGGGTGCTTGATTTAGGATATGTAAGGCAGTGCTTTGAGGATTTGGTATAATTCCTTGAAGCAACTGGGGCTTTGTGAATTATCTTCTTCTCCTTAAACCATAAGGTAGAAGAAAATTCCTTTTAACCAAATATCATTCTTATCCACCTGTGCTCTGATCCAAGGGAGCACACTGGGTATTGTCCTCAGGAAAGAGAACAAAGGGGGTGAGAGTCGAGGGAATGTTAGGAGCGTGAGCTTGAGGTAAAGAAGGCCCAGCTGGCAAAGCCAACAGTCCCAGATCAGAGCAGATGAATCATGGCTTCAGCAAGCATTTGTGTATATCTGCGCAATAAGAAGGAAAGCTTTCTCTGCCCACAGCCAGCAGTCCCGACCTCTCTACAGACCTCCAGATTCACGTCCCTACCTGCCTGCCTTAGGAGTCGATGGCACCCAGAGGCTCCACCCCCCCTCCCACAAACCTGCTTCTTAGAGTGAATTATGTCACCACCTGCCCAGGCTTCAAGCCAGCCCCTAGAGGCTTCCCTTTACTTTGTGCCCAAAATGTATTTAATTTTCAAGTCCTACTGGTTCTCTTTGCCTAAAATCTGCCGTATCCATCCCCACCTTCATCTCTCCCCTGGACTGGTATAGCAGACCCTACCTGGTCTTTGTGTCTATAGTCTTGCCCCCTTCTCCTCCCTTCCCATCTGTTTTGGGTGGAGAGGACACTAAGGTGACAGTACAGTGTACTGAGTGTCGTCTAAACCTTGGATTCAGATAGAATGGATTCACATCCTAGCTCCTCTGCTTTCTAACAATAGAGCATATTGCCTAACTTTCTGAACCTCTGTTTTCTCATCTTGAAAATAGGGGTAGTAAGGCCTGCCCTTATAAAATGGTTGTGATTAAATAAGACAACAATATCTGGTACATAGTAGGAGCTTAATAATGTTAGTTCCAATCAGTTCTATTCATGCTACAGAAGTAGATCTTCCTTTTCAGGCTGAAGAAATGAGAGAGAGAGAATGAGCATATCAACATGGTTTCACTGAATGTTTAAGAATAAAAAGTATGGGCATCACTTGACCTGGGTTTAAGTCCTAGCCTAGCCACTCACTAGCTGTGTGACCCTCATGAAGCCCAGAAAAGTTACACAAGCCATCCAAGCCTCTGCTTCTTCACGTGTAAAAGGAGATAATCATTATGCCTGCCTTAGGTCTGCTCATGACACGTATCTTTGCTTAAAACTCTCCAATGTCCTCCCGTTACCCTTGGGAAGCCAGAATATTTACAGGGACCTTGAGGACCTGCACAGTCTTATTCCTGGTGACTTCTCTGCTTTGTCTCGCACCACCGTTCCGCTCACCTCTCCGTTCCATCCACACTGGCCTTCTTTTATTCACCAAAAGGACCACACTACCACCTGCCAAGGAATTTTTCTTCCAGAAGTCTGCTCTTCCCGTCTCATCCTCCTATCCACCCACTACCACCACTATCACACACACACACACACACACACACACACTCTCTCTCTCTCTCTCTCTCTCTCTTCCAGTTGACTGTTACGCACCTACTAGATCTCAGCTCAGATTTTGCGTCCTTGGTGTAGCTTTTCCTGATACTCCCAATCTGAGTGAGATTCCCCTGTTATAGAATTTTATGACACCATGTTTCTTGTCTTGAAAGCACTTATCTCAACTTGTATTTATATATTTCTGGAATTATTTGGTTCAAACTTCCATCTGCCTTGTAAACTCCATGAGAACAAATCTGTAATTGCCAACCCTTATATCCCTGGAGTGTAGTACAGTTCTTAAAACATAGTAGATGCTTAATAAATATTTGATGAATGAATGAATGAGTATTGTAGAGAATAAGTGAACTAATGCTGTGCCTGGCATAGACAGTTAATGGACAAATCAAGTCCATGGTAATATAATGGAAACTATAAAAGAGGAAGCAAACCAAGCTCAGAGGGGTTAGCAACCCTGATTCCTAGAGGAGATGGGCCTTGAGCCCACGATGAGTATTATTTGTCAAGAAGAAATTATAGAAAGGAGACCAAAAGTGGCCCATGGTCGTATTCACAAAGAACAAAGAGTTTAAGAGAATTTGGAAGAATCGCTGTTAAGCCTTTACTGAAGCACTCGTGGTTGGGCGATGGGAGAGCAGGCCTCAGAGAGGAGAAGCTGGGTGCTGCCCCCTCATTCTTAGGGCAGTAAGTACTCCTCTTAGAAGTGCTGTGGTCCCGTCACTAGTCTCCAAATGCTGTCTAAAGGCAGAGTCTTCACACAGTCTGCTTTACTACAGTTTCAAAATAAACTTCCTCCATAAATTCCTCACCTACCCAAATCTCTGCTCCCATAGCATGATAATGCTCTATCTTTCACCATCATAGGCAGAGCGTAGGAGAGAACAAGGATGCAGGGCAGAAAAGAGCAGTATCTGGGAGTCAGATAGACCTGGGTCTGCCTTCCAACTCTGACCTTCACCAGCAGCATCAATTTGAGCAAACTGTTTAATCTCTTGGAGCCTGAGTTTTCTCCTTCCTACGAAGACTGAGTGTTTAATGAGACGATATAAATAAAATATGGGATTTCATGCCCAGTACAAAGTGAAGTATACGGTATATTTTGGATACCTTCTCTTTGTAATTTGCATCTTTTCACAATATGTTTTATTTCCTAGTCTTCTGAACACCCTCGTTAACACTACCCTAAGGATATATAGTAGAGAAAACACAGTTAAAGGCTCTGTCTGACCTTTGAGCACATCCAATGAGACTTTATCTCATTGGTCCGGTGATAAGGAGGCTGTAACACCCTGTCCCTCATCTCCTGAGTAGGTTTTGCAGTTGCTGACACAACATGCTATAGGTATGGAATTTTACCACTGACGTGCAAGATATGATGCCATCGTGCGTGCGATCTCCAGACCATTGCTGACAATTTGAGGTCTGATAACATTAGAGAGCACCCAGATTTCTCTGTCTGAGTGTAATGAGCTTGTATAGTAACCTACTATAATTAAAGGTCTTAGACAATTTCCAACAATAACTCTTATTATCAAGTTTTTTGAAGAGCTCTGAAAATTACACTTTATGGACTGCCAGCTTAATTCTTGAGCAAAGCTTTTTAAAATGCTTCTTGTAATACAAACTGGAGAACCCCATTATAATCAGCACTGACATTATCATCACACACTGCCTCGTGAACTCACATCAGCCATGTGTCAAATCATCCTCCTGGCCAAGTAGGGGAGTGTGTGTGTGTGATATACTCACATATGCACATGCACTTCCATACACTCATAGTCAGATATACACAAACTCACACACAGCAACACACACACTTACATTCACATTCACACACTCATGCATCCTCAAATACACATTCATTCACACACGCACAAACATACACACATCATTAGCAAAAGCTTAATAACTCATGCTTAGCTTTTGGATGAAAGTGAATCTTGCCCTCCACATTTACCACGTAACCAGTCCCATTATCCTCACTGTTTTTGGGTTCAGAAGTCTGCAAAACATAGTCTTGAAGCCATCACGTATTATTCACACCAACACACTTTTCTAAAATCAATAAGAATGACTTTTATGGCTTTGCTAACTTGATATGATCATGTAAATAATGAGCAGATGTAAATAACTCCAAGTTAGCACAAACTCCTAAAGCATATTAGGAATTCTGAAATAAAAGATCGAGAGTAAATAAAGACTTAACAGGTTCAAATGCATATTTTAGTGACCATACAATGCCTATTCCAAAGAATCCATTTTGGTTTCCCACATCTAAGTCATTTTCATTTTTATTAGTTCTCCCCAAACACATTTATATGATAATGACCATGTTTCATAAGGTGAGGGGAGGGGAGAGGAAAAAAATGCTTATGAGCCAAGAGAGGGAATGAGGGGACTGCTTTTTCAATATTATTAAATTCTAAGAGAGAGACAAATTAATTGCCACTCAGTGTGTGTCAAAACACCTAAATTTGGGGGCCTCAAAGAACAACATATCTTCTTTTGTAACCCCAAATAAGGATTTAAATTCTTGCATTACCAGACTCTTTCTTGAAGCAGCAAGTCTTGGATTTTTCCATGAGTGAGTCTGAATGAAACCAGGCAATCATTTGTCTCCTTTAGCTAATATTCACAAAAACCTCTGGAGATGGGATGGCCTGAATTCATCTCTTTCTGATTCTTTTCAAAGTACCACTTGAAATCAAGTTAAAAGTGATTTTAACCCTTGTGTGGCTGTTTCCAGGATTTGTTTCATCTATCTACCACTCATCATGAGGTGAATGAGCATCTAGTCTCTGCTGGGTGAACAAATTACAGGCCCTGTTCTCAAAGAGCTCATATGATCATAGGGTTAGGAGGTGGGAGAAGAGTAGACAAGAAGGTACAATCCAGTGTGAGGTCATGTGGGTGAAGACGTGGTCCAGGATGCTAAAACAACACCTCAAAGGGAAATCAAAGCAGACTTCCCTTTGGAGGTCAGGGAAGACTTAGCAAGGAGGTGGCATCACAGCCAAACTAAGGCTTCCAGAAAGAGGGGACATAGGTGCCTGTACAGCTTGGTTAGTGAGTAGTCATTCTTTCTTTCCAATGAGGAAAGGATAAGGGGAGAATAGGTTAAACAACAGAACAAGAGAATTACTTCAAGAGGTTCCAAATGGGAGGCAAATGCAAACTCCATTATAAAGAGAAGTGGTGGAAATTCATTGCAGGAGCAGAAGCACATTTAGATAACTACATTCATTCCAGTCTTCGTTCTGGCAAGACTATTTTAAAATTCAGTAAAGCTTAGTGAGTGGACACCTAGCTGTTTAGTTCATATTTCGATGAGACAATTTATGGTTCTTTACCCTTTTGAGGATAGGGAGGGAGAACCAAGCCCAAGAACTCACAGGTAGAAAGCAGAGGCTCGGGTCTGGAACCCTGGAAGGCAGACTTCCAGTCCACTGGTCTTCTCCTACCCCAAACTTTCCATCCTACATTGATTGTGATAGATTTCCTCTCTGATAAGATTGAAAATTACATTTTAATCAGCAGATTCAAACAATATATTAATTTATCCCATGTTGGCCACTCACATCACTTCTTACAAGTCTATTAGGATTGTTAATTCTGGTCCAAAAAACTGGGCATCTTGTGATCTATAGAGTGTGTTCATGAAATGTCACTCCTGTTCAAGGATAATTTTTAAAAATTAAGATAAAATCGTGACTCTCATACAAATATAAAATGCACACATGTAAAAATTTGTATTCGACTCATTAATTAATGAGAGAACCCAGTGCTGTGTCACATCTGGTTCAAAGGAGAATTCACACATCACACATAAGTAGGCCGTCAGGAGTGCTGATGTGAGTTTACAAATAGATGCAAAATTGGTCAGTACTCATGGAGTAATAACTGATTACATTCCATCAGACACAACCTGCTTGCATTTTTATGGATAAGAATCATTTGCATTATTATCAATCTTACACAACTTTCAGTGATTTAAAATAGCTCAAAGACAGGGGGAGATGACCTGGAAGGGATACTCAGATCAGTAATCTATTTCACCCATTTCAAACTCTTTCACAATTTTCCCTGCCACCCCCTTGAATTATTTTAGCAAATCTGTGAGGTTACCCAGGCAAGTAGTAGTTTACAGAGAAAAATACTATGGTTAGGAGGCTAAATCACTTGTTACAAGCCAAAGAATCTCTTGGAAAATATTATTAAAATAGAAATTCCTGGGCTCTGCTCAGGCCTGGAGAGTCAAATCCCACTTGGCAATCTGTATGGTTAGATGTTCCCCTGGATTCTGATTATCTGCCAGATTTGAGAACAACTGGGACTTATCCAATGATATGCAGTGGCCAGTGGCAGACCCAAGCATGCAGGTTTCCTGATTCTCAGTCGATGCTCAGTACACTGGTCTGCATTGGATTTTTGGCCTATGACTTATGTAGTGATGTCCCTCACCCTGTAAAGTTTTATGAGCCCTCCATAAAATAAGAAAAGGAGAGCCCTTGAGACAGAATAAGACTCCCTTGGTGTCTCGTTTTCATTCTCTAAGTACATTACTGCTTGGCAAATGCATCAACTTAATTAAAACTAAATGTAATTCTAATGCACCAATTTGATTTAAAAATAATCTTCACAGTCACCAGGACATCAAAATGCAATTAAGGCTATTTGAGGAAAGTCTCGGATGCATATTATGTTCTGATGCTGCACTATGTCAAGAAATCCAGATCTTCCCGAATGTCACTAATGTGTTTAGCAGCCTCCCTCTCACTCAAATGCCTCTTTCAATTAGGTTCTGGAGAGCGTGATCCATGACAGTTCAGGAACATTTACCAAATCCCATCCAAATGGCCCTTTAGCTGAATGCTTTTCCTCTGAGCTGCTGTATGGACGTGGGAAAGCGCAGGCAGTCTTGTGGATGCCAGGCTTAAGACAAAATCAAACTGCAAAGTTCAGGAGTTCCTTGTTACCTACCCATGTGCTCAGACTGTTAAAGGCTCTGGACCAGGATTACGGAAATTAAGAAATGGGTCTAGTGAAAAATTAAGCAGTAGATCTAAAATTAATGGAGCAGTTTGGCTGGCTCCTTTTTCTGTTCCCGTTAGCCTGGTTTTTCCAGGACATCTGTTTTGGCTGAGTGACTATGGTTGCTGTAAGCTTGGTTTAGGGGTTTTTTGCCTAATGAATGGGAAAGTATAAGAAATATAAAAATATCCCAAAATACTTACAGAGTCAAATGGGCAGTTCTGATAAGTTTTCACAAGGTTTGGGTGGTGCAAGAGGCAGCTTGATTCAGTGGCATTATTAGTAGTGGATTCAAACCCTGCCTATAAGTGGGAAAGTCACTCTGAACCTTCTCACTTGTGTGAAAATGCAACAGGTCATCCCCACTTCATTCAGTGAACATTGCTATCCCTCTCCGGGCTAGTTGGCTATCCTCCTCGCCCCTTCCAACCTCTCCATTGCAATCAGCCCCTTGGCCAATGGAATACTAGCTCCAGCCCCCAGGCCCTGCCACACCTTTGTGGTCACTACCTGGAGTGGAGGGGCAGGAGGGATGGGGGTGAGTAAAGAGAGGGAAAAGCTTTTCTAAAACTCTGAATCACACCAAAGGTCGGTGTCTGAAGCCATTAAGACAAGGGCTCAAAGACTATTTCATTAACTAACTGTTCCTGCCAAAAACCTATAGAGACACTCACTTAAAAGGTATTGACCACTAGATCTTCTCATTTCCAAGTGAAAGATTACATTTTTAGGAGGAAATTAGAATTTTTAAGCTCTTATTGTATATCAATCACAGTGCTAAAGACTCACATATGCTTTCTCATTTAATCCACACAGCAACTTTGCAAAGTAAATATATTTCATTATATATATTTTATGCATAATAAGTAATTATATAAAGGTAGCTGAGTCTCAAAAAGACATTTATGTTTGGATTTTTGTTTGGGGTCAATTCCATACATTTTTGTGGCCTCCTAGCATATTTCTTCTCCTTCAGCAATGACACTTGCTGTAAATTACCAGTTTATATCTCTTTCCCCTTTGAGATTACCAACATCTTGAGGGCAGTAACTGTGTCTTAACAACAGTAATATCCAGCATCTATCGTGGGCTTTTCTAAATGTGCTTTACAAGAATTACCTTATATAATCCTCAAAAATATTGATGAGGTAGGTATTATTATTATCCTCACCTGACAGATAAGAAAACTTATGCTTATAAAAATCGTTTCATCTTGTACCCTCAGTGCTCACCTAAGACCTAACATGACATAAGTATTCAAAAAATACTTGAACGTCATATAATTTCCTTTGGCTCAATAGATGGAGATGGAGGAATAAAGACAGACAAATTTCCTATGTATTCCAAAATATTCAGTATATCCAAAACATTATAAAAGCAAAGAAGGCCCAAAGCATCCTGCCTTGTCCAGATATTTCCCAAAGGAGGGCCAATCTGAGGTCTCAGGTTGTCTCAGACAATGGAGAGGTGTTTCTGGGAAGCAGTGACCTCATCAGGTAGCTGTCAGTGTCTCCACCCCTAGGAATCTGTGCTCTACATGGGGAATGGAGAGAGGCTGGGCACAGGGCCTCAGGACAACTCACACTCTACTCTCCAGGAGCCCCCACCCATAGAGACTAGACCATCTTCATAACACCTTGCAGAAGTGTTCCCTGTGGCTGGCTGGGCTCAGCTTGCATCATTCATACGCTCTGTGCACACCGTGCCTTCTGAGGCCCTGAAGCCAGTTTACCTGCTAGTGGAAAAGATGGATTCCTATGTCCAAGTGGAAAATTGAGAAATGAGGCAGGCAGAAGACTACTAAGAATGAACCCAGATAACAACTATCAATCTCACATACGCATAAATGTAAACACACACACACACACACACACACACACACTTACAAGTAAACTCTGTCCTCCTCACCATTAAGCCATAATTCTATAGTTAGCTTTTGTTATTTTATTCTTAATCTTGTTGATAGCCCACAGTTCCCTCATCATTTCAAGACTTTCCATAAATCATAATATAACCGACCTGAAAATCTTCCTCTGGACCTAAGACAAAAAGAAAAGGCCAGCTGTGGTGCTCTGATCAATCTGCTCCAAATAGGAGACTGGTGCTTTAACTGTTTATGAATTGCATTATGCTTTGTATCATGGTATATAATTCTGGGTTATAGTACAAACAGAATATTTACCTGAACTCAGGATGGTCTGATAGAATTAAGCAAAGAGAACCTTTTTTCACTATTTGGGGGCCTGATAAGTTCATCCCCAAGAATGTGGAAACATAGAGTTAAGTTAGAAAATCTACACATAATAGCTCAATAACATAAGTCATCTGAAAGAAACAGAATAGCTGTTTGGCCAGAGCAGGACTTTCTTTGAACATGCCTAGGGTGTGATGATCTGAATAAAGAAAGGATTGTTCCAGAAAGGGGCCTGGTCAACCACAGAAGCATGAAACAAGTGGAGGCAGAGAGTCTTGCACTCACGATGTCCATGCCAGGACCAACCAGGGGAAGGAGAATTTTAGGCCTTGGGCCTCCATTCCTCCTGGACCAATGTCAAGGCTCTCTCTATGTAGAGCTGTTGGGCAGAATGTTTGAATTTAGTTCTTTGATGGCAGGACATAGGACACCAACACCATGGGTAGAAGAGAACTAAGTTGAGAATGGGTTAAGAAGAGAGCACAGTTGAAAGTGAAGGGCTGCCACACAGGGTTGCACCTGGGAGGCAGGGAAAGAGCAAGGTGGAGCTGTAGGGGCAGCTTGTGTATGGCCAGCAGCTGGGTTTATCAGGCCTCCCAGGTTCCCTGTGGATTAGCTCATTTGAATAATTTCTCCAACTCCAGGGCATGTTCTATCCCTAGTTTTCTGGTATCCCAGAGCAATCAAGGCTGAGGCTGATGCACAGTGGCCCTCAGAGTACGAGAGCCCCGATAAGGGAAGTGGTTGGGGGTGTTGACTTAATCAGCTGCTTAGGAAGGAGAACTGACTAACCTCTAGCTAGGGTTTCAAAACTGGGTCAAAACACGTTTTTTTAAAAAAATAAAAAATGTTATATTACACAGAGTGGTTTTATCTTGCATGCCTACTCAGATCCACTGCCTGGAGCCCGGTGTTGAAAAGGATTCTAAATCTGAGTGCAGGCTCGGGGGAAAGGAAGCTGAGCTTCATCGGTGATGCCAGGCAGGGGGACGAGGGCAGTACAAATCCCACAAGCCATGGGTTTGCTGACCCACATGTTAGAGAGCTGCTGTCTTAGGTTCAAGTGCTGCTCTAGAGCAGGATCCTCCCTACAGTGAGAAAGAGGCGTTAGCTGTCTCTGCCAGATGATGAGTACTTGACTAGTATCAATACTTATTCTTTATGACTGCATCCTCTTTATTTCCTTCATAGGCCTTAAGATGATTTACAATTGTATATTTATTAGTTATATGTACACATTATATATTTATTACTAGTTATATGTATATTTAATGTTTTATTATATATCTGCTTGTTTATTATCCGTCTTTCTCACTAGAATATTAGCTCCAATGAGGGCTTTATTCACTGAAGTATACCCAGTGCCTAGTAAAATGGCTCTTTTAGGGTTGGCATTCTGGAATATTTGTTGAATAAGTGAGAAAACAAAAAAACAAAAAATAAATGGATGAATGTAATTCTCTTCACTCAACAAACAATTTTCTGATCCTGGCAGAGCTCTTTTACAGGAAAAGACAGAATCCCCATCACATTGTCAGGAGTATGTCTGGAATTTCTCATAAAATTATAGCTTATATTCCCGTGAATGCCTTATTCTCATGTGTGGTTTGCTTAACATGGGTCATGCACCAGGGACTGTCCATCTCTGGGCGTGGTAAAGAGTGAGTCTCCATATAGACTACAAAAATAGAGGTCAGATTCACCCTTAGGAAAAGGTGCCTCCCCCAATCTCCAGCTTTATTCCCAACTTACAATTTCTACCAAACTATCAACCAAGTCATTGTATTTGATACTAACACATGGTTTCTTAGGTTATTAGGTTAAATAAAATCTGCTGGAGGTAGAAAGATTTTTCTATGTCGACTTTCATCCTTGCTGCTTAATTAAATCCCTCACCTGGGAAAAGAGTGATTTTCAGCCATCTCACTTTCTGTAGCATCAGCATGAAACTGTGACTGTTAAAATACCAAAATGCCAGTTGTGTTTAATGCTTCAGGTGCAACAAGACTGTTATATTTGGAATCCCCTACAAAGACAGATATTAACTGAGAATTGAAAATGACAGCAGAGGAGATTGGATCAGAATAGCTAAATGAGCACACGAATCTACTTCCCTCTTGCTCCAATCCCTTAAAATGTCAGAAAATATATATATTTTTAAGAATATGTCCATAATGGTACTAGAAAAGAAGACATAATGCTATCAGAGACCCAATAACCTTGGGAATTTCCCGAAAGACTACAGCAAATAGAATGGAGTTGAGAAGAATGAAGATGACCAGCGACCAAAGAATGCTCAGGAAAAAACAACATTAGATGTAGGAGCACATTCAAAGAGACACTGAACTCACAGCAAATTCATTGAGAAGCAGGAGGGTATCTCCAGTGACTTAATTGCATTAATGGCCCAAATTCTTCACCTCTCCCTGTATTCATGGACCTTTGCCATGAGACTTTGCAATTCCTCTTACCACAGAGGTGGAACCTATTACCCCATCCCTTGAGTCTGGACTGGCCTTGTGGCTTGCTTTGCCCAATAAAATGAGGCAGAAGTGACAATGTGTCAATTCTAGGCCTAAGTCTTAGAGGCGTTATGTATTTTGCATGTTTCCATTTGCTTCTCTTAAACCTCTGGCATTGCCATGAACATCCAAACTAGCTTTCTGGGGTATGAGAAACATGGAATAAGGCAAAGTCACCAGTCATCCCAGCCAACAGCCAGCCAACACCCAGGCATATGAGCGAGCCACTGAGGTTTTGTGGCTGTCTGTTACACAGCATTATCATGGGAATATGTAACTGATACAGAGCCCCAACTGTCTTCATAACACCACATTACTGCTTATAATGAGCAATAAGGCAGCAATGGTATTTGACTCTAGAATGAAACCATAACCTGTACTTGAAAGAAAGGGAACCCATGCCTAAGGAGGGCTGCTGTGAGGGCACAGTGGTCTGAGAAAGAAAAAGAATTGTGTTGAGATAGCTCTGGACCTCCAGACCTTGGAGAGAGCAGGGGGAAAGGAAAAAGCAGCTCTAGGAGGAAAATAAACTGACCTTCTCTCTCTCTTAACCAGGGTTAAGAAAGCCTTCCTTGTTTTAGCCATGGGGGTAGTAGTAGGAGGCCCCAGACTGATTGCCTGCTGTACTTTCAAACACCTAAAAATGAGATGCATCAATTGACACACTCTGCTCTCTTAAATAGAGCCTGAAATTAGCCCTCACACTTGGGAGAGGACCCATTGCTGATACAGATGTATGCAATAGCACAGAAACTCACCCAGCTATCCACACCCATCTACTCTGTTTTCAGTCATTAATATAAAGAAACAACCAAGGAACACAGATGTTGGAGAAAATCCCCTGATATGAAGGAGAAGTAATGAGATAAAGAACAGGCTACCTAATCTTAGCAGAATCAAATCATTCAATAAAGGGAAGAAATATTGCTTTAAGAATATAATAATATCCTCAGAAAGATCCATTATAATGTTGCATCCATAACAGAAAGTGGCAAATGTGAAGGGAAATTTTCAGAAAATAATATAGAACCCTTGGAAATTAAATTTTTTTCTTAAAAATTCTTAGTATTATAATAAACAATATAAGACACAAACCTAAACACAAAATAAGCAATTAGGAAGATAAAGTTCAGAAAAATTTTAAGAACAGAGCAGAAAAAGAAGATGGGAAATGTATAAGAAAGAGAAAAGGTGTGGACAATTGATCCAGGAGGTCCAACATGTGTTGACTAGAAGTTCCAGAAAGAAAGAACAGAGTAAATTGATGGGAGAAAGCAATAAAAGAAATAGTGGACAAAATTTCTGCAAGATGAAAAATAATGAGTCTTCAGATTGCACAATCTCTGTGAGTGCTGAGTAGAAAGAATTAAAACGCACATCCACACACTTACATGCACACATGGATGTGAAAATCAAACAAAAAGTGGCAGATCACCACCACATCAACAATAGTACCAACAACAAAAAACATGTATGTCTTCAGTTAAACCCAAGTAATTCTTGATGAATGATGTAAAAAACACACATACATGAGCCTAGAACAGAATTCCAAATTATAAGAACAAAAAAGGTAGCAGGCAGGGAACGTGGAACTAAGCAAAATTGTACTAGGTTTCAAGAAGGTACTGAGAAGATATAGATAATGATGAAGATAATGACAATTCTAGATGTCAGTAGTAAACAAGAAAAAATCCAAAATACATGTAATCTCTACATATGAATGTAAGTGCATGGAAAAGGGTCTAGAAGAAGACACAGGAAGCCTTTTACAGTGGTCAATGGGCAGTAGGAACAGGATTGTGGGGCAGAATATAAAGGGAGACTTGCACCTTGAAACTTATCAACTTCCAAATTTTGGAGTTTTTTACAATGCAACAGTGATCGTCTATGTATAAAAATAAAGCTAAAGATTGTTTCAAAAATATAGCAGAGAAATCACACTTGCTTTCAATGTCTAGCAAAGCTATTTTCATGGGTGGGAAGAACTGGTAAAAGTCATGTTTATTTTATTTCTATTTATTTTAGGATTATTTGTATAAATGGAAAACTATTACTTCTAATTTAAAGTACCATCTTTTTCTTTTTTCCCCCCTTTTCTTCCCCACCCAACTCATTCACTCGTCATTTTAGGCCAGGAGACATGATTACTCTTCTAGAAGACTCCAATGAAGACTGGTGGAAAGTAAGTATTTCTTTCTTTAAAAAAAAAATCATTTGGTAACTACAATTACAATGAATGCTACAATGTGGATGCATGCCTCCTTTTTCCTTTCAGGGGAAAATTCGAGACAGGATTGGCTTCTTTCCAGCCAACTTTGTTCAGAGAGTACAACAAAATGAGAAGATTTTTAGATGTGTTAGAACCTTCATTGGGTGTAAGGAACAGGGGCAGATAACACTGAAAGAGAATCAGGTGAGTAAAGCACACAAACACATACCAAGTATGACCAAAATAGAGTCACGGTCATATTAACAACATAGCAATACATATAAATTTAAATGAGTGGGATCACATTCAAAGTTTTCATTTTGAGAAAAGATATACTTACTCCAATAATATTAGTGTAGTAGGATCTAAACATGCAAAACCGAAATGTAGGGAAGCTCACTTGGCGGTGTCTGTTCACAAGAGGAAATGTATAGAACATCATGGCAGCAGGGCGAGAACATCTGGTCCCATACTTTTCTCTAAGGACCACTGGTCTCTGATATGAGCAGCTACTCCAGTTTGGGCCCTGTGCTGGTCTCCACCAACGCCTGGTTAATTTTTCATAGTCTCTTGGGAATACTTTGTTGTTACTTGCTGCTGTGTTCCATGGTTCATTGTAATTGACTCCAGTCACAAAGACTCTTCTTAGGTCTCCTTGTCCAGACTTCTAGCTTCTGCCTGCTCACTGGAACCCAAAACACCTTTGCTTCACTCCATAAAACATAGGCAAGACATAGATAACCAGGGACTATCTCAGGCCCATGCCCTGGATGTCTCCCTACATCTAAACTAGAAGTGTCTGGAGCCATCTTGCTGCAGTTCCATGTTGAATGTGGAGTTCACTATGATGCTGTCCATTTCCTAAGAAGTGAAGCGTGAACCCCCTGCACCTGTGTGTCTTCAACCTCCTTGCATCATGCTTTCCCATCGCACTCCTGGAATGCTGATAGGGACAAAGAGACAAGACATGCACAGCTCAGCTTTGTCCTACTCTGCCTGTCTTTGTCTTCTTCCAGAAGAGAGAGCTACCTATTGCCCCTTCTTCTATGACTGCAGCTCCCCTCATGTCATACCCTGCATCCTCACTATAGAGTAAAATAATATGCTTAGACCTCCAAGTTTGCTTTTAATGTGTTTAGGGATGATTTTGGAAATTAGACATTAGAAATTTCTCTTCCCACCTAATAAAGTCTCATAATTAACTCTAATTTCCAATTTTGAAAGTCAAAACCTTGCCTCTCTTTCTGTCTGCATTCTTGGTGTAACAATTCTAATATTTCCTGAGGCAATCAATGCCTCTAGTTGAAAATGATGAGACTCACCCTACAAAGAAGTACAAACTAAGAAATGCATTTTAATACTATCCCTGTTCAATAGAGTTACCCAAAAGACAACTTGAATGGAATTGCCTTCAAAGATAGTTTCTAAGCCCCAAAAATAAGTCATTACTTTATAATTGTATCTGATTTGTAATTTTAAAAAATTGTTTTACCTAACTTGATCAACCATTTTATATGCCTCACATGGCTCCAAATGACTTATTTTCAAATAAACAAATGCACCTTCAAAGAATATGATTCACCTTTTCTTTATGGCTGTTCAAAACAATCTCTAAAAGAAAAATCTAAAGAAAAATTATAATATAGAGGAACAGCTTTTTAAAAAGTGTTAAACATCCCCTTTCTTTATATTCAAATAAATAAAAGTTAGTGAGAGTGAGAGACTGATAATTCTGAGTATCATTTTTCCCTATATATTTTAACAAAGGTCAGGGTGGAAATCAGTGAAATTGGCATCTTCATAAATACTAGGATCCATTGGTCCATTCATTTTGGATAGTTATTTGGTGCCATGTATTAAGAGCCATGAAATTGCTCGAGTTCATGAATGCAGTAACTCCATTTTCTATAGTATAGCCAAGAAAGTAATCTAAAATACAGAGGGGAAAACTTTATGCAAAAAAGGTAATCATCACAGTGGTGTTCATAGTGATGAGAATTAGAAACAATTCCATAACAATGGAGTAATTAAGTCAACAATATTACTTTAGTGGCTAGTGTTAGGAAGCAAGATAGTTTTGATGGTGTTACAATAATTTTATGGAAAGAACACTAGAATCCAGACCCAGATCCCAGTCACCACTCCCCCAACGTAAACACAAAGGGAGAGATGAAAGTAGGGCCTGATGCCATTTTTATAATTGGAAACATAGTGAACCAGACATGACCTAGGGGCCCAATAGGCCTCCTCACCACTGCTACCACCACCACCGTGGGCCAGTCTGCATCTCAGAATCCTCTAGCACCAGATGACCCATGGGAGAGCAGTGGATCAGAAAAGAGTGCGGCAAAACTGGCATAGGAGACAAGATGGCCTGATGATGCCCCAGGAGGAACCAGAAAGGAGAAGCTTTACTAGATGATGATAAAGCCCTGAACATGTGGCCTGATCAGATCTTCTCCGGAGAAGTAAGGACAGCCCTAGGAGAGAGGACAGAGGTCTTCAAATATTGTGTCACCATCTCAGATGACAGTTTATAAACAATGAAGGAATAAGTTAAATATTAATGATTCAATGGTAATGAAAAATTAATATAAACATAAGAG
The DNA here is from genome assembly GCF_057802395.1 of Ceratotherium simum simum. Classification (NCBI taxonomy): domain Eukaryota; kingdom Metazoa; phylum Chordata; class Mammalia; order Perissodactyla; family Rhinocerotidae; genus Ceratotherium; species Ceratotherium simum. The sequence continues at coordinate 39,913,061 of NC_141904.1, forward strand.
AAAAAAGAAAAAATTAGAAGGTTTAAGGGATTTTTTTCCTTTCCATTGAAATTACTTTCATAGTGTAAATTTTTAAAAACTAAATTTAAAAAGAAGCAAAATTAAAAATAGTCAATCTTATCTTTTGAATTTAATAATGTAAAAGTACACGGTGTTGCTGTGACTTTCCTGGGCCTCAATCTTGCACGTGCACACACACACACACACATACCCCACCACATCCTACCATTGCTGTATCTAATTGTAGTAGCTGCTGCTTCTATAAATGCACGTACCCCCAGAGGTGTATGCCATCTAATGATTTTTGGTTATTAAAATCTCTAATAACCTTAGGGAATTGGGTCATTGGGCTCTATGGTTTCACTCCAGTTGTACAGTTTTACTTCAAATTGGCATTCTTCTCGCCTATAAAAATTGCTTACAAGGTATGACCACTTTAGGACAGACTGCATTTTGAAAATTACACAACCTCTCCTTTCCTTGGTTCCTTGTGAACAGAATATATGTTGAAAGAGATCAAAAGCCATCAATGCGCTGACATGAAATACACCTCTCTTAAGATCTTCTGCTCCTTCATTTTCTGCCCAAAGTTGCTCATTCTCCCTGGAGCTGGTGTTTGCCCAACACATTGCTTGCCCAAGTGCTCCCCAGAGATAGAAGAAGCCATCATCTGCCTACAAAGAACAGTGGCGTCTGAGGGACTCCCCTTAACAGCACCCCTGGGGAACCCCACCATCCCCCCTACTCCTGACAGATTGCACAGACCACTCTGTCTCCCATAAAAATATATGCAAAACTCTCATGGATATTCCTTTTTGGATTGTGATGACCTGTTTTGGGGTCTGCTCCGTGAAACAGAACCTTTTCTCCAGCCTCTGGTTCACAGAGAAGGAAAGAGCAAGTTAATACTGTCCTAGACATTGTCACAATACTAATTGTTGCCTCATCGTTATTATTAGTCATTATTTAACAGTGTTATATGTATATATTACATAATATTTGTAAAGCTTACATACCTACATCTTATTTGAGGTTCCACACATGCCCTATGAATTTTATAAATTAATTATTCACTATTTATATGAGGAAACAAAGGCTGATAGAAATTACATGCCTTGCTTAAGGGGGCAAAAACCTGGAAAGTAACCAGGCTGAAACTTGAACATAAGTCTGCAAGCTCCAAGCCAGTGCCTTCCGCTGAGCCACGTGCCCTGGACCATGTAGAACAAATGCTCAACAGTAAAGCACCATTTACATAGTCTGGCCCCCAGGGAAGGCAAGTGTCACAAAGGCAAGCATCCTAGGACAAGAGGGCCCTTTGAAAACAAATTCTTGCTCACGTGGGCACCCTACTGAGTCACTCTTGATTCCAGGCAATGGAATCATCCTCCTCAGACTGAGACCCCGTCTCTTAATGCCACACACATCCCACAAAGCAAACAGGCACTTTTCCCAGCTGGATTCCACGCCAATGTTTCAAACTTCTCCAAGTTTACCCAAATGTATCCTTCCTGTTCCAAAAACTTGGGAAAGTCTTTTGAATGAAATAAATTTGGGAAGGATGTTCATCTTTATTGGCAAAGTGTTATTAAATAATTTTGCCAGAATGTTTGATTCTTTTTCTCAGAATAATCTTGTGCTTCCCCATTTGAGATTAACATTGTTTTTATGTTATTGAAATACAAATCAGTGAGATCAGAAGGCAAATTAAAATTTTCTCGAGTTGATCAATCTCCAGAAGCAGAACATCTGTTCAATGACTCCTACCAATTCCTTGGCCATATTCCCCAAAAAAATATTTTCTGGGAATGGGCTCTCACCTGCGTTCTCCCCTCTCATGGTTGAACTGACAATCTGCTGGTGTGGCGGTGAGGCAGACAACAATTAGCCATGTTCAAGACACAATATAGCATTTGAGCCTGAAACTGGAACCACATGGATTTTCCCAGAATTCTTTAGGAAAGTGCAGTAACCCTCAATATTTGCCCAGCCGGGTGTTTCTCAAGATGTGACCTCCGAACCACAAGAATCAGATTCTCCTGGGAGTTTGTTGAAAATGCAGATTCCTGACTCCACCCCAGACCTGCTGAAGCAGAACCTTTCAGGGTAAAGGCAGGGAGTCAGTCTCTTTTACAAACTCCCTGGGTATTCTGATCAAAGCTAAAGTTTGAGAATGACTTTCATTTCCGTTATCTCCCTTCTAAGTCCTATAGTAGTTCGGTGACAACTGAAGGCATTTTTATTTACGATTACATATGAGTCGACAGTAGGCATTGAGGTCTCTTTACCCCTACACAAATTCTCTATTTTCAATCTTTGTCATCAACATGGCAACCAATTTCTGAAAAATGTCAGCCACCTGAAAGAAAATTTACATTTTAAAAATCTGTTCTTGAGAAATAATTTTGAAATTTGTCTCTGCCTAAGTGTCTGAAATTGTTTTAGGTGTAAAATTTCAAAACATACCTGTTAATTGAGGGGAGTACTGTAATGTAGTAGCAAAAACATGGATTCTAGTGTCATAAAGAAATAGATCCATATCCTGTGTGATTTTTGGCAAAGTCACCTCTGAATGTCAACGCTCCCATCTGTAAAATCGGCATAGCAGCATCTCCCGCTTGACGTGGAGGTGAGGGTTAAATGTCATCTCCCATGTAAAACAACGACACAGTGCCTGGCCACCATGGGTGCTTAGCAAGGTCATTTCCCTTGCTGCCGTCATCATTAACAGTAAAGCCCAAATGAGGAATTCATCTGCAGTAACCAATGCCACCTAAAATTACCTGGTCAACATCAGAAAATAGTCAGCATGATATTTATAGCTCTAAAAATATAAAGAGACAAATAGTCATTAGCAGGGAAATAGAAGAAATTTGATTCTGAAAATAAATTCAGTGCATCTCTTTGATTAAATCACATTTCTGCCTCTGGGGTTAATTTATCTCACAATTATTATATTATTTTTTCACAGAACTCTTGTTGCAAATAGAATTAAGTTACCCTTTTGTTGTGAACACAACTAGAGTTTGCATTGACACAAGAGTATGCTTTCTTTATTTTTGAAATTTAAAAAATATTCTTATTAAATCAACTTTAAACACCATAAAAATATTTCTTTAAATTCATCCATAGTTCTGTCATCCCTATAGAACTATTTTCACAGATTCGTTGTATTCTGTCAAAGCTTTAAAGAAAAATGGATAAATTATTTTTACATTATAAAACTGAAATGCATTTATTGTGGAGAAAATTTGGAAAATACCCCCCAAAATTATAAAGAAGAAAATAAAGAGCACAGGTAATTCAGCCATCAAGCTATTATCAACCTAAACATTTTTGTGTATTTCCCACCAAACTGTCCTTCTAATTCATTTTTTGATATCATATTCTATTTTGTTTTCCAACTTTTTTTTTAACTGAGTCACTAAATGTTGATCAAAACACAGTTTTTAACAGTTTTGTAACATTTCATCATATAGATCTGAGGTTGGGAAACTGTGACCCACGGGTCAAATCTGGACCTGTTTTTTAAAGAAAGTTTATTAGAACAAAGCTATATTCATTCATATGTGTATTGTCTGTGGCTGCTTCCACATGACAACAGCTGGGCTGAGTCGTTGCAACAGTGACCATATGCTTGCAAAGCCTAAAATATTTACTATTTGGTCTTTTACAGAAAAAGTTTGCCAACTCCTAATCTAGATGTACAAGAATGTATTTAAGTATTCCCCTACTGTTGGATATTCAGAGTTTTTATTTTTTAAATTATTATCGATAACTGCAATGAACATCTTTAAACCTAAAGCTTTCTCCATAACTCTGATTACTTCCTTAGGATATACTTTAAAATTTATAGAAAAGCAGATAAAGATTTTTACAGTTCTTGATACAAACTGCCAAATTGCTCCAAACGCATTGTGCCAATTTGTACCCACACCAGTTGTTTATGAGAATATTCAGGGCATCACGTACTTGCCAGAACTGAACTTTAATATTTTTTGATATCTGTCATTTTGATAGATGAATAATATTTCATGTTAATCTGCATTTCCTGAATAGTTAGTGAGGTTGAAATTTTATCATGTATGTGATTGGACATTTGCATTTTTTTATTAATAATCTGTTTAGGTACTTGGCCTGTTTTCTTACACTATTGAAAAATTTTTCTATCTTTTAAGAATACTTGCACCTGGTCTACCATATGTGGCCAACATTTTCCTCAGTTTATCATTTGCCTTTTGATCTTAATGCTTCTTCCTTCAGGAACTTAATAATTCTTTCCTTGGATCATCTCTGTTTTACGATATTTCCCTTATAATAAGTTTTAATCTCTTTATTGCTTTCCACTTTATCAGTCTCCGCTTCCTCCTAAGAGAATATTTCAAGATAGTGCCCCACTTCATTTTAATTTCCTGAAGTTTTAATTCAATCTTTCATTACTTCTAACATAGATTTTAATTTAGTGTTTATTTCCTTGTAGTTTTCTTCTCAATCGGCCCCCTTTCCTTCGCAGCATATTTTATTTGCATCTCATTACATCATCTCTTCACTCCAAGAGATTCTCTCCTTAAGACATCACGGCCAGGTCTTCCTTCAACCTACCGCATTCAATATGTCTGAAATACATATGCACATATTTCCTGCAATATTTTTAATGTTTTATAGTAACAATCTTGATCCTTTCATCTTGTGGTAAGTAGAATAAGAGCCCTACGTCCTCATCCCCAAAACTTTGAATATGTTACCTTACATGGTAAAAGGGACTCTGTGGATATGGTTAAGTTAAGGATCTTGAGATGGGAGATTATCCTGAATATCCAGATGAGACAAGTGTAATCACAGGGTTCCTTATAAGAGAAAGACAGGAGGGTCAGAGTCAGAGAAGGAGATGTGACAACAGAAGCAGAGGTCAGAGAGAGAGAGAGATTTGAAGATGTTATGCTACTGGCCTTGAAGATGGAGGAAGGGCCAGAAGCCAGGGAATGTAGTTGGCATTTAAAAGCTGAAGACAAGGAAACCAATTCTCTCTTAGAGCCTCCAGAAGAAATGCAGCCCAGCCAACATCTTGATTTTAGGACTTGTGATCTCCAGAACTGCAAGAGAATAAATTTATGCTGTTTTAAGCCACCAAATTTGTGGTAATTTATTACAGCAACCATAGGAAACTAATACAGATTTCATGCACAAGGGACTTTGCAGATGTGATTAAGATTATGGACCCTGTGACAGGGAGATAGCCTAGATTTCTAGGCTGGCCAAATCTAATCACCTGAGCCCTTAAAATCAGTGAAATGTATCTGACTGGACTCAGAGAGATGCAGCAGAAGAGGTCAGAAGAGAGATGAGGCAGAAGGATAGGTCAGGGGAAGATTAAGTATGAGAAGGACTCAACCCATCCTTACTGGATTTGAAGATGCAGGAAGGACCCATAAGTCAGGGAATGCAGGTGACCTCTAGAAACTGAAAATGACCCCTGGCTGTCAACCACCAAGGAAACAGGGACTCAGTCCTACAACCACAAGGAACTGAATTTGGCCATAACCTAAGCAAGCCTGGAATTGAAAGGAAAGAAAAGAATAGGTCCTTGTTGACTCCTTGATTTTGGCCTTGTGAAATCCAGAGCAGAGAAAACTAGCCAAGCCCACCAGATATAATACCTACAGAACTGCAATGTGATAAATTGTGTTGTTTAAAGCCACGAAGTTTGTGGTAATTTGTTACAACAGCAATGGTAAACTAATGCACATCTCAATTTACGAAACTCAAATTGAGTCAACCTCAAAAGGTATATTTTACTCACATAATAAGAGGTCTGGATACAGGGAAGTTCTTGGATTCATCATTCAGCAGCTTAATCCCATGGTCAGAGATCTAGATTCTTCCACCCTTCTGCTCTGCCATCATTGAAATATTAGCCACTTCCCCTACTGGTCACAGATGGCTGCAGCCACTCCAAGAAACCCTTCCAGGTGAGGAAAGAGGTTTCCTTCCTAGTGCATTTCTTTTAAGAGGAAAAGAGACCTTCCTAGAAGCTTCCTAGCAGATATTCCATCCTGTTTCATTGGCTGGAACTGAGTCCCATGGGAGCCACTAAGAGAATCACTAGCAAGGACAATAGAAACAGACTTGGGCCAATTAGAATTCACCTGCATCACATAGGGTAGGGATGGACAACAGAACAAAAGTCAGGACTCTGCTGCATAGGAAAAGGGCAGAAGTGACTATGATAGCACCAATGGTGTCTGCCTCAAGCGATTTACTTACCCTATAACAAGGAGTAATCAGTGCCGACCTGAGGTTTCCCAGCTGAAAAGATGAGTGGCCCAGTGTGGGTCCAGTGTCCCCCCAGGGGTCTCCAGGTATACTCAGTTGGAGGAGCAGGTAAGTATGCGTGGCTCTTACACTAGCTTCTGGTATCTAAGAGGCATTCATTCAGTGTTGGTCTGCTGGGTTGAGTTAGGATTTGCTTCTGTCACCACTGCTTTTTTCCTCAACGTTCTAAACTCCAGAAGTACATGAAAAACTACTTTCTCCTTCATGCAAGACCCCACAGTCTTTCTCTCTTCATTCCTACCCACTGTGTTTTGTTTCCTGAGACCTCGCCTCACAGGAGACACTTGTGCCACCTCTAATTTGCCCCTACTTCCTGTCATTTCCTCTTCTTGAGGGACCACAGTTTCCCCATAAATGTAGAAAGAAAAGCATTGATGGGGAGGAGGATAGTATGGGAAGGAAAAAGTAAATTTGACTACCTCAGAAAGTAGAGCCCATAGTATCGAGAAACGGCTGCCCAGTTTTCTGCTCAGGGAAGATGCTGCATCTCTGAGCCGGGGACAGACCATGGAGGAGGAGTCATCTTTTAGGCTCATAGTCTTATCTGTGATCCAGCAGCACAACTTGCTTCTGTCATCAATTGAGTTCCACTCCAAAGGTCTTATGGAAGTTCCAATCAGCTTCTGGAATGGCTACCAGTCTTGGCATTCAGTGTTATAACATTTCTTCCCCACTCCACTCCTTATTATTCATAGATATTTTGAGAGGAAGACTGAATCCAGGACTGCTAGACAAGAGATATTTTTAAATAAAATGACTGCTCGTCAGTTATAAGAGGCAGCACATTTGAATGTTAACGAGTTTGGAGGCAATGCAGGGGAAAACCTTAGATGTTATTAGCATATGTGCTCCCAGAAGTGGGTTAGATAGAATGAGTTTCCATCATTGTACCTTAAAAGTGTGTGTGTGTGTGTTTGTGTGTGTATTTATATGAAGAAATATATAATTTTCTGTTATTCTTCCAGGTAAAAATCTATGTTTATCAATTACAAATGCCTTTTGGGGCTGGCCTGGTGGCGCAAGAGGTTAAGTGTGCATGCTCCACTGCGTGGCCTGGGGTTCACCGGTTCGGATCCCAGGCGCACACCGATGCACCGCTTGGCTAGCCATGCTGTGGCGGCGTCCCATATAAAGTGGAGGAAGATGGGCACAGATGTTAGCCCAGGGCCAGTCTTCCTCAGCAAAAAAAAAAAGAAAGAAGAGGATTGACAGATGTTAGCACAGGGCTGATCTTCCTCACCAAAAAAAAAAAAAATGCCTTTTGACGATTATTGAAGTGAACTTATAAATGAATTAGGGAGAATTAACATTGTTACATTTAATCTTAGCATCCAGGAATATGATATTGTTCTTTCACGTATTCAAGCTTTTGTATCAAAGTTCTGTAGTTTTCTTCTCAAAAAAAAAATAAAAACTGTAGGACTTTAGCCAGGTAGGACCAAAATGGGACTGAGCCAAGAGGGGCACTTAACCAGCAGGTAGCAGAATTTGGGGCAACATAGGAGAAGAAGCAGAGGTCCTAGGAGTGAGTCAGCAATTAGATATCAAGTAGAGACGAGAGCGTGGAAAATCCAGTCCACTCTAACAGTTTTGAAGAATTGGGGGAAGTGAGAGCAGGAGAGTGGATGAACTACAAATTCAGAAACCAGAGCAGAAACATGGATGAGCGGTGTCAAAATAATAATAATAATAATGACTAAGAGACCAAAGATTGAACGCTGAGTGTTAAAGTTTAAAACTACCAAGATGGACCTGCAACGCAGCAAAGAGTCTAGGCTTTGAGGCATGAGATTGGAAAAGACATGGGGTAAGTCTTTTAAAGCCGAAAGACCATAAACTGTATTTGTCTCATATTAGAAATGCAGTCTCTGAGGGGCTGGTGGTAGCTGGGTTTGATAGTTAGGTAAGCACTGGGCTGGCTGGAGAAGGTTTGCTGTGTGCAAGGTGCCTCTGCTCTGTGTGTGCTGCTCCCACCTTGGTCCTGAGCTGCCCAGCTCACACCTGCTGCACACATGATGTACCCGAGTCAGGTCTGCACCATGGTCAGCAAGCTGGGTGGACAGGTCGGGATTCCTCAGCAGTGGGAAGAAAATTGCTCCAACCTTCGGAAGTCTCCTGGCTGGAGAGAGAAGAGAGAGAGGAGAAAGGAAGAGAAAGTGAGAAGGAGGGAGAGTGGAAAGGGAGACAATAGTTAACAAGAGAAGAGGGAGAGGAGAGGTGAGCAGAGAAGACAGGAGAGGGAGGAAAAAGAACTGCTTTAAATAAATCTGACCATCTCCTTTCTCCACTTAAAATCCTTAACAATTGGTAGATACCACTAGTCATTTTTGTCCTTTTCCCTTCGCGGCAAAGCTCTGATTTTTGTTCTCTTGTCCATCTCTGTCATCCATGACTCAGGTAAGCCCTAAGTGAATTCATTGAGTTGGTCCCATTCCCCTTGCTGGTGATTATTTTAGTGGTTGGCTTGTGTGACTCAGTTCCAGTCAATGAGATAAGTCAGAAGGTCAACTAGGGGACTTAGCAGGGCTTGCATTTCCTGCATATTCATAGCCCTGCCAGCCTTTCTGGCTTTCATCTCATACCATTCACCACCTCCATCTCGCTGTTCCAGCGAGTCGCTCTAAAGTGCCACAGTCTCTTGATCCTGGAATTTGTTCCTATTCTACTCTTTTCCCGTCCTCCCACAACACCTCCCTCTCTTTGCTTAAATGTCACTTCTTCAGGGGCGTCTTTCTTACCCCCAGGGCTAGATCAGATTGCCATGTATATTCGCATCAGCACCCTTTTCTTCACTTGTTAATTCATTGAAAAAATCTTAATGATTTACATTGTCAGTGGGTTTATTAAGTGTTGTTCACTGGAAAATCGGATTAAAACAGGCACGGCCCTTGCACTCATCACACATGTAGTTACTCAATGAAGTTCTGTCTTCCCTGTTCTGCTCAGCAGCCTCTATGAGAGCAGGGATTTGTCTGTGTTTTGTTTTTTTTTTTTTTTTTTTTTGCTGGTTCCTCAGCTTCTGGAATGGCATCTAGCACATAGTAGGAGCCCAATAAAAATTTGTTTAATGAATGAATGTAGAAAGCAGGGAATTAAGGGTCCCTCGACAACTGAAGTATGTCTGACTTGGCCTGATGTGTAAAACATTTGCTAGAATAATCAGCTGTTCAGCTTGTCTGGGACTGAGGAATATCCCAGGATGTGGGACTTTCAGTGCTAAAATTGAGAAAGTCGTGGCAAACCAAGACAAGTTGGTCACCCTATTCATGGCCCTCCAACCCAAAGTAGTTCCTCTGGTTTTCACCCCCCTCCCACCCTTTTCTACCCATAATTAATCTTCTGGGCTGATCTTTCCATTCTACCTCTAATGAAAGGAAATGTTTCCAACTCTCCTATTGCTTCCTAAAATGCTAGATTCTCAAGCTTGGAAAGTTATGTATTTGTACCATCAGAACTTCAAATTCCAGACCTTCATTTCTGGGTAGAGTAAAAGCTGCGGAAGCCTGTTTTCAGTCATTTGTACTCATTTTTTTCAGCTTTCTTTAACTTCTCCATTTATTTACCCATTGTCTGCTCCCAAGCCTGTCCAAGCTGTACATAGAGGGTGCAGAACTCCTCATCCTTACAGAGGTCTCCCAAAATCAAATAACTCTAGAGATGCCAACCAGAAGGTGCAAAATAAGTCAATACATTCAGCAAAGCAGAAACGTTTGTGCTTCTTGGCCTCCTATTGCTGAGACACCTCCAAACAACTCTTCTGCTGCCTCTATCAGGCAATGTTTCTCTTCCACACTGAAATCCTAAGAAAGAGAAGGAAAAACAAAGCTTTATCTTATATACAGGCATGCATCTGACCCATCAGTGGTGTTTTGCTAGAGAGACTGAAATTTACTGTTCATATAAATGATGGAAAACTCTGAAAATGACCTAAAAGCTGATGGAGACCCAAACTGCAATCCATTTTTTGGTTGTTCTAAGGCGTAAGGTAATGGTTTAAAGCCCCTAGCTCTGTCCAGGATTTCGGTTTTCTGATTCCTTGCCAAATGTTCTCTCTATTCAACATCAACACAATTCAACATCTATGTGTCCGTGTGTCAGTTGTTTTCAAATTTAATTTCCTTATTTAAATATTTCCATTGAACATGTATTAAATAAGCGTCTAGAACAAACTTGCGCAAGGGGGCAGGTGTTCAGCTATTCATTGATGCTGACTGGCTGGACTTCTATTAAGGATTGCTGAATTTTTGGCACATTACAATAAAGAAGAAAACTCACTCTTTAACAGGTTTTAAAGGTAAATCCTTCTCTCAAGGCATTTCTTTGGGTTCTTGGAAGATTTATACTCCCTGCCCATCACTGGGGTCTCTCACCTGTGGTGTTTCTCTCATGGGCAATGGCAGGTCTCAGCTTTTGAAAGTCAAGTAGCGCACCCTCTTTTTGGGGGTCACTTTACCACTATCAGCTCTAGTAAGATCTAACGTGACTCCTGGGCTGTTACTGTCTCATAAGTGACCCGCGTCTGGTCATCGTGACACAGTCAACACATCCTCTGCTTTTATAAATTAATTCCTCTTTACTTCACTGCCTGAGCCCTTTTCCATTTACATTTCTCACAGTAGATTTCTGAAACGTAATTCAGATACGAGTTCATTATGTTCCCCAAGCCCCAAGAGTCACAAATCAAGCTCTTTAAGTGTCCTATTAAAGCCCCTTATTCTGTGTGAAAGAAGAGCCCAGTGTAGTGGTTTCTCTTGGTGCCCTGCGCACACCCCCTTCACTAAGTGGGTGCACCCATCTCCCAGTTGCCATGTTGGCTACTAACAACTCACAGCTTCTCCTTCTCCAGTGAATCCCCCTTCGTGGAACAAGAGCTGCCTCACCTGAGAGGTTATGCCTCTCACGCCCCAGGTCAGCCAGTGGCCAGTGACTGACATGGGGTCCAGAAGGCCAGATCCTTTCCTTCAAAGTGGGACAACTCCGTGGTGTACTTCATGCTCCAGAGCTCTCATAGGATCAGACTGAGGCTCATCTCCAGCTGAGACCACACCCTTGCTTAGCTCCTTCCCTTGCCCCATCCTGCTTCCCTTACCTCCCACCTCCTGAGACACCCTCAATAAGTCACTTGCACAAGAATTCTTGTCTGAGACTCTGTTTCTAGGGAATCCAACCTAAGACATAACCCACCACCCATGGAAGCAGGTCAAGTGAGAGAAACTCACAACACTCTTCAAAAACCTCTTCTCATTTACATCTGGCCACATCCACCTTTATATGCCCTTCAGTGTCCTATAAGTGGTAAGTGACGAGGGTACCCAAGTGGATTTTAACCACTTCATTTTTAAGTGCAGCATAGGTGGTCTTACTCTGGAATATGGGAGATGGCGTCTCTTTGCTTGGAGCCAGGAATGAAATAGCCTCCTTTGACTTCCTGATATTATATATATATAAACTTCCAAGCACATGACAGGAGCCTGCTAAATGGTAACTATTATTTTGGATCTTTAAATAACACATTGAGGACGGATTGCATGCCACGAGCTAGGCTCTGTGATAAGCACTATCTCATTCTGTCCTCATAGTGACTCTTCAGAGGGACAGTATTATCAATCTCATTTTATTGACCCTCATTCGTAAAACTGAATCTCAGAAAACATTCAACGCTTGGACCTAGTTCCAAACCCAGTGTTCTGCCTAATTTTTGATTAAACCTTTTTCTCACAGAGCCACAGTTTCCCACCCTGAACCTGCTCTCCTTTTTCCAATTTGGTGCTCCGCTGACCTCGGCGAGCAGTGATTCAAGCTCAAGTTCTAGCCTCTTTCTGGTTGACACTTTTGGTTTTGTCTTCCTTGGCATTCAGATCTGCGTGACTTCTGAAGAAGAACAAGACGGCTTTATCAGAGTCCTCAGTGGAAAGAAGAGAGGCCTCGTCCCCCTCGATGTCCTAGAAAACATCTGATTGCTGGCCGCTCCTCCCTTTGCAGTGGGCAAGCTCTGCTGCGGTGCCTCATCTCACACTGTGTCAACCCAGAGGAGCTGCCGCACTCACCCGGCCACCCAGGAAACAGTAGGACAAGACTCAAGGATCTGAGACTGTGGACGAACAGCCACAAGACAGAGGGCCCATCGCACAGCATATCCAGGCTGCCCGAGGTGGGGACGAAGCTGAGAGAGTCGGCTGCAGAGCGGAGTGCCGTACCTGGCAGCGGAAGCAGGGCAGTAACCACAGCTGTCCTCCACGACTCAACTCCCTCCCTGTACGCAGGGTGTAAGTTATCCCACTGGAGTGAGCTCCAGTTTGCAGTGTGGCCCCAGTGCGAGGCTCAGATCCGTGCAGCCAAATGTGATTCTGCTTCCAGACCTTTGTCCCCAGTACTGACCAATCAGTGTCATCATATCTGAGACCCTAAACAGTCTCACTGCAGAGCATCAGGAAGTCCTGCTTCCTAGCCCCCAACATTCCAGTGCACCCCTCAGGCCCCCTCACTTTGCGACTGTGCTCTCTTCTGTCCTCTGAGTAAGTCCTGGTAGTGTGCATTAGAGGTGAGGGCTAAGGTGACATGGCACCAACAGAAAGACCTGATCTGCCCCAAAGATGGCTGACAGGCAGTCCCTCCTGCTACTCTAGTTACCTACAGAGGTGACAGAGCGGGAAACAAGGCATTGATACAAAGGGCCAAGTGGGGTTAAGGTGGGACAAAGAGCCCTTATGTATCAAAGGTTATACAGCCCCTTCAGTCATGAAGTCCTTTCCCCAAGGAGATGGAGCTGGGGAAGAGAATGTGGCAAAAAGTCTCGAAGATGAGCTCTATTTTCATGTTACATCCTCGATACTGGGGGACAGCATTTTTCTCTCATGCCATCCTATAGGACTCCCTTTTGGAAGTTGAACCCACCTCACAGGGAACCAGAAACATGGAGGAGAACAAAAAACTTTTCTTAGGAGAAAAGTAGCCAAATTGGAATCCATTCTTCTTAGGGCAGTATATTATACCCTAGCAGATATAAAAGGGAAAAGAATCCTTAATGCTTCATCCCTCTGAAACAGAAGAACTTAGGGCTTATTTAGCATCAACTAGGGGAATCTCTATTACTCTGTACTTATACTAATGTTTACAAGAATGCGATATACTGTGATGCCTTCCTCCTCAAGCCTCCTAGCATTCAAACTTGCTTCCTATTAGTCATTAATACAGGTAAACTCCAATTCACAATGACCTTGGAATCAGTGACAGTTTGGTTTATTTTGTTACAGAGCAATAAAATCAATAGAACAATTGGTTTTTAAAAGACTTAAGTGGATGCATCTGTGCATGTAAGCATATTGCCCAAACCAAAGCATCATTAGTCGTCATTTATTTCTTTTGTTACTGCTCAGCGTGAAGTTGGGAGCTGAGATGGGTTGGCTGCTGGTTTCACAGTAGTTTGGATGCCTTATTCTCATTTGAAAGCCAGCATCCAGAATTTCCTCCCTCTCTGATACAACATGCAAAACTGAATGTACAGAGTCAAGATGGATTCTTTGAGAGCCAGGGTGGAAAATATGACTGCTACTCTATAAAATGTAATGCCAGAGTACCAACCTCTTTGCCTCTAATTCAATATTCCATTTAATAAAGACAGCACAGTGGCTGAAAGAAGCATAGAAAACATGTCTGGATCTCTTCTTTCTGGTGGAATAGCCACTGAAGCTTTTGGGTACAGTGGTGTCACATCCTATGCAAATTTAATTTGCATTAAAAAATCAGTTTGCCTTTTGAAGTTGAACAGGAGCCAGCCTCCAATTTGGTCCTCCAATGAACCCTGCCTCCTAATGTTCTTGCCTTTGTGTAGCTCCCTCCCACATTGAGTCAGGGCTGGTCTCATGTGACCAATAGAATACAGCATCTGAGGCTAGGTCAGAAAAGTTCTTGCAACTTCTGCCTTGATCGCTTGGAACACTCACCCTTGGAACCCTGAGCCACCATGTAAGTTTATCTACGCTGAGGCCACCACGTGGGAGAGACCCAGTGGAGAGACCACACATTTCTGCAGCTGAGATCTCAGACGTCACAGAGCAGCAGTCATCCTGCTGAATCTTGCCCAAGTTATAGATTTATTAGAAGATAAGTATGTTTTTTCTTTTAAATCACTAAGTTTTGGAGTGATTTGTTATACAGAAATAGATAACTGGAATGGGGACTTTGTAATCTGAGCCAGTATTAGAAAAGAAAAAATACTCTTTCTGCACAACGAGGCCCCAAAGTTTTTGCGAACATCAAGTATTGGTGGGTGGTTCACCCTCCAAATGCAAGGGTATGGTGTTCCTTAAAGATCTGGAGTCATCTAGATAGCAGAGAAAAGCAAGAAATTCCTCAAAACACAGATTGCCACGGATGGCAATACACACACGCACACGCACACGCACACACACACCCCGATTTTAGGAGCCATAGCTTTGCTTCTCCTCCTGCCTGTCTGCAGAAAGGGCAAGAACAAGGATTGCTATTACCTACCAAAGGCTTGAAGGTTTCCAAGACTCAAGAAATGGCTTGAAGAAGTGCTTGCAGAATGGGAATGAGATGAAGACCTCAGGAGACAGACTTTAGTGAGGGGACAGAGAAGGAGGGGAAAGTGCTATATGAAGAAGAAAAAAGGGGTCTGGGGGGATATTCTTCATAGTGTGAGGAACAGTCTTGTACTCCCTCACCTCCTGCCCCTGCCTCTAGCTAAGGGACAGCACATATCTAGCTAAACCAGGGGATCCGTGCCCAATACTTCACCACCAATGCTGTAGGACTTGGATTCTATCATGGTGATTTTGAAATGAAGAACCCATTGAACCTTCCTCAGGGCTCCAGAAGGTGAAGAATAGAACTTCTTTCACCCCATCACTAGCAGACATTTGAATCACCTTTGATGTGAGCAGAGGGGCTGCAAAGAGAGCCTATGTGTAGAGGTCCAACTGGCTACCAGTAGGGTTGTTTTCACAGACCACTTTTCCTGCCCAACTCTACACCCCAAACACACACCCCCCACACAAACACACACACACACTCCCATCAAGAGGAAGAGTCCAGCATCTGGGTTACATATTGAAAGCAGCTAATGGGATGGCACGTGGTGGGAGCTTATCAGAGTTAGTATTCTTTGCTCTTAAAGGGGGAAAAATAAAATCAGTGGGAGGATCACAACACATGTGAATAGCCAGGTGCCAAGTACTGCAGAAAGTGTCATGGAAGTCCAAAAGCTGGTCCAGGCTGCCCCAAGGAGAAGAAAGCCAGGAAGGAAACCTACTGTCAGCCCCAGCCTAAAGCCAGCCCCAGGCAGCTGTGAAATAGTGCTGTGTGCTCAAATAGAAGCTTATTTAAATAAAGTGAGCCAAACTTCTTCACTCAGGACTTCTCAGAGGCTTTAATTTGCTAATTTTTAAGGTAAATCTATAAAGGGGGATTTAGAACTACGGAACACCTATTAGCATCAACTAGAACATTCCAAGTAACGTAGTTTTGAAAATGCTGCAGTAGAGAATTCTCGTATAATATTGGGTCCACCTAATAGCCCCAAAGCTCCCTAATAGCCCCCCTCTTCCTACATTTCACTAAAATGCCTATGAAGTATTGAAAAGGACAAACGTGCACAATCATAGTAAAAATGAAGCCTGAAAGACAATCTACTCTTGAATCTGTAGGGAGTAGGAGAAAGTGGAATCTCTGTCCCCAAAAATGGAAAACTCAGGAGCAAGAGTAGCTTTATCATGCTCTGATGGCAAATATTGACTAGCCGGGCATAGGCTGGTATAAATCTGGGAATAAAAGAAAGTTGCCCAAAATAGCATCCCCAAGAAACTGAGTGAGCAGGTGTGCTCCACAGATTTATCCCAAAACAAAAACGCTTACAAACAACTCGGACAAAAAATTAAAACTAGTTTAATGACATAATCTCTTTGATTTTGCTCAGTTGCCATTCTGTTGTGTGTTTTGTACAACACCTGGTGTTTTTGACCCATAGAACATGTTTTTCTTAGCTTCCAATAAGGAGTTTTAAATAGTCCTCAATCTTCCTGTGGGTAATAGAAACTTTTAACTGTACCTTGAAATTTTGACAAGATAATACCAATTTATTTCATAGTTCCTTTTTAAAAATGAAAAAGTGGCAGATTTTTTAATCATCTTATCATCAAGTTTAAACAGCTATTGAATATCTTCCACGTCTTGATGGAAGTCAGGATGTACTGAAGTCCTGAAAATACACCCTAGAAAAGTACAATACCTATTTCCAAGAAAAGTCGTGGATCATCTTTAGATTTCCTCCACTGGCCTCATTTACTCAGGTTCTCAGGTTACCCGCTTGATCCCATCTTTTTCTATGTATGGTAATATTTTTCTTTGTCTATCTTCTCTATTTAAACCAGCTTCTTGAAAATTATGTGCTTAGTACTTTCATTCTTTTTTAAGGTAAAAAAAATCATCCAAGATTATTACTTTTCCTGAGTTCAGCTTTGACTGTATTGAAGTGTTCCCATTTTCATTCATTTCTAAGTACTCTGTAATTACAGTTTTGATTTTTTTCTTAGATGTTTTATTTTGCTTGCTTGTGCGTGTATGTATGTGTGTAATTAAAACCATTGTGGTCAGAAAATATGGGTCATATGGCTTCTGCTTGAGAAATTAATTGACATTGTATTTTGTGCTCCAATACATGAGTAATTGTTATAAATGTTCAATGAATGCTGGCAAAAAAGAAAAGTCATGTCTGCAGTGTATCAAGTTCAATGTGTATCTACTAAATAAATGCTTAAAGTATTCAGGTCATCTGTGTTCTCATTTATTTTTGCTAATGTGGTCTCTCAAAGACAAGGAAATCAAGAGCAAGAAACGGTGGGACTGAAATGAGAGACACCTTGAAAGGACCTCCAATGGCTTCTTTAATGCCAGCCCTTGGAGGGAGGAAATGCCACTGCTCTCCACCACAGCTTGCCCCTCTACATTTAGGATGAGTCACTAAGGTCATTCCTAAGTAAACATTTTCTTTAACTCCATGGATAAAACTGTAAAGGAACCACTTTTAAGGGAAGAGTTTCCAAAAATATTCTTAGCAAACTTCAATATTGGGTCAGGGAGTTTTGACAGAGAGAAAAATTACGATGAAATCAGCAACCACTGTTGGGTGAGAACGACATCACAGCTCCAGTGTGTGCCCGCTATGAGACCGGTGAGGGCGAACACCACATAACTGATAAAATGTATTCCTACCTGACAGTCTAAATCTAGGTGTGGTGAATCACAAGCTGCTGGTTTCAAGACATGGATTTTCCTTTGGTCGTTATGATGGATGTTATTTTTGCAGTGAAATCAACAAATATTTTTGGAGTTTACTAGGAAAGACTATAATCAAACAAGTAATACTGAAAATGTATGATTAATGCTAGAATAGGGAAAGGACAGTAAATCACAAGAATATGCTGGAACTATGCTGATTCCATTAGGCAAAGGAAAAAGTTCAAACCTTTCATGCCAAAAATGTCCTCACTTTCCAAAAGGGCAATTTCAGATTGGAAGTGGAAAGATGTCTTTTCAGCTCTCTCTTTTATAATTTCTCAGCACTTGAAGCACTTTAGTTTCACTAGAGTTTATGGATGAGGGAGGGTATTTGATGGAGATGAGGTGGATTTAGATTTTGTGGAGACGAGGCAATTCTGTTTAACTTTTGAGTATAAATGTTTCCAAAAGCGTGCTGCCTTCATGCTGTAACATTGCATGTTTGAGCAATATCGGAAGTATTAGTACAAGATTGGGTGAGGAGTAGAGGAGCTGATGAGGAGAAGGGGGTGGGGTTGGGTGAGGGCATGGTGTGGGGATAGAAGGAGGAGGTTGCTTACTTGTCTATGCCACATCTCGTTCCAAAGAGGGTTTAAGTTCATATCTTCTCTCTAGACAAATGCCCTGAGGAGAGCGATCCATCCAAGTAAGACCTCATCCATTCCACATCAATTCTGATGTTTAGGAGCCTAGAAAAAATTAATTCATAGGATAATAAAGGTTAAACACCATCAAAATGGAAACAAATATACAGACTTCTTCACAACAGGGGGAATTAGAGTTTAAAAAAATCACAGACATCTTGTCATTTGGGCCAGATTCTGATCATATTCACGGCAGACTTCACAAGAGCCTTCCTGCTATAGAGAGATCAAGAACACAAAACTGCTCACCCCTAGTGCTGCAAAAGTGGCTTTTCCTCCTGTCAATCACAGAGAAAACAAGTTAAAACCTTAAATATTCAGAAATCAGTTTTATAGAATCCATAACTCTTGCAGACTTGTGATATATTAAAACTATAAAATTCAATGCAATGAAGCAGTGCAAGGCAAATCTTCTTGATTCAGTGCTGGAAACACAGAAATCTGTGGACTTTTGGGACCGAGAAATGCTACTTGTACTTACAGGAAGATCAGCCATCTGAAGAGTACTATGTACTCTGAGGAAACGGAAGTGGGACAATGAGGGTGCGAGGACTGGGCCAGGAGGGCAGTCATAGGAAGCAGAGCTGGGCTCAGATGATATTCCAGACAGGGCAATCTGTGGGGTGGGGATGGAGCAGCACCAGGCACTGAAGAATCACTAGCGCAGTAGCGAGACTGAGCAGGCTATGTTTCTCACAACTCTCAGGGATAGATCTATGTCTGCTGAAGAAAGAAATATTTAAGAGCCCTTGGTTTCAAGTGTGAGACCCTGAAGGGACCAGCTGAAGTAACATCAGATTGATGCTAACCTGACTTTTAGGAAGGGTGGGTCCTGTAACCTGCAGGGCTTTAGTTTTGCTGATGGAGCCTGCAAGCCAGAGTCTCCTTGAACCCTAGAAAAGAGCCCTTGGGACCTAGCTTAATGAGACCCATTTAGGACTTCTGACCTCCACTACTGTAAGATAATAAATTTGTATCTTTAAGCCGTTTGTGATCATCTGTTATAGCAACAATGGGAAACACACAGCATCACACTGCCACTTGGGAAGGTGGAGAGGTGATGGCCGAAATCTAACTGAACCTTATTGTTGTGCCTTAACGACATTGTCAAGGAGGACCAAAGCCTACAAACACAGATTAGGAACAAAGAAAGAGTTCCCAAAACCCAGAAAAAGCCAACCAAAGAGAAGAGGAAACATCCAACAGCGTGGTAGAAATGTGTAACCAGAGTGGGAAGCTATTATTTCCCTCCCCAGGAAATAACAGGCAGAGCTAGCCTCTGGGGATGAGCAAAGAGAGGGAAGATGCCTCAGTTTGGCCAGTAGGACTGTATCCCAGGGCAAACTGCCCCTGCCACTGCAGCCTACACCGAGGACTCTTCTGCAGCCCTTGTCCTAATTAGAAGGCAAAGAATTACAGGACATGTGTGTGTGCACGCATGCACGCATACATTCTCAGATGTAATTTACGCTGGGACCTGGTAAAGATTTAAGTAATTACTTGTTCTTTGATTCAGTTGATTGATCTCAAAGCTATTCATTACTCATTTTTTACACAAGAAGCAAAGTGTCATTGCGTAGGCTTCTGGAAGCTGTCTCCCATGGACCACTCTCTTCTTGCATCTCTTTTTAACCCTTCCTCTTCCACTGTCCCCATCACCACCACCACTCGAGACTACAACTCAGTCCCTATACAAATAATCCAGCCTCCTCAAAGAAAGAACACTTCTCTTGTATCTTGTAAATTTCATAGCCTCAGGAGATGAATGTGAAAGATTTTTTTCCATCTCCCAATTTCTATTTCTCTCAGTGGGGAAGGGTGGATTTTGGTCTCAGTGACCTCCGGCTTTGTGTGATAAGGGGATAGCAAGAGCAGAGTCAAAGATGAGCTCTGGTGCAATGATAAGGGGATGGTTAGATGATGAGCACGTCCACCCCTGGCTGCAATTTGGTTTCAAATACTCTTCATATTTATATTTCAAGATAGACCAATCATTATGCAGTGATAAGTAACTGATAAAGCAAAGGGGAAAGAGGGTCTAATCAAGAGAGGATTGTGGGAAATAAGGAGATATAACATGCTTGGGATGGTTCAGATAGGTGAAAAAAACCCAAGAAGAGGTTTGTGGGACATTGTGAAATCTATATTCTGTAGGGGTTGGGGTGGAAACAGAGCTGGTATTGAAAGAGCTGAAACAGAGAGAAGACGCTCTTAGGAACTAGAGAGGGAGCAGGCTAGAAATGAGGGAGGCCTGTGCCTGAGTGGCAGAGTCTATAGCCATATAGGGCAAGAACAGGGGACCCATGGCAGCGCCGCAAGGTCAGCCAGCCTGCTTGGCAGCATCATCCTGGCACCATGTCCTCACACCTCCTTCACCATTGCAAAGCTTTTTTTGGTGGTGGTTCTTCTTCAGAGTCAACCTCAAAGCCAGAATCGCCTTCCTAAAGCATCACTTTGATCCTGTTGTCTCCCTGCTCAAAACTCTCCAGTGCCTCCTCTAGGTCTGCAGAGGCAAGCCCAGCCCCTGCAGTGGAGTCTTCTCTGGTGGCCCCAGACCAAGCTCAGCATCTCTGAAAACGCAGAGCCCTGAGCAGAACCACTCACTCAGCATCTACCACTTCATGTTTGACTGGTGGTAATTTTTAAAATTTATTTCAGTGAATAGACTCTAATGCCTTGAAGGTAGAATGTTAGGCTGGATTGCCTTGGAGAAGGAAATGACTATCCTTGTGATAAGTTCAGAGTATCATGGAGTATTGGCTTCATCAGAAAAATCCCCAGCCCTTCCCATCATGAACAGCACACCTCTCGCCTCTTAGCACATCTGGGTGGTGGCACTAGATGACCATGACCTCTGCCTATAGCAGGTCAAATCAGTCAGCAAAGCCCACCAAGACAGAGGTCAAGTTCAAGACCAGACTAGAGCTTTGGTTTTGTCCTGTTCCTTGGCAGGGAATGCAGCTCCAGCTCCAGTCACAAGGTGAGGATGTGCTGTTGCAGATCTGTCACCACCTCTGGAAAAACAACTTAAAGAGCACTTGCTGACAGGGCTGCCTCCACAAGGCCCCTTTGTGCATCTACCTCTCTCCATCTCTATTGCTTTTAGAGACAGCTCAGGTTGTTGGGGAGGTGGGGGGAAGAATAGGAATTGTTTGCATTTTATGATTTCTAAGTCTCAAGTTATGAGTGATGTTAAAAGTGAAGTGTATTGAGGAAGCCTGTGTCTTAGATTAACTACAACTTGCATTACACCCAGGAGGAACTGCGAGCCTTTCACCCAGATGGTCCCACAAATTGTCCTCATGCAGTGTAGTGACAGATGTGAGCTCTGCACTCGACTAGCTGGGATCCAGTCTGGCTCAACACTCACCAGCTGTGTGAACTTAACAACCCATTTCCTCAGCCCTAAAATAAATACCAAATAATGCCCATCTCATGAGGTTGTTTAGAGAATTAAATAGAAAGATCTCAGCATAGGTTGTGGTACATAGTAAGTACTCAATAAAATGTCTCTATAAATATACATCATGCATGTGGCAAGAATAACCTCTCTGAACCTACTACCCATTATAGTTGATTGCTCTCTCGCTCTCTATGCCCCGCCAGGACTTCCTACCTCGTTCTGCTTTGAAACTAGGAGCTTGCTTGTCCCTCTCTGTTACTTGATTATAAGCAATTTAAGGGAAGGGACTGATCTTTCTTTTCGTTTCAGCAGCACACATCTATGGAATGTTTAGCTGAATCCTATTTTCCTTGCACCCAGCACAGTTCTCTACATATAGTGAATGTTCAATAACTGTTATTTGAATTAAACTGAATTTTTCTCCAAAACACAGATGCCATCTGGGATCTTTTTAACACTTGAAATCTAGAGAGGATTCCTTGGCACTCTCACAGCCTGGAATAGTCTAAAGCCCCTGTCACTGGGAATGTAAATTGGTGCAGCCACTGTGAAAATAGTATGGAGGTTCCTCAAAAAATTAAAAATAGAACTACCATATGACCCAGCAATATGTATCCAGAGGAAATGAAATCAGGATCTCAAAGAGATATCTGCATTCTCATGTTTATTGAAGCATTATTCATAATAGCCAGGATATGGAAACAACCCAAGTGTCCATCAATGGATGAATATATAAGGAAGATGTGATATATATACAATGGAATATTATTCAGCCATAAAAAAGAAAGAAACCCTGCTGTTTGCAACAACATGGATGGACCTTTATGGAATCATTATGCTAAGTGAAATAAGCCAGACAAATACTGCATGGTATCACCTGTATTTGGAATCTTAAAAAAAAATAGTCAGACTCATAGAAACAGAGAGCAGAAAAGTGCTTGCCAGGGGCTAGGGGTGGGGGGAAAGGGGAGAGGTTGGTAAAAGGATCCAAACTTTCAGCCATAAGATGAATAAAGTCTGAGGATCTAATGTGTAGCATGATGACTATAGTTGATAACACTGTATTGTATAATTGAAATATGCTGAGAGAGTAGAACTTACATGTTCTCACAAAAAAAAAAAAGATAAATATGTGAGGGGATGGATGTGTTAATTAACTAGATAGAATCATTTCACAATGTATACATATATCAAATCATCACAATGTGCACTTTAAATATCTTACAGTTTTGTCAATTATGGCTGAATAAAGCTGAAAAAAATAAAACAATTTTTAAAAAAATTATGTAGCCAGTCCTGATTATTATGTTTTAATCATCTTATCCACTTATAAACTCCAATCAGTAATTAATCAATTAATAAAGCCTCCATCACAATCTCTAGAAATTCTCAGTCTTATGTTTTTCTGGACCTCCTTTGCTTCCCTGTTCCTATTTCCTTGCAAGCTCTTTCTGTTTCTGCACTACCTCAGGCTGGCTGCAAAACTCAGTCTTCTGACCATTGTTTACAAGAAATTCACTCCCATAAATCATGTGCTGAGTTTAGCAGACTTGACCTGAGGATGTCAGCAAGAGATCCAGGGAAGAGTCCCAGCCCATGACTTTCCATCAACTCACTGCCCCCCAACCTGCTTCCCTGCTCCTCTCTGCTTTCTCCTGCCTTGCCCCCAGAAGCTTCAAATTTGTCTCATTCTTTTAAGGAGAGCAAAGTATTTCTCTCCAGCTCTTTCTTTCACTTTGCACATCCAAATGCACCCAAATGCTCAACAGGGCAAGGGGTTTTCTTTTTGACAAGAGCTACTCTCTGTAGACTTAGATGACAGTGAAAATTATAAATAATAAAAATACCATCTTTAGTTACCAAGGAAAGCCCCCATTTAGAACACTACATTAGAGCAGCTCCAAGGGTTTCTCCCCTCCAGTCCCTCGTCCTGGTACCTGCCCTAGAGGACACAACTCCATCCTCAGCATCTCCGAAGGACATTTCTTCAAACGCTCTCAATTTGTGCAACACGGCCAAGCCAACTGGAATTTCTCTTCACTGTATTTATGTCATCTTTTTAACACCTACTTCTGAAAGTTTCACTATTTCACCTCAGCTGACTGTCGAGGTGAGTGAAATGCATGTTCATTTATTTATTAACATCTTCCTTTCATGTGGAAAATTTTTTAAAAATGATTTTTATTGGGTTTCTCATTTGAAATTTGGATAATTACAGCAAATAGGCGACTGTTGGAAAGTCACCTTTCCCACATACCACAGACAAGAAACAATGAGGGATTCTTGGTGATGGTTCACTCCCGGAGAAATAGAAATCATACCCCTGACCAAATGGCAGAAATGGAATGGCCTGAAACACCATGATTTTACTGCACAAGTAGGCTTTTTTTAATAGTGCTTCTGGTTACCATATGTATTCTTCAATTCCCTGGCGCTTCCTTCCCAGAACTGGATGAATTTGGCCTTCCCTTCACAAGAATTCCGCTCTTATTGGTTTCCCACTTACACAATCTTCCTCCCAAGGAGTATAATCTGTTTCACAAATGCACAAGAATAGTGACAACATTATTTGCTCTTTTATAAGTCTAGGTGTACCACCAATCTAGTTGTGTACTCTAAAATATCATAGCTATAATCCTTAAAAGATTGTTTTATCTTTACTTATATTACCACTTCATCACAAAAAGAACATAAATAGTAAATGCTTAATAATATAGCTGTTGACCTAGAAGCTAACTATTAGTGTTCAATAATATAGTGAGAAGAGCATGGATTTTTGTGTGTGTGTGTGGTGAGGGAGATTGGCCCTGAGCTAACACTTGTTGCCAATCTTCCTCTTTTTGCTTGAGGAAGCTTGGCCCTGAGCTAACATCTGTGCCAATCTTTCCTCTATTTTGTATGTGGGTCTCCACCACAGCATGGCTTGAGGAGTGGTATAGGTCCACGCCTGGGATCCGAACCCACGAACCCAGGCCACAGAAGCAGAGCAAGCTGAACTTAACCACTACACCACTGGGATGGCCCCTAGGTTTTCTGGGTTTTTTTTAATACAAACAACCTAGGTTGGAACCCTGATTTAGTTCCTTACTAAGTTGTGGCCTTGGACAAATTCCTTAATCTTTCTGAGCCTTGGGGATAATAATCCCTACCTGGAAGAATTGTTGAGAGAATTAAAGGAGATATTTACATGAAAAGGTAACTGGCAGATAGAAGGTGCAAAAATGTTTACTGTTGTCCCCAAGAGTGGTGTTATCCTATTAAGAGGCTGTTGTCCTATTGTAACCAGTTGACTAAAAGGATGCTGTTCTATTATATGGGAAATATTTTTGGAATATATTTATTCAGTATGTGAATAGTTAATAGTTAATAAGCCAGCAAGTATATACTGATATCCTCTGATTCTCCACTTAAATTTGTCTAGACACAACTGTAAACAGAACACCAAGGACTGGCCCACGCCCCTGTTGACTGACTACCGCCTCCTTCAAGAGTTATGGGCAAAATTCTTTACGCTTATATGGTCCCTATGTCTGAAACACTCCAAGAATTTTTCCAGAGATTAAATCAGGGCTTTCATAAGACCCTGGTTAATAAATGTCAAGTCTCCAATGTGAAACCTCAGAATATCCTTTTGAGGAAGGTGGCTGATGCCCTTATCTTCCATACAAATAAACTGAGGCATGGAGGGGATAAATCAGAGGGCTTGTTACAGATTCTTACTCCTTATGTACACTTTTAGTTTATATGCTAAGACCAGTGTCTCACAGGAGTGCACGAAGTGTCAGCAGGGATCCCAGAGAGCATGGTTGTGGTTTCTTGGAGAAAGACAGCCCATCATTCCCCTAACATGGCTGGGAGGGTTACAGGACATGGGGAGAGGGACAGTCCTGAGGCAGAGGTTGCCCTAATTGGGTAAAGAGTCTGAGTCAGTGATGTCAGCGCAAGCAGATAAGCCAGAACTCCAAAGGTGGGCCGTTGCGGCACCTGTCGTGGAAAACCCCAAGTTCCCATTTTGAGCTAAGTTTCTGTGGCTACAGTAAGCCTCTTCTCAGGAGAAGAGCTCAAGAGGGGCTAAGAAGGAGGGCCTTTGTGCAGAAAGACAGAGTGCTCTGATCAGCAGCTGTGAGAGGATAGAGGTCCACCCTGCCGGCTTGAGACAGTGTCGGCAACTATGAGAGGAAGAACCAGGACGATTTCTACCTCACAGAGTGACCACCTCCACCTCAAACATGTACCTCCAGTGGACCCTTGGGGACCACCACCCTTCTTCTCATTGCTGGTTTTATCAGACCAGAAACCATCTGCCTCTTTCATAATTCAACCATACCAATAGTTAACATTCATTAATGTTACTATATGCCCAGTCACGTACGGTGGCTTTGTAGGCTTTGCGCTATGACAACATAGCTAAGCTGGAACTACATCTCCCAGAATTCCCTGCCCTGAATGGTTCCATGTCAGTGTAGCTCACAATAGGAATTTTACATGAGACTTGAAAAGCAGAAGTAAAACATCCACCATATTTTTTATGCTCTGAAGGTCAGTATGAGGCACCAGGCACTATGACAGCTGGCTCACGTTGTCATTGTCAGTTCCTCCAACTCCTGCTCTGTCTCCTGCTGCAACTTCTCCACGCACATGTATGGCATCTTGGTGAAGGATGTCAGCTTCTCCTGCATGTCAGCCGTGGCGTGGAGTTTGCAGGTGAGTTCCAATTCATCCTCATGGGTTCCAATTTGTCTTTGCTCTCGACTACACTCAACTTTCTTATCTTACTGCGGGCCTGGTTAACCTAATGCTACTGTAGGCTCAACACTAGATGCAGAGAAAACAGCCTGCAGAGACTGCTCCCCCAGTTTCTACAATTGCAGAGTCTAATCCTTAATTATAAATTGTGTTTTCTCTATTACTTAGAGTAGCTCTGCTTCTCTAATCGAACCCTGAGTGATATACATGAATTGTCTCATTGAAGCCTCACAACAGTGCGAGAAGATGGGCACTATTATTATCTCTATTTCACAGGGGAAAACTTGAGAAACAAGGAGTTTGTCCTTTGTCACTTAGCTAGTATGTGGTGATGCTGGGATTTGAGCCCAGATGGTCTGAGTTTCAACTCTTTGCTCATTTTTTCCTTAATTCCATGAAATCTGGCTTCTGTCTTCATCACTTTTTTTTTCTTAAGAAAAGTGAGTGTTCTCAACACTTATAAAGCTTATCTTCAGAAAACTTTCCTCTGTCCTTCTTCTTCTGGACCTCTCTAAAGCCCCTGATATTTTTCTTTATTCCTTTCCTTTGACTACCCAAAGTTTTCCTTCATGTTTACTTTACTAGCTCTTTTACTGCTTTCTATACACACACACAGCTGTGTCCACGCCACTCTGGCTCCAAATTGCACGCTCATCTCTTTAGACTGCCTGCCCAACAGTGACCCAACAGCCCCTTTTGCTAACCTGACCTCTGCCATCTCCCACTGGGAGCTGCCAGAAACCCTACCCCTGCTGCCCTCTAATAGTTAAACAGAAGCGATCAAATGTATAGCACAGAGAAGAACACAGACAAGATGGGAAAGAGACAGGGAAGGGAAGAGGGGGAGCTGAGAAAATCAGCCAAAGAAAAGGTACCAGAGGAGCAGGGCAGAACCCAGTGAAATCTTCTAGGACAGAAATAAACTCCCACAGGAAAAATAAACATGTCAAGGATGCTTTTATGGCTTTTATAAAGAGAGAAGAGACCAAGTCATAAACCATGGACACAAAGAAGGAAAAATATAGATTTCCCAGAGAAGAAGAACCAAAAGGACCACAGCAGGATTGTTGGTGGGATCAACTGAGTGGTAAGAACAGTTGTAATGTGAAGCTAATGACAGATATATGACTAAGAGTGGAGAAGGTCTTACTCATTCTGAAGCTACCATCTGGAGCTGGGCAGAGCCAGAAATCCAAGGGATAGATTTAGTGTCTGGACCTGTGAACTCAAGAGAGGCCATCACCCAGGAAGGAATTGTTAAAGTTCTTTGAAACTTTCCTAAGTCAAGAAGCATGAACTGCCTGTACAAATGACCTCAACAACCCCTGAGAACAGAGTCAGGGACCACTGACCCAGGGATCTGCGGTTTATTGGAAAATCTCCCCTGCCACCCCATTCCCCCCTGGGAAAGGGAAACTGCAATTTTCCAATGATGAGACAGGGTCTTGTGTCTGTTTTGCCACATACACACCAATATGAGAGTCATAAACACCAAGAAGTAAACAATGAAATTCGAACTAGGAATAAAACTTGACTTTTTTGACTCAGTAAATTCAGTAAAGCTTTGCAGAGGAAAACTTAGCTGACAAAAAACTTATGAAGACATCCAAAAAAGAGGCAAGAGGGGAAAACAAGAAACTTGCAGGCCTTAATTAAACCCAGTGATCTTGGATCCAGGAATTGTATTTCTGAATCTCATAAATGGAAAAATACTAAACAGAGAAACAGCTTTTTGCCCCAAGCTGTTTAACTGTTGCTTATAATAGCATAAAACTGGAAACAGTCTATATATGGGGCAAAAGGGAATGGTCCTCTAATAACATACATAAACAATACAGCACATCCCTGCTATGAAATATAACAAAGGCATTTAAAAAACATGAAAAGAGTGTGTGTGCATGTGTGTAAAGGGGTGGGAGGAGAAACAGAGATAGAGAACAATAGAAAGAAACGTAGGTAAGTGAAAAGAGAAAGTTTCATGATGCTATGTAGGGCACGTGCTCATTTTGATGAGTCTCTCTGTGGGGGTCTATTTATCTATGATTACATATACTTAGAAAAAGTCTGAAAGAAATATTACAAACCATTAACAGTGGTGACCTCTAGGGGTAGGGAGAATAGAACAATAATGCCAGCGCATTTATTTTCTTCATTTTTATACTTCCGAATTACTTGAGATTTTTTAGATTTCAAGCAGAAACCTGTCCACTAAAATCTGTTCATCCCATCCATAGTTGTATCTCAGAAGCTGCTTTCTCCACAAAGGCTACATTTCTTTGTCATCCTTGGAGCTAGACGTGGGCACATATACTGCAGAGTGTAAGCAGAAATGTGAGCCATTTCCATGTCAAGGTTTTTAGAGATGGTGAGCCACCTCCATGCATTCTTTCTCCTTCCACAGCGTTACCCTGGATATTGCAACCCAGCCTCAATCATTTATAACAAGGCACTAGTGGAGGGTGGAGCCACAAAACAGATGGAACTGTGTTTCTAATTATCATGTGGGCAAGAACCCACCTGGGGCTGCTACATGAATGAGAAAGTAACTTCTATTATGTTTGAGCCACTACATTTGGGTCTATGTCCTTTCAACTTAGATTAACCTAGTGAAAATTTCCAGTAGTAGTTTTTTGATGGATTTTTTCATTAAACTTTTTATTTTGAACTAATTATAGATTCATATGCAGTTGTAAGAAATAATACAGAAAAATCCCATGTACCCTTCATCCAGTTTCCCCCAGTGGTAACATCTTGCAAAACCATAACCCCATATCCCAACCAGAATGTTGACATTGACAGAGTCAAGACAGAAAATATTTCCATCATGTCAAGGATCCTTCATATTGCCCTTTTATAGCTACACCAACTTCCCTCTGGCCCCAATCCCCACGTTAACTCCTAGCAACCACTAATCTGTTGTTCATTTGTAAAATTTTGTCATATAGATAATGTTATATAAATGGAATCATAGAGCATGTAAGCTTTTTGGGTTGGTTTTTTTGACTCAGCATAATCCTCTGGGGATTCATCCAGGTGGTTGCATGTATCAGTAGTTTGTTCCTTTCTATTGCTGAGTAGTATGCTATGGTATGGATGTACCACAGCTTGTTTATCATTTGTCCATTGAAAGACATCTGAGTTGTTTCCAGTTTTTAGCTATTGTGAATAACGCTTCTATAAACATCCATGTTCAGGCTTTTGTGAGACCATAAGTTTTTATTTCTCTGGGATAAATACCCAGGAGTGTAATTGCTGGGTCATATGGTAGTTGCATTTTTAGTTTTTTAAGAAACTGCCAAATTGTTTTCCAGAGTGGCATACCATTTTACATTCCCAATAGCAACTTATGAGTGAATAGAGTTTCTCTGCATCCTTGTCAGCATTTGATGTGGTCACTACTTCTTATTTTAGCCATTCTAATAGGTGTCTAGTGGTATTTCATTGTGGTTTTTAATGGCATTTCCTTAACAGCTGAACATCTCTTCATATATTTATTTGCCATCTGTATATCCTCTTTGATGAAATGTCTCTTCATGTCTTTTGCCTAGATTCTAATTGGATTGTTTGCTTTTTTACTGTCGAGTTTTGAGAGGTTTTGTATATTTTAGTTATACAAAGATATTCTTACCCATGTAACTTTTAGAATAATCTTGTCTATATCTACAAAAAAATTTTCTGGGGTTTTTATAAGAATTTCATTAAGCCAGTATATCAATTTCAAGAGAATTGACATCTTTACTATGTTGTCTTCCAATCTATGAACATGATATGTCTCTCCACTTATTCAGATCATCTTTGATTTCTTTCACCAGTGTTGTGTAGTTTCCAAGCTGTGTCTTAGATATCTTTTTCATTTCACTGACCTAATATCTCTAATTATTTCATAGAGGATGCCAAATGTTATGATTTCTTTTTGCACATGCAACAGTGTCTTAATTTTTCCCTTAGAGTTAATTGATGTTTGTTTCTGACTAGAGCATTTTGAGTTCAAAATATTTTCTTCTACTCAGAAATTTTTTAACTTTTAATTTTTATAATATTTAAAAGTTACAAAAAATTTGCAATGATGGTGCAAAGAACTCCTATATATCAGTTATGCATATTCAGTAATTAATATTTTGCTGCATTTGTTTATTTATTTTATCCCTATTTTTTTAATCCATTTGAGAGTAGGCTACAGGCAAAATGCTCCTTCATTCCTAAATATTTCAGTTGTATTTCCTAAAAACAAGAGTATTTACTTACATCACCACTGTACTATTATCAAGATGAAGAAATTTAACATTGACATAATTCTATTATCTAACCATCAGGTCTTATTTAAATTTGACCATGTGCCCCTATAATGATTTTTATAGCAATTTGTCTCTTAGCACTTAGTGTTCTTAATGCAAAGCCTGATGTCAGTCTATTTTTTCAAAATTCCTTTTTAGTTTTTTTTTTCTCTCTGGAAGGTTTTAGGATTCTCTCTTTCCTCTTAAATGTATAAAGTTTCACCAGACTGACTAGATTAAATTTATCTTCCTTAGCACCAGGTAGGAAAATATAGTCTGAAAACTTGTGCCTTTCTTCAGCCAGATAAATGTTTTACTTTCATTTCTTTTATTATTTCCTCTCCTCCACTTTCTCTGAAACTTCTGTTCTCTCATTCTTTCAACCAGGATTTATTTGGTGCCTCTGTGTGCCAAACACTGCTCAGGAAAAAGAAAAAATAATTTAGCCTCAGACTAAGCAACTGGCTGAACTGATCATTCACCCACAAGGACACAACATTTGGAAAATTGCAAGGCAGGACACCCATCCTTCCAGGGAGTCCTGCTCTTAGAACAGAGGCAGTTTGCCTCCAGACAGAGGAGAGGCCATTCAAATTCCCATGCAACTAAGGACATTTTGAAACCTGAAGGCTGAAGATCCGGAACATTTGGCCAGTGCTCTAACCACTCAAAATAAACCACTTATATTTATCCACATTAAATAAAGAGAGCCTGGACATCAGGAACTTCTCTCAAGGACATGCCTTGGCATTATCCATGAAAAAAATGTATTATGTTTTGTGGTGTAGATTGTCAAATCTCTAAAAATAAATAGTTACATTCTAAACTTGGAGTTTTTGTGGATTTGAGGACAAATAACATTTTTTTCTTACAAAACTTCCACTAAACCACTTGTTATTTGCCACGGGGGAACTACAAACACATTCCCATGGTGATTTTCTTCCTTGCCTGCTATAGCTCCCCCTGGAGGTGTGTGATGTTAAAGCTGTAGGAAGAGGGCAAGGCTGGAATTTCTTCTGATAAAGATGGAGGCTGGGGCAGGTGGAGAGTTTGGCAGGATCATCTGTCCAGACCCCACGTCTCAGCTTTTCAGATTCAGAAACTCAGCTTTGTCCCGATCCCCAGAGTTGGTCAATCTCTCACAGACTTACTCAGACTAATCAACTTCACCAGTGTATGAGAAAGAAACTAGGATAATTACTTCACAACGAAAGATCAGAGTACCAAAATGTGAAGAGTTCAGACTTTGAAGACAAACAGACCTGATTTCAACTCTCAGCTCTACCTCTTACAAAAATGTGATCCTGGGCAGTGATTTAACTCTTGTGAACCTTGATGTCCTCTTCTGTGAAATGGGGACAGTAAAACTACCTACCTCACAAGGCTGATGTGGGATAAATTAGGATAATGTGTATTAAATGCTTGACGTAATACTGGCACAATGGTAGGCATTCTATAAATGGTGACTGCTAAAAAAAATTAATATTCACATTCACAGGTAGACACATTTTCCTACACAGGAAAATTCACAAGGTAATATAAATTATAATCATAAGGCTGTGTAATTCACAGAAAAACAGGGAAAAGAGGAGTTTGTGGCAAATCCCAATGCCTGATGCTCCCATCCCCCAAGAGAAGCATGGCAGCCAAGCCAACTAGAACACTTGTGCTTATGACAAAGCTTTCTCCTGGAACTCCCTTCCCAAACTTCGTGGATGCTCTTCTCATCCCTTGTTGTCTCTTTAGATCTGTTAATAGTGGCAGATAGGCCAATGTTTATGCTGACATTTGTAGAGGGCTCATTACATGCATGCCCTGCTGGTTTACTCTGATACTTCAAAGGATCACCATGTTTTGGGGTTGCAAAGACTCCTCACTGACTCTACTGAGTCACCAATGCCAAGGGGTTATTTTTGTCCACTACCCAAATTTTCATTTCTCTATCTGATCAACCCATAATTTTGAAAAGAATTAATCAATCATTGGGAACAATAATAGGTAATTTAAAAATAGATGTCTCATAACTCATTCCCTGGTGTAAAGGAACCCACCAGAATACATTTGTACCATGAATGATTTTATAGCATCATGGAAGTGTGAAGGTGAGCTTGCTGAGTAGTTAAGATAAAAATTCAAAAAGTTTGGGCTTTTTCCCTTTTCTTCTTAGATTTCTGAAATACCCTTAACTCCTCTTAGAAAAGATTGATTACTTGCTCCTTTGGATGAATTACAATGTATGCCAAATGCTTAGAAAAACAAACTGATTTCCTCTATTTCATAACTAATGTAGCTAATGAAGGAAAAGTGTAGATTCATAATATGAAAACACTTACAATAAAACCTAACTCTTTTTTATTAATTTGGAATCTCCCCCAAAATACTATAAAGTATATAATGCATAGTACAAGTTCAATACATATAATATATTACAATTATTAATCATTAAAAATGAGTCTTCTATAAGCATTTTGTCAGGAGTTAGTATACAAAATTATGTATTTCAGAAGAGGTAAAGTGGGTATTTTTAAAGTGAAACTTTACGGGGCCAGCCCAGTGGCGCAAGCGGTTAAGTGCACGTACTTTGCTGCTACGGCCCAGGGTTCGCCAGTTCGGATCCGGGGCGTGCACCGATGCACCGCTTGGATAGCCATGCTGTGGCGGCGTCTCATGTAAAGTGGAGGAAGATGGGCACGGATGTTAGCCCAGGGCCAGTCTTCCTCAGCAAAAAAAAATGAGGGGGATTGGCAGGTGTTAGCACAGGGCTGATCTTCCTCACAAAAAATAAATAAATAAATAAATAAAAATAAAATAAAACTTTACAACAATTTTCAGCAATTCACATATAACTCTCCCACACTTGCAACACAATCTGTTTGTTTCAAAAGGTATAATCATGTGATAACCTGGGTAGTAAACACAGAGAAATGTCTGTCCTGCCATTGGCTTTTGGAAGTTTATTTTTCTAGAACAGTTTAAGGCTGTATAGAAATTGAGAGCCAGTAAACAGATTGCATTTCTGCTTTCTTTTCTAAAAGTTGTAATATACAATTCAAGAACATTTTTTATGCTGTAACTGATGATTTCTCTCTTCCTGCCTTTAAAAAGTGTTGTATGCATAGATGTAAAATCACTCTTATGTTCCCATTTGTATTTATTTTTCTTCATTTGGACTTCCTAAAATAGAAGTTACTTCTTTTTCTATATTTCTATAAACAGAAATATAGCATAATGTTTAAATTTGCTTCAACTTTGAGCTAAGATGAAAGAATATTCAAGCCAGAAGGGAGAACACTCTGGGCTGTGGGGGAAGAAGGAGGTGACTGGGGGAAAAGGGCAGAAAGATGGAGTTCTCTTTCCAGTTGTACCATTAAAAACTGGAGCCTCATTTTCCTATCCATAAATAAGATTTTACTAAGGTTTCCTTCAACTCATTCTAATGTTCTATGACTCTAAATTTCTTACATTTAAATTATTAAAATTAAATTCTTAAAATTAAGTTCTTAAATTTCTTAAAATAGATTCATCCAAATCTGGAACCCTTGCCACAACATTCTTTGGATAGAGATGATGCCCATAAAAGAAAAAATATATATATCCTGACTGATTCTTCCAGTTGGGACTGAAACTCCCAACCAAAAGCAGAAGTTTCCAGACAACTGTTTACAATGCTGGGGACCCTGGCCTGGACAGGATGATGCCTGTCATATAGGCCATCCATACCAAGAGCTTTTTATGATGGGCAAATTCCATTCCATTCCTATTCACTATGTGCCATCACATCAAGAGGGAGCATTGTCTTAAATATTTACCTTCTGTTTCGAGTGTAAGCTCCTCTCATGTTATAAAGCAATGAAGTCGTTACTGGGCCAACTCTCTGAAGTTAAGTGGTTTCCTTAGAATGAAAGGAATGGTAGGGTTTCCTGTGGTACCATGTTGGAAACCAGTGTCATGTTTCATCTCCACTTCAACTCCCAGTTGGCCCTCTGAAAGGAGCGGGAAGGGACGGGGATACCAGGAGCTGTTCTGGACAGCTTGTAGTAAGTTACTTATGTTGAAGCCATTTCTTCAATAAGAAAATACTGACTACATAAGTGTCCACGATTTTCTAAATAAGGAAGTTCCACTATCATTGTGGGGCCAGCTGACTTATGGGCTAATGATCTCACTCAATCTCTAGGGCCCACTTAGCACAGTACCCTATTCTGCTGTTTTGCTGACTGGATGT
Source organism: Ceratotherium simum simum (assembly GCF_057802395.1). NCBI lineage: Eukaryota > Metazoa > Chordata > Mammalia > Perissodactyla > Rhinocerotidae > Ceratotherium > Ceratotherium simum. Next base: position 39,947,984 of record NC_141904.1, read on the forward strand.
AAAAACCACAACCTACTCACACGTGACTACCAGTTCTGCTCTCAAACACGGCCCAGCACAATCTGCAGCAAACCTGCCAATTCACACAAGCAGGTGTCCAGCCCGACGTCTGTTTCCCTGCAGAATGCTGAGTCTTGTTCTTACACTTCACAACAGGGTTTCTCTAACCTTCAACATTTTCATACAATCTAACTACAATGATGAAAGGAAAAAATATACCAAACCTTGACCTTTTAAAAAGTCCAGCTGCCCCCAAATAAGATATTATAAAAGTTATTTGCTAGTGATATTTCTTCAGAAAATAAGATGATACTCTTTTGACATGAAAGTTACATTCTTATAGAAATAAAAACCTCTGAATGACTGAATGTATGCAAGAGCCCTCAACCTTATAGAGATGTAATTCTTTTTTAAACAATCCCCTAAGAAACCCTAATTGGGGCTTATCACCATGGATAAAAAGAACTCCAGGCAATTTGTTCAACAAATTGGTGCCTTAGACCTGATGTTCATGTCTCCATCAACATTTTTGGCTTGAAATTGTTGCTGTTCTACATTCAAATGGGTTCAACATTCCATTTCAATTCTTTGTGTTAAATACGAAGGTAGAAGGGACCTTTAATATTATGAAAAAGCATAGACTGAACTTTCTTTCAGCTCCTCACACTAACTGAAACCTGGCCGAACCCAAGGACACTGTTTCTCTTACAGTCCTCTTAGGGAGTGGCCATGTTTTTCTCCCATACCTCAAGCTCCGCTGTTCCAGGAGAATGAGGTAGGTAGGTGTCCCTCCAGCTCCTCATTGCATCTTCTAGACCTTTTATTCTCCCTTCACTTCCATAAATCTCAGCTCCTTTGCAATGCATGCCCGAAAGCCTACACCACCTGCTGCTCCAATTTCCTGCAACCACCTCCTGACTTCTCAGACATCCTCTCTCATTCATCTTCCTTTTCTCAATTCTTGTCATTGTTCTTGGTTATTTCAACAACCATATAGATAATCTAGTCAACATTATGGCCACACAGTTCTTTGCCTTATTTTCAGTGATCTTTTCCTCCACCCTACCTCAGCTACTCATTTCTTGTCATCCCCAGAATGTCTATGTCAATCTTTCCATTCTGTACACATCACCTCAGTTATCCTCACTGGGGATGACCAGCTAAGTCTGCTGGCCAACCAAGATTTGTTACAAGAATGTCCTCAAGAAGAAGGCGTGGGTTAGAAGAATAGAAGTGAAGAAGGATGAAAGGTAGTAATGTGAATCAGAACTGACTTCAAGATACAAAGAGAAAACCATAAGAAGAAAAAACCAAGATGGAAGATGGTAGCAAAAAAATCAGATTTCCCTCTCCAGACACGCCCTCCTGGACAACAGATGTCATATACGTGAGTTTTGGTCAAGAGTTGACTAGGCAGACACTGGTCAAAGGAGGGAGAGGATCAAAATAGCAGGTCACCTGAGACTACTGTGGGGTTCTCTTCCTATCTTTAATATCCAGTGGGCTGGGAGCAAGGACTAGTAGTGGGGTAAAAAGTGCCCATATGAGTGCAAGAAGGAACAGGGTATGACCATGGGACACTGAAAATACTCCCCTAAACATAGATGTCCCTTCAGGGACACGTCATACATGCCAGCTGGGGAAGAGGTTGAACATCAGTGACTGACAGTGAGGAGTTATTAGTGTCCACATGCCACCCCTAATATTCAGAATATGTTATCTATTTTCCCTACAAATTTCTTATTATGCTCCTGTCACAAGAGTACTTTTTAAAAATTTTTTGATAATTAAAATGAACCATTTTAAAGTGTACAATTCAGTGGCATTTATTGTACAATTTAGTGGCACAATATTGTGCAACCACCTCCTCTATCAAGTTCCATTTTCTCACCCCAAAAGAAAGTTTCACACTATTAAGCAATATTCCATAGTTACCTAGAGAAGTGATGTAAAAATGCATGGACTGAATAAATGAGCAATCTACATAGGAAGGGCATGTAGCAATGGGTCCCGGTCTACAGAACCTAGTAAATGTTCACTGTCATCACTACTTTTATTATTGGGTGGTAATTTTTATGATCATTTGACTAGATTTCATTCCCCAAAGTCTGCTAATCCTAATTTGAGGTTGGTTTATCTCTTTAATCCTCTGTGATGGCTAATTTTATGTGTCAACTTGGCTAGCCTATGGTGTCCAGTTGTTTTGTCAAATACTAGTCTAGATGTTGCTATGAAGGTACTTTTTAGATAAAATTTGAGTGAAGATTAACATTTAAATCAGTAGACTTTAAGTAGGCAGTTTACCCTCCATGATGTGAGTGGGCTTTATCCGATCAGTTGAAAGCCTTAGGAGCAAAGATTGAGAGTTCCATAAGAAGAGGGAATTCTACCTCAAGACTGTAACATGAAAACCCTGGTGAGTTTCCTGCCTTCTGGCCTGCCTTACGGATTTCAGACTTGCCAGCCCCCACAGTCATGTGAACCAGTTCCTAAATACACATACACACACACATACATATGTGTGTGTGTATGCGTGTATGTATGTGTGTAGTGGCATATGGGTGTGATATATATATCCTATTGGTTTGGTTTTTCTGGAGAACCCTAACTAATACATCCTACATTTATCAAAAAAGTGTATCCATCCCACATTTTATAGTCCTTTATCTTCCAACATTGAACAGCCTCCCATACAAGGCTTATTCAAGCAGCTTCTCTTTCTCTCCCAACAGTCTTTAGATCTACTTCATCTTGTCTAGTTCACACAACAGCACTTGATGTCAGCGTCATAGATGATGAAGCTGAGGCTCAGAAAAGGTCAGCAACCTCCCTAGACTCCTGCAATTAGTCGAATTAGTCGGTTACAGTGCCAAATATGAATCCATAGTTATGTAAGTGTGACACTCATCCTCTTTCTAATTACTTTGCATCTATCCATCTTTGTAAGGCATGCAGTGCCTGGCACAATGCTTGACAACTATTAGACATTCAATATGTGTACCTTTTGGATTGTATCAAAACTATAGTGTTAATTTCTTCATTGTAGTGTCATTATAAAAACTTATCTTTATGATTTCTTGATCTTCTTAAGCTGCTGAGTGAGTTTGAAAACTATCCTCAGATAATTTCCACTGAGTGATCACATCATTGTCACATGATTCTCTGACACTTTGTAATTGTGAACAAACCAAGCTTTAATGTCCAAGCCTTGGTGATAATGATCTACTGTACTTATTCACCCCCAAAGAAACAGCCACCAATATGTTACATCGTAAACTTCAGGAATTAAAAAATTAAATGAGAAAATTGTTCACTTATCTATTGACCTTTGTCCTATGTTATTTTATAAGTTTGGATTTTGAATATATTCTCTTTGTCTTTCCTCTGAAGCAATGATGCAAACTCTTCTAAGAGTTACATTTAATTGGAAAATATGTTCCCTCATCTGGTAAGTTTTACGAGTTTGTGGACATGTATTTAATAAAGATGTAATTCATAATTGGTTTTCCATGAAATGATCCAGTTTGAGTTTTCAGTCCACTTCAATTCACGGTTTCCTCTTGCAAATCATTGTTTGCAATGGAAAAAATTTTTTTTCAAATCCCCACTGGCAAAGTAGTGTGTGTTTCTTGTTTGTGGGTCAACTGGAATCCCATCTTCTTTATTTCAACTTCAATTGTGAAACCATGTTTCGTGCCTGTGATTCTTTGGATTGTGACTTTCTGCCTAGTTGTGGGTTACACAGTCAAGAGAAGCTCCAAAGGAGTTCTTATATATCTGGAAAACAGTGAAGCCTTAGGGGTCTATAGAGATTATTTATCTAGTCCAGATCATTAATGGTTCATTATGATTAAAACCTTCTATGTGCCAGAAACTAAACTCTGTGGCTACAGAGAAGTATATGGTCCTCTTCCTCAGTGAGTATGAAATCTAGCTGGAGAGAAAGATACTGTTTCTAAAAGATAAGTAAAAACAAAGACAGGAAGTATAAAATTGTCATATGGGTGGTGTAGAAAAGTATGGCAAACATAGGACCACTCCCATCACTGATATCCATGGCTGACATTGCTAATCATACCTCCTCTGCCCAGTGAGCCTGGATGAAGCCTCATTTTATTATCTTCTCAAAACAGTGTACCTGGTAGCCACTATCAATCAGTCAGAGTAGGCATATGCAGTGACATCTATTTGCCACTTTTATAAAGATAATGCTCTAGGAGTTCTGAAAGAGGGTGAAGCCACATAAGAATGGAAGAGTTAGAGAAGACTTCTTGAGGATAGTGGGACATGAGCTTGAAATATGGCTGAGCTGTATCTTGTGGAAAGGAGAGTTTAAAGCATTCAAGCAGAGGGACTGGTATGAGCAAAGGCATGTCAGTGAGAAATGGCTCAGTGGGTTTGGGATGGTGAAGAGATATTGCAAATAAGAAGTAAAACTTTACCAGCCCCTTGCCTAGCTCAATGATTGCTTCCTACGAGAAAGTAGATAGAATAGACATTAATTTCCTATCCTCCTCACTTCCCGTCCTTCAAGGATTTTATGAATCAGAAAGGCACATTCAGAAGGAAAACTGACTTAAAACATAAAAGAGCAACATTCTCAGAAATCTGCAAACTTCAAAAAATGTGTACCAAACTAAATCATTTACTGCAAGTATATCAAACATGAAGCAGCTCAACAGTTGGACCCTCTAATCTGCAACGAGAATGAATGTTTAATGATGTTACACAGGAATTGTCAGAGTGCCCTGATTCAACCCCAAAAGGCATCAGTTTTCAGCTTAGACTCCAAGCAAGATCATTTCAGAAAAACGGTGTGTCTAATGCAGAACAAAATGGCAAAGCTGTAGCACACATAGTTGCCGGCCCCAGGCAGATAGCAAAGGCCCCCAAAGCAGAGAAAGAAACTTCTCCCCAACAGCAACAACGATTTAGCACTAAGCATTCTCTCAATCACTTGACAGTGTTCAAAATAAACTTTAAACAAGTATATAAGGCGAGACTAAGACTCAGCATTCTGATATGAAAACTCTGCTTCCCTTGTATACCTGCAAAAGACAAAAATGGCGTGGGCCAAGAGAAGCAATTTACACTAGGCGGAACATGGACAAAGGAAGAAAAGCTAATCAGACTGGATGACAAGACAGAATATGCCCTTGGAAAAATCTAGCTGGTCAAGGATTGTAACCAAAGTTTAAGTGAAAACGGAATTAGGAATTGGTATCTGAGCCCCATTACAAAGTATCCATAGTTGTTGCATGTACTTATGTGTAAATCAACTTTTTTGCAAAAATCTATTTGATTGTTATTCTATAAATGATTTCCATTGTTCTCAAATAGTCTTTTTAACATCTCCTAAAATCCATTAAATAATTCCTTCAGACACTATTAGGAGTGGCTAATTAGAATAAGATAGACCTTGCTCAGCTATTGCATTCAAGATTCTGTGCTCAGAGTGGACCAAACAGGTAAGCAGCCTATCTTAGGCCAATGTCCCTAGAAGCAAAGCCTGAGACAAGGATCCGGGCACACATAGTTTCCTGGGAAAGCACTCGCAGAAAAAATCTGTGAAGGAAGGAGGGTAGCAGGATAGGGCAAGAGGAGGAGACTGAGCAAGGATGTGGTCTCAGGTATAGAATGGCCTTTTTCTAATTTACAGAGGGGCTATGGAGCAAAATCCACACCCCAGAAGTGTCTCTTCTTAAAGTAAAGGAGCTTATACTCTCATATTAGTCACTTCCAATTAGCAGTCAACATTCACAGAAGCTGGGAAAATGAGTGCACCAGCTCAATACAGGGGATTTGGAAAGGGCCCCACAGTCCCCTTGAGAGTATTATCTTACTTGACCTTGTTTTGTCAAGCAAAACTTTGTAAAGAGCAATGCTGGCAAACCTTATTCCAGCACCTTCAGACTCCTGTAAACCCTTTGGGAATAGCTCCTCTACATTGAGCTAGCCTCCAAAACCCAATATCTGAAATGCGTTCCAAAGTAGAAATAACAACAGCAACACAGCAGTATAAATTATTGCTATCAGATTAGTCTTTGATATGCTAGAGGATCACACTGGGACTTGTCCCTGAGCACTGGGGACCAGGAAAAAGGAATCCAAGGGAAAATGGGACAGGAAGACAAATTCTGGCAATTCCAAAATGAGTCAGGCTATCATCAGAAAAATCACATCTTCTGGAGTCAGACATATTCAGTGGCATTCCATGGTCTGGAAAGTTACTGAAACTCTCAGACCCATAGTCTCCCCATTGGTTAAAATGCAATAATAATATGTGCCTTGCAAATCTGTTGGAGAAAAAATATTTCAGAAGGCCCCTAATACAGTATTGGCTCAATTGTGTTTACAGCTCAATAAATGGTATTTTATTGCAATAGCATATATCTATGCTCCCCACTCCCACCACTGAACTACTTCATTCCCCAAGTCCAAATAGCTGGATTGGATTTATCCATTGCAGAACCCAAACAAAAACCACAAACACTCAAATACTAACCAAAAATGCCATGGGCCAGAGCACAGATCATAAATGTATAGTTGCATTCTTATAGAGCAACTTTCTCTGTCTGGAAAATAATATTAAAAGACAACAAGCACTGGGGAAAGGAGGGACGAGACAACCCTGGTGGAACAAAGAGGGTAAAATAGAGAATTTGCAAACCAAGGCCTGGGCTTGAATCAGCTCAGCATTGTAACACCAGCATTGAAGAGTTTTTAGTAAATCAAGATGGTGCTAAGTTGTTGTCCTTCCCGTTGCCTTCTGATAATGACCATGAATTGCGAGCAGCCAACCCATTACTCTTTGTCATCTAGCGTGGAGTAACACTTGTGTGATCCTGGAGATTCTCTCCAGCCCCTATCCAAACAATCCCACATGAACAACCACCATCTGATGACAGGGTCCCTCATAAGTTTTGATCACTCCCATCCCCAGCATGGATGGCGAGAATGGATACTGCGGACCATGGAGGCATGAATGAGAAGAATGAAATACACTTCCCCCACATGTACTTCTGTCTTGCTTACGGTTGGTCCTTTTGAGTTTTACATTTACCCAACAAGACTCCAAGAAGCACCAGATGCTGTTAAGGCTGCACAAGTCTGCTACCCAGAGGGAGCTTGCCAAGGTGCCAATTCTATCTGCCTGCAGAGTTGTTTGGGACAAAAGTGGTGGGATGTAACAATTTACTCTTGGATTTTTCTTTTATTTGTTCAGAATTTGGTGTCCCTTTCCATTTCTCCCCCCTCTCCTTTCACCCCAGTTCCAATTAGAAAATTCCATTGTATAAAATTCCACTCCACAGGAACCTTCGTCAAATTTAGGAAGCCACTGGTATATAAAGAACCCTCATTTCAAGAGGGTAGGACAGAGTGTGCCATGTAATCAAAGGCAATTAAAAACATTCATGCAATTTTGAATATATATCCTTTGCATAGCCAATTATGGAGACTTGTTCAGAAAGCTTACCCACTGTGGCACTGGGTGGTGTCCAAAAGGCACTTAAGGCATAAGAAGCACTTATTTGGGGCTTGCAAACATGAGTTTTGTTTGTGTTCTTATGCATGTTTGGCAAATACAATGCAGGCTCTGCTTTCAGAACCTTTGGCCCTAAATAAAAAGAAATGTGCCAGCAAATCCACCAAGAATTACACTAAACCTAAAAGTTCTTCTGTTGGATCCAGAGAGAGGCTGAAGTAGACTCTGTTTGTTTTCCAGCTAAAGGCAACATCTGGATTCAATTGCCAAGATTTCTGGCTGATTTGGCCACATCTATCAGAGAGGCAGAAAGCCTTACCAAAGGCCCAGTACATTCATTGCAAAGCTGCCCGATGCTTAAAGCACACCTGGAGTCAGTTAAGAGGGCAGACTGTCCATGTGAGCAGGATGATCTCACCCTGCGTCTCTCAGCAACCTCAAACATTTGCCACCTACTCCAGGACATGCGAAGTACCACCTACGTGCATACTGGATTTCTTAGGGAGGGTTCAGGAGAGGAGGGAGAAGGACATGTTTTTATCATCTTCATTTAGTAAATAAGAAATAAGCCAAGACTTTACAGTCCATCTGCTAGGCTGAAGTACCAACTCTGTGACTAAGCAAGTTATGTAACATCGGCCTCACTGTCCTCATTGGTAAAACAAAGATAACTAGTACCTGCTTCATGAAGCTGTTGAAGACTGATTAGATGACGAATGTAAAGTGGCCACACACAGTAACCTCTCAAAGAATGTAGGCTAAAAGGATTAAATTATTTTATTATATTCTTCCTATGTCTTCTCTTTGACTTCTATGCAGAAAATTCTCCATTTAAAAAAAAAAAAACCTTGATTTACCACTCACCTTCACAATTGACCACGTCGCCATTTCCTTAAGTGTCAAGCTCCTTGAAAGACAAATCTGCATGTGTCGTCCTGCCCTCACTCCCATTCACTCTTACCTCCTGCCCCCTCTCCTACAATAAGTGCTGAGGATCACTCATCAACAGCCTTTGCCACATGACTTGGAGTGTATCCCAGGATACCTCACTAACATGCTGACCACATGACTGGAGTGGGTCAAACGTGATATTTGCCACTTCTGAGCAGAAACTTTAATCGTGCTCACTCCCTTCATTTTGGCCTCTTGCATTCTTCCATGAGAACAGTATGGAAAGTAGAGATACTCCTCTAGCCTGAGTCCTAGAATGAGAAGATTATTTGAGCCCAGGAAAGCCCGCCAGAATCACAGCCAACTTGCAGCCTTCATTTAATGTCAGAAAGAAATAAGTGTTTGGTTTTATTCTGTTGATAATTGGGTTGTTTGTTACTGCTGCAAGAGCTGACTAATACTTAGCATCTTTCCTCCTGCCTACCTAAAAGTATCCCCACTATAATGATCAATAAGGGATAGTCTGCCAAGGACCATCTCCCCACCACTCTGTATACATGATTCCCCTGGTTATTGCCGTGTTTATAACTGTTACCTCCCCTATCGCTAATTATTGACTCACGAGTGGGTATCAGACCCAGTCTGCAGTGGGAGAAAAGCATGAAGCGATCACACACACAGAAGCAGAACGAGAGGGAGCATCCAAGGGGGTTTGAGCCACTGGTTAAGGTTGTTCATTTTCTGTTGCTAAATGTCCATGCACAGGAAACAGGTCCTAGCTAAGAGGGGTGGGGCCGGGATGATCACACGTAAGGACAGGAAGAAGAGAAGTCCTCTGTTCAGACAGGAGGGACTTACTGTGAGCCACATGGTGACTGATGTACAGTAGCTTGAAGAGTCAGGTCCAGACAGAACAGGTTGATGTTGAAGTGGTTCAGAGCCAAGTCTTTCAGTTCAGACATGGTCTTGACCAAAGACTTGAGGAGCCATCCTAATTCCTCGTGTGGCAAAGCTGAATCTAAAGGAAGAATACAAGAGCCTGAACAAAGCTGACTGAACCTTGGGGTTGGGAAGAACACCAGGCAGACCTGGGACACTGCAGGGAGGATCAGAGCATGAGGTTTCTGACAAGTCATCCCAGGAGTGTGAATAAGAGACTTTCCCACCCTAAATAGCAGCGTCTAGAGCCAGCCTGGGGCCCGGCCTTCAACTTATTTACAGCATAGCTAGTCTAATCACAATCTGAATTGCTGTGCCCTCCCAGACACCACTCAGATAGTTCACAGGAAGAGATTCCAGAGCAAACACAAGAGTGTTCTGGGCTTTAGGGGATAAACAGTCCTTCACCCCACACCCCAATGGTGTTTTCAATTGTGATAGAAAGAGCAGTCTGCACCAACAAAGAGAAGGACTCCACAAACCCTCCATCTTTCTCATTTTACAAAGATAGAGAGGCTAAAGTGGGCAAGGCACCCATCAGTACTTGCCCTTCTCAAGGTATCGTGTTCAGAAACCTATGGGTTGTTGAGCTGAGGGTTGGAACAACGGTGACAGGAGACTGACTTGGGAGTGCTCCTGTTGGCTCAGTCCGTGCTGACTCATGTGAGGCTGCAGTGTACCCCATGACAGTTACCACCCCCAGAGACCCCTCCTAAGGCTCCTGGAGACCTTGGACTTACACAGGGGATGGCTGTGTTTGTCAGAGAAGGTGACCTTCTGGGAGAGGGGTGAACCCTGACGGGCATCTGAAGAACCAGGTGAATAAAGGCAATGATGAGTACAGCTGGGTGGGATTACAAATTATAAAGTTTGGCAATAAAATAATAATATCCAACACCTCATGGGTGATAAATAAGTGCTAGGCAATGTCTAAACATGAACACAGATTTATTTTAATCCTCATAACATCTCCATGAGATAGATGCTATTAAAAGTCCCATTTTACAGACAAGAAAACTGAAGCATGAGAGAGTTTAATGAACTTCTCTAAAATTTATTAAGAGAGATTTGTTAAGAGAGTGTGTAAAGATTTAGACACAGGAATGTTCCTATAGCACTATTTTTAATAATGGTAAAGTTTTCATAGTGACATTGAGACAAACTTACATGTCCAACAATAAGGAATGAATTAAATAGGTTACGATACACCCTTACTACGTTAAAAATAACCCTGTAGGTGTGTGGTTTGGAAATTAAAATCTGTTTATCATGTATTATTCAGTGAAAAACGAGGGCACGAAATAAATTAAGGCATAATCCCATATTTTAGTAATTATAAATATACATGTATTTTTCTCAAGTTCTGAAAGAATGTGCCTCAAGGTGTTAGTAGTGATCTGCAAAAAGTAAGCTTGTGGAAGCTTTTGGTCACTTTTTCATTTATGTAAATATTCTAATAAAAATGATTTGCTTTTTCATAAAAAGAAAAGTTATATTAATTTTAAAAATACTAAAATAGAGTGGAGGATTATCTAGACATCAAGATCAGGTCTATGGAAGGCTCTTGATTCCATGTACATTGAAGGCAAGGCCTCGGCGCAAGAGGAATTAGTGTAATCCAGCATTTCCCAAGAGTGTGGGAAAACAGTGTTTTGTGATCAAATAAATTGGAAAATTCTGCCTAGTCCCCTCAATGATTCACAATGCATAAATTCTGTTAAAAAATAAACAAGAAAGAAAAACTTATTTTACTTAGTTTAATCCAACATTTTCCAGTCTTTCTTAATCACAGAGCTCCTTTACACATTCGTACTTATTTATAGTTTAAGAAATGCTCACATATTTTGGAAGCAGTGGTATTATTTATCCCCCCGCCCAATGCTAATACACTCCCTTCTTTCCAGATGTTGTTCCCAAGAGAATCCCCCAGAAAACCTCTTACATTCAAATCCCTACTTCAGAGTCTGTTCCAGACAACATTTGAAAGGATTAAATAAAAAGAAGAAAAGACAGGTATGGAGAGTCAGAAAAAACAAGAATCATGATTATTTATTATTTGCATATTCTTTAAAAATCAAATTTTAAAAATTAATTTTTTTAGCAAGATAGCTAATTTTTTGAAATGCATGAGAGGAAACAACATAGAATGGCCCCAGAACTGGATCAGGACTTATTCACTCAGTTTTCCCATAACTGAGGCTTTAGGTGACCTTATTGGGATTCACTGTATTTTCTATATTTGTGGTTTTTCAGCATCTTTTGAACACCCTTCCTATACTTTGGCAATTTTCCACATTGTGAGACCCACCTGTGCAACATGGAAACCAGGGAACTTCCTTTCCCAGCCTCTCTTGCAATTAGGGCACAAGGAAGTAAACCAGAAACGCCCTCACAGATTTCAGTGAAGAAAACAAGACAAGGAAGGCTGCAACACAGAATCCATTTTTTTTTGGAAAGGGAGAGGGAGCTTGGGAGAGAAATATCAATATTCCAGAATCTGGAATGTCAGAGGCTTTCACAGCAGTGTCTCAGGTCACTGTCCTCAAGGACAACTGCAGGGCGAGTATCCAGCCATCCTGGGACTGTACCTGTGAGGAGGCCTGGAGAATGTAATTTTGGTTTTCTTCCTGACTGCAGAGCCTCTAAGCCTGATTTTCTGAGTATTCAATAACTTCCTTTTCTATTTAAACTAATTAGAATGGGTGAGCAATGCATTGTTCCAGAATCAGAGGTTTAGACACACTATGAAGTCTCTTAAACACATATGTCAACTGTGCTGCCCTTCATTCTAATACCCTTATGCTACTTGTTCTCACAAGATGAATGAGGGATGCTAGAAAGTAGGCAGGTTGATTTTTTCCTGATATTCCAAATGTTAACTAGATGGTTGTTCACTTTATTCCGTCCAATTCATGATCAATTTTATATTTGGCTGGGTGAATTTTACTTACTTTAGCAAATCTAGATTGTCTAAATGGCTAATTTAATGCTCAAATAAACCAATAAGAGTAGCCTTTAGCACTTTCCTTTCTTGGATTCTGTAATGTATCATCTCCCGGTTTTCCTTGTACATAATTGGCTCTTTCTCTGCTTCTTTGTACACTCTTCCTCCTTACCAAAATCCTAAATGTTGGCGTTCCTCAGGACAGGGTCTTTTCTTCTTTCTTTTATACCCTCACTGGATAAATTCAGGAGTCCTGTAGTTTTAAATAAGACCTATATATAGGTGACAACTACATTTACATCTCCAATTTCAAACTCTCTCATGAGTTTTAAACTTAATATATCACGAGAGGATTATCTAAGAGATATCTCAAACTTAACATATCTGAAATGGGATACCCAAATGGCGTTGTCATCCACCTGCGTGCTCACACCAAACACCCAGGAGCCAGCCTTCCTTTGCCTTTTCACCCTTCTTCCTACATGATTCAGAGAAAAAGCAAACATTTGAAAGAAGCTGCCGTGAGACACAAAAGAAATTCTTATAATGGATCTAATTTGTGCTCTCATTAAAATACAAAAACATGTCAACTCTGTTTTTAAAATGTAAAATAAACTAGAAAATTAACAAGCTAAAATATGGAGTAGGATTAAAAGCTCACTAGAAAAAAATGAAGAAATAATAGAGAAACGGTGCAAGGAACTCAAAACACAAAATCCGAATCGAATTCTGTTTTGATGTTCATAAAGAACAGAATCAAAACTACAGATATGTAGTGTAAGGAAAATGATTCAACAGTAATAAGAGTCTAGATTATAATCCCAAATTAAGGTATCAAAGATCAGGAAACGGTGTGGTGAGGGGGAAATACAAGCAATCTAAATCCCATAATGACATAAGGAGGACCTTTAATCATTGAATTGATCTTAAATTTAAAAATTGGAGAAATAGAGATTAGTGTTTCAGAAAAATTGAACAATAACAGAAAAATTGAAAGCAAGACATACACTTAACAAATGACAGAAAAGAAAAAGGAAAGTATGTAGACAAGTAAACAGATAAGAAAGTTGTCTAAAAGCAAAATATTTCAATTAGAACACAAATGACACGAGTGAAATTCCCCTATCAAAACGGGAAAATTCACAGATTGGGTTGAAAAGTAAACCCAACTGTGTCCTGCATATGAGGACTCCTAAAATAAAATGGTACAGAGAGGTAAAACTATTGACAAGAAAACAAATTTAATAAAGAAAAAATACCCATGATGGTAATATAAACATCAAATTAAACAGAACTAAAGGCATGAAAGGGTCATTTTATAGGGTACAATCTATAATTAAAATTAAACAAAATTGTGAAACTTTATTTGCTAATAGACTCAAGGTTTATAAAACAAAACTTCTGTTGTTGCTCTTGCTGGTGGTTGGCACTCAGAACGCTGTACACCCACCTCCCTCAGAATCTTCCTTTCTACATCTGATTGCATCCTGCAACTCCAAGAAAGAAGAGAGGGGGTACTGGCAGTCTGTTGAGGCAAGGTCCCCAAAAAGGAAAGCCCTGTATGCTCTAACTGCAGTAGACAATGGGGACTAAAGATTGTCATGATCTCCACTTGTTTAAGGAAGAAAAAAGACAGTGGAGATTTAAAAAAATAAATTCCATTTTCCCCTGCCAAGGGATCCAGACGAACTGGGCTAGGACTTATTCACCTCAGCCTCCAAAGGGAATTCAGGCAGAAGCTGCATGGACTTAGAACAGGACCAAGGGCAGCAAACCCCACCCCTGACAGGTGGTAAGGACCAAAGCCAGAGAGGGCTCCCCTTATTCCAACAGCAAAAAGAAACAAAGTGGGCAAAAAACTACTGAAGATCTATACGACAGGCGTAAGTGAATGCTTACCAAAAACAAAAACAAAATCCCATGACATCTCCTGAAAAGGAAAAGAAAGAAAAGTGTGTGTGTGTGTGTTTATTTATTTATTTATCCTGAAACAAATAAAGTTACAACTTCATTCTGCCAACACTGAAGTATATCATCTGGGCCTTCTGTAGATTCAGCAGATTGAACTAAATGAAAAAGACAGCCCTGGGAGCTGAAGCTCAGCTCTCCGGCTCCTGAGCACAAGGCAGTGGGTCAGATGATTTGAACTCCACGACGAAGGTCCCTCCAATTTTCCCCTGCAGTTGGTGCCTTTTGGGAGCAGGAAACAGGACTTGGGAATGGGAAATGAAAGGGACAATAAATAAAATAATAAAAGGGAGGCTGTGCAGGGAGTAAGGATAATCATGTGCTATAAACTGAGGGGCAGGTATGATTATTCCAATTCTCCATACTGAGGCAGAAAAAATGCATCATTGAAAGCCAGGAAAATGTCCCTTTTAATCATTACAACACTCTGAGGTACACATTATCCTCATTTTACAAGGGAGCAAAAGAGGTGAACTTAAGATACATATCCAACAGTGCTCAAGTTCACTCCACTAATAGGAATTAAGACCCACCCCTGCTTAACTCCACGGCCTGTCTCAACCATGACACGTTTTCTTTCTCTGACGTTTATGCTGGGCCTGGCTTTCTATGGATATGTCCTTTCCTTAGATGCACAATATCGTGGTTATGCTGTATAAAGGGCTCTTCCCACAGGCCACATACATTCCATTTCTTCTCTGTATCTTTGTTAAATCCTCTTCATTCTAGAGGTAGATTGCATATATGTGTCTTTGGGAGCTAGAAAGAGGCTTCTTGGTTGAGACCTTTTTGGCAAAGTCTACATAAACACACAGAAAAAATATAACTAAGGTTTACATCCCTCAAAAAAAAAATCTAGATAATTCAAGTGACTGTGTTATAACTTTCACATTCTACCTCACCTTGGTGTATGTAAACAGATGCAGAAATCCTAAATACAAGGTCTTTGTCAAAAATCTATGTCTTCTTTCAACTCACCATGGTTCTTCCAAGACCTTTGAAAAGTCTTTGGGTAAACCACAGTAATCAAGCCCGACACTCCCTCATAAATCATGCTATTGTTTACTGATGCACCATCAAGACGGGCCACATTTATCTCCCCAAAGCAAGCCTGGCGAGAATATGTTCTGAAAATATTGGTCATGTTATCTTTCCAAAAGGTTAAGAGAAGGATTTGCTTATCTGTAATGATTTATGGAACTGACAAGTGGGTGCACAAATGCAGCCAGGAAATGCATAAGAATAGACAGAACGGCTTAGAACAAAATTATGGTGTCAGGGCAAGAAGCCGATAGCTCCATTCTATAATGGGACAAAAGAACTGGGATTCATAAATCACATTTGTCAAGAATAAATAAAAAGAGAACCAGACAAGGCCAGTGCTCCTTGTTGTTGCTAGCTCTATCATAATCTGTTGGCCTACCCTGCCGTGCCTCTGTCAGAGATAAGGGCTTCTATTGCTTTCTTGCTATCTCCAGATTAGGTCTAAACACCAATAAATAAGGCTTCTGTTAGTGTGTCCTGTCCATATCTGACTTGCCTAGTGACAAGTAAATGATTTTCTGTGACTTGATGATTTAAACAGTGAACAAGTGCATCTGAGCAAGACCCCACGTTGATCCCATCCAGTGAATCAGCCCTCAGTGGCTACAACAAGAATGCCTGAATTCCAGTTCCAGCTCTGCCAATACCTGCCCAAGTGACTTTGGACACGTTTTCTGTTTTCACTTCTTTCATTTGCAATAGTATTAAAAATACATCATCTATCAGTTTGAAAAGCTGAGATAATAATCCAGATGGACCAAAAGAAACTATGTGAAGTCATGCCAGTGCCCCGGACCCCATGGCTATGTCATTCCCAAGCATTTAGTTGGGGATGAAAAGCAGGTAAATATTTATAAAATTGGCTTGAAAGATACATCTCATATCTCTAAACGAAGAAAAGGAATAGATGTATACTGAACTTGTCATTCTTTTTAATTCTGAAATTGCATCATTGAACTTCTAAAGAAGACAGCTAACCATCTGCTGATTTAATTGACATTTTAGCACCAACCAAACTGTTTTGGAATAAAAATATTTTATAACTTCCTGGTTTTTGTAAACATTCCCTCCTTGTGTTTCATTGTGGCCCTTAGAAATAATTTAAAGACAAAAAAACTTCAATACAACCCCCCTTCTACCTCCAAGAGTCCCTTGCGCTATTTTAAGCTCTAACTGCACCATAGGTAGCAATGGGTATAAGCATCTTGCCAGAAAACCTTTATTTTCATTCCCTAGAGAAGACAGCTAACCTCCAGGTGTCCTATTCAATGAACAATGTGCATGCTGCAATGAGTATGCACTTGTTTTTATCCATTTTGAAGCCTGAGCTTGGAACAAATATCATGCTAAGACCGTTTGCAGGATTAAAATATGGAACATATCACTAGGTCAGGTTCTTGTCCCCTGCTCCCTTTCCCCAGCTCTTCTCCATTCATGGGCCCACATACCTACAAGGAGGCAGCACTGGATGCCCCACTCCTCACCCTCGTGCTTCACCTCGATCCTCGCCCCCAGCTTCATCCCTGCTCTGACCTGGCTCCTGACTTGCTGGCTTTATCTCCCATTTCCAGACGAGTACTCACCGCCTAGACCAGATTCAGTCACTCCCATTTGGACTTTGTTGCTCTTCCTGAGACAAAGGCTTGTAATTGCTCTGCAGGTCCACCCGATTTTCAGTGAGGCCACGGAGTCGAGGCCTGGCTCTCTTGGCCTAGGTTACGTGGTCCTCCCCACCTTACCAGGAGGTGAGAGGAGACAGATTAATTATATGTCACTGGGCATCCATGCTCAGCTACCTCAGCATATGGACACAGACTCTTCTACTTCCTCAGTTGCTTAAGCAAGAAAACACAAAAGAGTCAGAGTCAGAAGAGTTACCCCAGGTCAGGGAAAACCCAACACATATGGCAGCCTATGCTTTTTTTAAATAATCTTTTTAATCGAACTATAGCATATGTACAGAGGAGTTCAAAATTCTACATGTGCAGGTGGATGGCTCATCAAAAAGAATACACTCATCTACCAAAAACCCAGATTCAGAAATACAACATTACCAGTGTACCGGAAGCCACCCTCATGTGCCCCCAATCAGAAGCCCCTCTTTTCTTCTCAAAAGCAGCCAATGCCATGGTTTCTGTGCCCAGATACTGGTTTACCAATGTTTGAATTTTATGTAAATGGAATTATACTGAATAGTCTTTTGGGGTCCACATTGTTTGTGAGATTTATCCGTATTGTTGCATGTGATCATTCATTTTCATCATTGTGGAGTATTCCATTGAATGAGTGAATATCCCACAGTTTATTTATCCATTCTAATGTTCACGGACTTTTGAGTTTGTTTGCAGGTTTGGAGCTACTATGAACAATGCTGATATGAACATTCTTGTACTGATTTTCACTACATCTATATGCACATTTCTGTTGTAGAGCAGAATTTCTTTCATAGATTTCAGCAGATGCTGCCAAATAATTCTCCAAAGTATTTATATCAATTTACACACAATTTATTACCAGCAGTGCTTGAGTTCCAGAAGCCCTGCTTTCTCCTGCATACCTAGCATTGTCAGCCTTTTTAATTTTAACTCTTCTGATGTGTGTGTAATAACAGTGCTATCCTAGACCCAGGCAAGAGTGGAACTTACTCGAGGCTTCAGAAGGCCCTGCTCTGGCCCTCCTGTGGTCATACAACCCCCAACAAATCTGCTGGGCCAAAGGCGAATGTGGCAACAAAGGCCTGACAGGAGAATTAACATGGTAGACCAGTGATAGTGTACTGACATACACTAAGCTATGTACTCTGAAGACAGAAAATGCATCTTTTTTTTCCCAAAACAATGTATTAAAAACTTTTTTTAAAAACTTTACTATAAAAACGTTTTGTTACCAAAAAAAAATAAAGAATAAAAGTTAATGGTAAATAACTAAAGAAAGAGATACAATTTAAAGAATAACACTAGACTACATTACTCGAGACTATTAAAAATTGGATGAAATGTATTTTTTCCTAAAAGAGTGTAATTTACCAAAACTGATGCTGGGAAAGATAGAAACTCTAAGTGGACTTATTTCCACAGGAAAAAAAAAAAAACTATCAACTTACCAACTTCCAAAAAAGTGCCAGGTCCAGACCATTTCACAAGGAAATTTTGCTTCAGAATATAGAAAAGACAAAAAAAGAAAGAAAACGTACACATTTTTTAAATTATGTGATTATAATATTGATATCAAACCCTGACAAAGATCACCCAAAATAGAAAATCTTAAACAACATTTACTTTCACATATTAATGTAAAAATCTTTATTAAACTATTAGGAAAGAAAATCCAGTGGCACATTTAAAGAATAATATATAATGACCAGGTAGGTTTGTTCCAAGATGGCTCAGTATTAGGAAACCTATTATTATAAGCCATCATATTTATGTATGTAAAGAGAAAAGGCATGTAATTCTATCTATAGACAACAAAATGACATTTGACAAAATTCAACAACCGTTCTTGATATGAATAAATAACAAAAATATTCATCACATGCATATACATGGATAATGGATATTACTCTAACATAATGAAAGATATTGTCAGTCCAAATGTCAGCCTCATGCTGGTAGAGAAAGACCAGAAGCATTGTCACTAAAATCAGGAATAAGATGAGGATACCCACTATTACCATTATTATTTAACGTTATATTCCAGGTACTACCCAATGTCATCAAACAACACAAAGATATTGCAGGATTAAAATTGGAAAGAATGATGTAACACATTCACTGTTTATAGATAATATTATTGTACACTTGGACACCTCCTCCCCTAAATTAACCAAAAAACTGCAACAAACAATTAGAGATTTCACCAAGTTATCGAGGGAAAAACTTAAAATACAGAAATCAATGGCTTTCAGGTAGTATATAAACACCCAACAGCTAGAAGATATAATGGAAGAAAAGATCTTATATGCACGAGAAGTACATAACATAAAATAACTAATATTAGTCTTAACAAGCAATATTCAAGGAGTATCAAAAGAAAAATTTCACATACTGGTAACTAACCCAAAAGAAGGTTTAAAAAAATATAAAGACATCGTACCATGTTCCTGAATAGGGATCATTCAACATCGTAATGATGTCAAACCCAAGTTAATTTATAACTTTAACAAGGTTTCCATAAAAATATCGATGGGTGCTTTTAGAAGTAGATATGCTAACTCTAATGTTAATATAGGAAAAAATAGCCAGGAAACTTCTAAAGAATGAAGAGCAATAAGAGAAGACTACCTTCCAGATATTAAAACAGATTGTAAAGTCACTGTAATTAAAACTGTGTTATTGATGCATGGATATATAGGCAGACCACTGAAACATAACGGAAAGTATAAAAATAGAGCCAAATGATTTTAAGAATCTGACATATGATAAATGAAGCATCTCAAATCAGTAAGGTGAAAGTGGACCACTCAATAAATGATTTTAGAGTCGAGTTTCTCATCTTTGGCACTATTGACGTTTTGAGTTGGAAAATTCTTCATTGTGAGAGGCTGTCTTGTGCATTGCAGGATGTTCTGTGGCTCTCTGGACTCTACCCACTAGATGCTAATAATAGCCCCCCAACATGTGACAACGAAAAACGTCTCCAGGCGTTGCCAGATGACCTTCACGTGGAAAAATTGCCCACGTTTGAGGACAACTACTTGAGAGCAACCAGGTAGCCCTCCGGGGGAATAAATTGAGCTATGTTTCACAAAAAAATAAACTCCCAATATATCAAAGATAAAATAAAAAGAATAATATGATATAAATGCACTAGAAGGAAACATGGATGAGTTACTTTATACCCTTAAATTTTGGGGGAAGACTTTTCTGATTTTGACTCCAAATTCAGAATCCTCTTCTCCATCTCCCCACAAAATTTTAAGCGAAATGTTCAATTCTCATGAGCATCTTGTAGAATCAGATCTGTTTGGAGGATGCAAGGAGGTGAGGGTAATGGCCTCAAGATTGTCACTAGGAGACAACCATGGGACATCAAGCCACAAGACATATTTTGAGGTTCACTCCAAAATAAAATTCTGAAAAATACTGAGCTAGGAGACCACTACACTGATCCAAGGATGGAGCAAAGATTTTTTTCAATATAAAAATGAGAAAATTGAGAAGAGGGCCCAGATGTGGAGGAGGGGAGATTTGATTAAATTCAGTTTCAAATATATTTCCTTATTCCTTAATAGTTGACTGTCAAAAAAGCCACAAGAGGGGCATAGTGTGGATTTGATTCAGTCATTGAGATTGTCAAGGCAAACAAGCCAATCCTGTTAATAAATACATTACATTGCCCACGTGCATTCTCATCTATTACTTGGCAATTAACCTGACAAACGTCCATCGTAATGGGACATTTAGCAGTATCCACAGTCACAAAAATCAAACTGAAAGATAATGGTTTGGGACAATGTCCTGTTGGGCACCATCCAGGATTCTATTCTTGTCTAGAGTTTGAAAATGGCCTTATGATCAGTTCTGGGTAAAGCAGTGGGGGATGGATGTGGTACTTCCAAGACAATTCTGCTTTCCTTAGTACACCCAGCCCTCCAAAAAATCCTAAAATACAAGAGTACCTAGTGCAGTGCTCATAGTCTAGTAAAGGCTGATGTTATAGTCAGGTCTTTCCCAAATTTAAGTGAGATTCAGAATACCCTGGGCAGCTTGTTTAAAGGCTTGTACTCAACCCTGTCCCAAGATATTCTGCATTAATATCCCCTAAGAGATTTGGATGTATGTGTTCCATGGACCCCATTTTGAGAAATACTACTGTAGAATTGTTTCTCTACATATGTGTGGTAAAGAACCACTTTTTCTTTAATTTCCAATCCACCACAGACTTACAGTTTTATAAAATATAATAAAAATGAATTACTAGAAAAATAAAAAAAACAGAAACTTATATTCAAATGTAAGACCAAATTTTTTATTATTAGATTCAGCATGTACAAAATTACGTATCAATAAATGTATCAATTCATCGATAAATATAATCAGAACAAATATGACACAGAAAAAGAACAAAATCTGTGCATCTTATTCATTGAAAGTGTGCATAGAGGCAATGAACATAGAGAATCATTATTATAGTAATAACTTTATCACTTCACACTCATAACTAAACTAAAAATTATGAGATAGTAATTCCCCACATTAAACACTTATGTGCACATTTTGAGCAAACACCATGTATGTGAGCATTTAAAGGCTTTAATGTGACAAATGCATTTGCTATCCTAAACTGGATTGACAACGCTATTCTCAGGGAATAAGGTATATCTAAACGATTTCTATGTTTTGTTTTAATAGCGCTCATAGACTCATAGCAGATAAATGTGTCCCACAGAGATATGTTGACAGAAATAGGAGAATAAATTTTAAAGCAATTTCAGCAAGCTCAAGATACCCATTTCTAACTTTTAACATGGCCCTGCTGGGCATGACTGGTTTGCAGGTCGTGCCACATGTGACTCATGTGACACTTACCACCAGAACTGGGCTATATTTCATCAAAGACAAAGGAACTGATCATTTCTTGGATGGCAGCATAGTCAAATTGCTATCAAAATTCTAAACACACCCTCTCCATTTCCGTACTCATCTTCTCATGGCCAGTCACAAACAGTTAGCCAACTAGCATGGTCTTCAGACCACACTGAATAACACTGGCCCACAGGATCTGAAAAATTGGCCTATCAGTATTTTATTCTTAAAAAACTCAAGGTAAACAGACACAGCCTCTTTTAAACATCAGAGATTCACTCAAAGGTCTGTGAAAAGTTAGCATATTTGGGGCAGTGCATTTAACTGCTTAATGCCTCCAAAACCATGAAGATGGCAAAAGAGCTGATGGGCATTCGTGTCTTCTTTTTTAAAATTATGCCTTTTCCGTACAACGTTAACTTACAATCATTTATAAGAAGTATGTTTTTGTTTGAAATTCTTGTAAATAATACCTGTCATTTTACATTCATAATGACAGCAGAAAATAGTTTCAGCCAGAAAAATCCAATTAACATGAATACATTGTGCTTTCACCAGCAAACAAAAGAGAGAGAAACCACAAGGATAAATTCTGGTGCCCCAGAGGAGGAGCAGAAGTGAATTCTAAAGACTCATGATTCAATTCATGCCCTACCTGAAACCAGAGCTACTAACTCTATAGAAAGCTCCAGCATTGTTGTGACAACCCAGCTAATGAGCGGGTGTATAGAGTCAGTCCACACATGGGACATACCCTCCTACCCCGTGAGATATCAGGGAAGCAAGACATGGAGGCCCTAACTTGGCTTGGGAATTATTTGCAACCACTGACTCCTGTGAAAAAGGCTTTCATGGAAATGTTTTGCTCTTTCACAGCACTGAATGGTGCCCCATCTGTCTCTGTCCTGTTCAGCTCCCACTTTGGGGCTCTGCATGTCTCTCTCACCCCCATTTGTCTATGCCAACAGCTCTCAACTGCGGCGCCCCAGAAAACAGTTGCTACACAAGTGTTCCCCCAGCTGTTGATCACTGTGTGAAACCTGGTCTTCCTGCAACAGGGGACACACTCCGGTCTTTCAGTTGACACTCTCAGCTACGCAGGACAATGAGGTGGGGAACAAAACTTGCTGGGAATAAGAGGTAGGAGGCACAGCAACCAGTAAGCAAAGGAAGAATGACAGAATTGTTTCCCCTGGGTATAGTCAAGAGGGTGGTCAGAGCAGTAACTGTTCAGCTCAAACAGAAGCATGATTCTGAGGGGTAAACCAGACTAGTGGGGTGATGGGTGCTTTAAAGGCAGCATGAGATGTTGTTATACAGTGGGGGGGATTATTGCTGGCTTGCTAGTGCCAGATTGATTCCTATGATCCTTCACAGTGTGCTGCCGAAAATTCAAAGGGGTGCTACAAACACAAGAAGGTAAGAACCCTGCTCCATACCTCTCTCCTCCTACCTCCCTGGAGAGTGTTTCTCAGAGGTGGAAGGGAGGTCATAGGAAAGGGGCAAATGATGCTGTAAAATGTAGATTCTCCGTCTCACCCTAATCAAACAAGCAGAGTCTCTGAGAGGGAATCCAAAAAAATTCGGTGGTTCTGGCTGGAATATGGAGGAAGTCTTAGTCCCAAGTGAGGCAGGCCCCTCCTGCTGGCCTGGACCCTGAAGCCCTGCTCTTTATAGCTGCTTTGCCAAGCCCCTGACAATGCAGAGAATGAACGCTTCCACCCGCAGGCTCAGCTGCCTGGACCATGGGTCTCTTCTCTCCAAGGCAGTGAGGGCCATTGCACAATGCTTCATACTTCTATTAGGGACATTTGGGATTTTACCCCACTGCCATGAAACCTGGCTGCTACTCAGCTCAGGAGCTGACCCTTCTCCCTGCCCTTGCCTGAGTCCGATTTCCTGATTAGCTCTCCAGTGTTCAGCTGGAACCAGAACTCTACCCTGTAATGATTATAACAACCACTACTGTATGTTAAAGACCTATAGTGTGCTAGATGCCATACTGGGTGCTTTAAATACCTTGTATCACATTATCCTCACAGCATCACTCTAAAGTAGGAATTATTATCCCATTTTACAGATTTGATAAATGAGGACCTGAGAAGTTATCCTACAGTTAGGGAATAGTAAAACTGGTTGTCTTATCCCCCCTACACAAAGTTGGACTGTGGTTGAGACCCTGGAATGCCATCTAGTTCTTTGTCATCCCCCTCCTCCTGCCTTTGATCCCATTTCTGAATCCCCAGCTGTCCAAGGCCCTGCCCCAAATCAGACAGAATACCCAGAACCGTGCTGGGGCCCTCTCTGGTCTGTTGGGCCTACTTGCCTGACAGAATGCCTAGGATGTCAACCTGGGCCAGGATCACGCTAGACTGTGTTTTCTTTTGGAGCCTGTTTAAACTGGTCACACCAGCAGAGAGTCCAGTTAGATATATGGGTTAGACTCCTTGGACCCTGCCATTTTCCCCTTTTACTACTGCTGAAGTCTCAGGAAACCCAGTGGAAAAACTACATATTTCTGGGATCTTGGACCCTCAACCAAGTCTTTCTATTTAGTAATAGGGCAGTAATTTTCAATGTGCAGCCCATGTACTACCTGCATCAGAATCACCCGGGATGTTCTAAAAATGGACATTCCCAGGTGCCTCGAGACCTCCCAAACTAGACTGAGAGATGGTTATTTTCCTCTAGGTGCCCTATGCATACTTCCTGAATTCCATTTGAATCTTCAATCTAGAAACAGCTTGCCACCGTGTCTTCAACTCTGAAATGGGTATATATTTGCTTTTCTGACATAATTTATAAAAATACTCATAAGGACTTCTTCAGTTCACTCATGTCAAATGCAAGACAGAGTAAAAGGAAATTAACACTACAGAGCTGCTATAAGGGATCAGGCACCTTGTATTCTTACCGCAGTTAATCCTCCTAGCAACCTTGGAGGATGGTTTGTTTGCATTGTCACTTCAAGACGCTGAGACTCTATAAGGTTAAATGACTTGTCCAAAGTCACACATCTAGACCAAGGGCAGTGCAGATACAAACCCAAGTCTATCCGATCCCAGTCCCCAAGCTAGTCCTTCTACACCACTCTAGCCTTCCCCCAATTATCACTCACAGCATGTCCTGCATGTCGCTGGCTGTTTTGGCTCACTTTAATACTTAGTTACTTGGTTGTTTTGCCATAATATAGAAATTACTGACTGTGTTCATAACTGCTCCCCCAGCTTCCCCTCCCCTGCCTTCAAGGAGCTCGGGGCCAAATTTTAGGCTGGGGAGTCTCACCTACTTTAGAGGGAAAGCATGCAGAGCAGCATTGCTCAGAAACAAAACAAAAAAAGAAAGAAAATACTCATACCTTTTGCACACAGGAAGTTGACAATCATTACTTGGCAAACAAATGAATGAACTCTGTGTAGCCTTTTAAACCTATAACAAAATCGTATATTTCAAACTGTCATGCAAGAAATCTGCAAAAAACTGTTTATTTAAACTCTAAAATTTGACCCTTTTTATCATCACAAATCAGGGAGTTGGCAAACTATGGAATGTGAGTCAAATCCGACCCACAGCCTGTTTTTGTGCAGCCAGCAAGCTAGGAATGGTTTTTATATTTTTAAAGAGTCGTTAAAAAAAAGAAAGAAAAGAACATGTGACAGAGACCAGAGACAATATATGGCCTGCAAAGCCTAAAATATTTACTATCTAGCCCTTTACACAAAAAAATTGCTGAGCTCCACTATAGATGATAAAAATATTATGCTAAGACCACACATTCTCAACAGGGGTGCCATCACAATAAAATTGATTCTTACGGGAGTGAAAAAAATTTTACTCATTTTATGTATAAACAAAGATGCACAGCACATAAACAGATACACAATATATCTGTGGTTTGAAATTTCATGGGGTAGAAGCAATTAGGAAAAAATGTCTAAACAGGCTCCTTAAGGTGACAATAATGAATAAGAGATTGAGAAACTCTGAGCTAAACAAGAGCTGAGAGCAGAGGGGGAATGGCTTCATGTGTGAGATGTACAGTGTTCTCAGGTTCCATCTTTGTGGCCAAGCCAAGAGGCTTTCCTCCAGGATCAGACACACCCATTAGCACACACCTATTCAGAGCCATAACATTGCTGCCCAGCCCTGCCAGGACAGCCCAATGGGGCTCACACACCAGCCATTTCTGTTATTAAAAATAAAGTCAAGAAATTCATTTTTCGAACTGAGCAGCTCACATGTGTTGTCCCCATTTTTAGCATTGGAGGCTGCTCACAGCCAAAGACAAGCATCCCTATGTTCTGTTGTAACAAGTCCAAGGAGATCAAGTGCCAAGCCAGAGAAGTAACTGACAGCCAGAGAGCTAACTCCTCTGTGTCCCTTTGTAGCAGACATTCATGAAAGAGTTGTTTTCAATTTTTTTTCAACCCACTCCAATCCACATCTTTCCCATAAAGCTGCTCTTACTATGGTCATCAGAGAGCTCTGTGCTGACAAATCCAGTGGGGATAGTTTTCTCCTCTAATATTACTCGACTTCTCGTAATCCCTTAAAACATCCTCTCCTTCTTGTTATATTCCTCTCTTGTTTTCAGCAACTCCACACTTTGTTGATTTTCCTCTTAACTCCATGGACAATCCTTTCAAATTTCCTTTTGCAGATTCCTCTTCTTTCACTTGAATTTTGAATGTCAAAATTCCCCAGGGAAGTCCTACATCCTTTCTCTTCTTTCTCTATGTTCTCTCCCTAGGGTACATAATCCATCCCCAGCTTTAAGTGCCATCTATAAGCTAACGAGCCCCAAATTTGTATCTCTTCACCTCTCCCCTGAATTCTGGGTTCATATCCAGCCATCTTCTTGATATCTCCACTTTCACATCAAAAAGATACCTCAAATGTCAGGAAACTCTTTATTTTCCCTTCTCCTTCTAACCAACCTAGTCCTAACCCAGGTGTATCAGTTAGAGCCCAGTCAGGAAAACAGAATCACTCTAGGTCTTTCCAACAGAGAGGATTTAATATCAGGAATTGGTAACACAGGTGATAGAAACAGGAGATGGTAGAGCAACCCATAGATTAGCCACTGTAGGAAGTCACCATCACCTGCAGGGCTGGAAGGAAAGGAGAGGTGGAGGAGTCATCAGAGTCCAGAAGCCTGTGCCACTTAGGGAGAATTGGGACCAGGAAGGCTGACAGAAGCTAGAGCCACAGAAGAGACAAAACCTCTGCTGGAGATACTTGAGGCAGAATGAGAGGGAGAAATACCCTTGGCTTCTCCCTTTCTGCTGCTAATCAGTCTTCTGCCATTGCCTCCATTGGCCAAAGATCAGCTGACAACGGAGCCCGGGAAATAAGGGGTCTTATGACGTAGAGCATAACATATGTAGGATGGGGAAAGGATATGAGGACAAACAGGAAGTGACCAGTCTCTCCTTTCTTGGTAAATGGCACAATCTCCACTGAGCTACTAAAGCCAAATTATAGAAGTCGTCCTTGAAGCTACCCTTATCCTTATCACTCGTTTATAGTCTAATATAAATTCCTGTCAGTTCTATCTCATAAATAAATCTGTCTACTTCTATCCATCTCACCCATCCTAGTCCAAATCACCTTTATCTCTCATCTAGTCAACTACAAGAACTTCTTACTGTCTGCTGCCACTCTTGCCCTGTTTCCAACATCCACACAAGAGCCAAGCTGATATTTTTAAATCTGATACCAAATTATGTCATCTCCTGCTCAAAAACCTTGAATAGGGGTTTTCGCTTCTTGTAACGGAAGTATAAGTGATTCAGACCCATTCTCCCACTAAAGATGTCTAAAAATCTAGGCAATTTATTCCTTTTTAAGAAAAGAGGTATTATCAAACAAAAAAAAAAGAGGAAAACCTCTCTTGAGGAAGAGAACTAGCATACTAGGCATCAAATTATTCCTTAAAAAATTTTACGTGCAGTGTACAACACACAGCCAAAGAAAACTAGGCACACAAGAAAACAAGTCACTAAGACCAAGAACCAGCAGAAACAGAACATAGATTCTCAAAGATTTCATATATTGTAATTATCTGTCATAGGCTACTAGTTTACTGGTTCAAAGACACAAAAGCCAAGTTTCAAAGTTTTGGAAAATAACTGAAAACTATAAAAAGTGACATAGATTTTGTGAAGCACTAAATACAAATTAAGAATAAAAAATTCAAGAAACAAAAATTTAATGGCAGGTGCCAGCCCAGTGACATAGCGGTTAAGTTCGCGAGGTCCTCTTTGGTGGCCCGGAGTTTGCCAGTTCGGATCCTGGGAGTGGACCCATGCACCACTTAGCAAGCCATGCTGAAGCAGCGTCCCACATAGAGCAACTAGAAGGATGTACAACTGTGACAAATGACTATCTACTGGGGCTTTGGGGAGAAAAAAAAGGAAAAGAGGAGGAAGATTGGCAACACATGTTAGCTCAGGGCCAATATTCCTCAAAAGAAAAACAATTTCATGACAGATTTGACTTTGCCAAAAAGGGAACAGCAACTTGGTTTATAGGGAAAATATATTATATAAAATACAACACATAGAGACAATAAGATGGAAAATAATAGAAGAGATACAGAAGATACAATAAGAAGATCTAATACATATTTACTTGAAATTTGATGAGGAAAAAAGAGAAAGAGAAAGAGTGGAGCAGAGACAATTTGTGAAGAAAATAGCTAAGAATATTCCAGAACTGACTAAAAACATCAAGTCACAGAATCAGGAAGCTGAAGGAATCCTAAACATAATAAGTTAAAAAGAGGCTCGTACATGGACATATCACAGCAAAACCACAGAAAAACAGAGGCCAAAAACAAAAGGTTACAACAGCAGACAGACAAAGGAAAAAAACCAATGACAGTCATTGGCAGGTGACTTCTTACCAGCAACAATAGAAAACAGAAGTGGAATGATATCTTCAATGTGTTTACAGAAAATAACTGTCAGCCTAAAATTTCATACCCAGAAAAACAAATTCTCTAAGAGCGAAGGTAAAATAAAAATATTTTCAGACAAAGCTCAGGGACTGTATTGCCAGCAGCCCCATTCCAGGTATAAAGAAGGGACTTCAAGTAGAAGGGAAGTTATTTCACAGGGAATGTTAGGTGTGCAGAAAGGAATGAAGAGCAAAGAAACAGATAAATATATAAGGTTAAGATATATAATTAAAGACACAGTGTCAGCCTGGATCCCCTGGAAAGCGGAACCTGAGACAAAGACGTGCATGCAATTTATTTTAAGTAAAAATTCCAGGGGAGAGGAATAGGGGACTGGGAGGGAAAAACAGGAAAGGGGGGAAAGCCAATAAAAGGAATTATTATTGAGCAGATCTCTTCTGGGGAGGGCCTGGAGTTCAATCTCACCAGGGATTGAGAAACCAGATAAAATTTCCTACCTGAAGGCCAAAAGAGAGGAGTACTTATTCACCAGCTTCTGTCCCCAGTTCGTCATTAACCTCCTCACACTTCCAGGCCATGGATGCAGGAGATCTGGGCATGTTCTTGCAGACAGGAGGTGAAAAGGTTGAGAAAATGTGATATGGGGCAAAGAAGTGCTCAATATTTTTTTGTGTTATCCATGACTTTCATGAGAAGACTTCTAAAGCATCACCACTAAGTATGATGATTGTAGTATGTTTTTGATAAATACCCTTATTTTTTAATTGAGGTAGAAGTGTTCAATATTTCTTATAAGATTATCAGTCAAGTAAACAGTGCTAAAATGTTCTCAGATTCTTGTATTTTCTGGAATGAGAATAAAAGTATGGTTTAGACTTTGATAAGGTAATGATTTCTAGAGTAATTTCTAGAGTAACCACCAAAAGAATATAAATGCTATGTATAACTTACAAATGGGGGAAAATAGAATTTTAAAAATATTTAAACAAAGAATAAGGTGAGAAAAAAAGGCTACAAATAAATAACAAAAAGCGCAAAATAAAATGGTACATTTAAACACAGATACATCTATATTTATATTAAATATAAATGTATTAAATTTCCAGTTAAAAGATAAATATTATCAATCTGAAGAGCAAAATAAATAAATAGTAAAACTTCACCATGGGATATAAAAGAAGACTTGTTAAAGTGATCAACATATCAGGTTATCAAATTAAAACACCTATTATGGTCAAGATGTCAATCCTTCCCAAATTCATATATAAATTTAATGCAATTAAAATTAAAAGAGCAAAAAAGTATTTTGGAAAATTTAACCAAATAATTCCAAATTAATCCAAGAACATTCCTTAAAAGTAGAATAATAAGAGATGTTGAGCTATCTATAAAACTACAAGAGTAGATAGACATAATCAGACCTACTCACATGTGAATACTATTTGACAGTTTTCTGAATGCATTTACATTTATTATCTCATTTGATCCATGTGATAAACTTTATAAACCAAGTAGACATTATATAGAGGAAGAAACTGAAGCTCAGAAAGATTAACTTGTGCAAAATTACCTAGTAAATGAATGAGCTAAAGCTCAATTCCAGCTCAAACTCACTCCTGGTGTGGTGCTCTGGTCCATCTCATCTTTAAAGATGACTATAATCATTAATCAGCTATACTTTTGGAATCAGGTCATGATTTTATATGTATAAGAGCAGGTAAAATGGAGATTGAAGTGTGATAAAAGTCCTTGGTTTATTAAAAGATTGCTTTCCGTTGAGCATAGAAATGGCAAGATGTTGACATAATAAAAATGCAATCAACAATCTCAGGCAGAATTCTCCCTTGGGTTTCCAAAATATAATATTAATCAACTACTTAGCACAAGCTTTCAGAGTTGTTTTTCCCCCAGACATCATAAAACTGTAATCTTTCCTATCTATCTTAGAACCCCCAGGATTTTTTGTACATCTTTTGCTTTACTATAATTTTTGTTTGTGTATAATATCAGCTTATTTTAGAAAGCATTTGAGCTGGCTCAAGGCATGTACCTGGCACCAACCATATTCTGCTTGGTGTCCTTGCAGACTTACCTGACACTTCCATCTTCCCTACAGTGTTGGCAACTACTGAAAGCTGATTCTGTGACTGTCCAATATCTAGATAGTACTACATCAATATATAAATATGTGAGGAAACAAATATGTCAAGTCTTTAAAATAATGATGATGACGATGATGATGACACCTCCCTCCACAATAACAGAGTATAGTAAATTGTTTTACCAGCTTCCTACAGAGAGAAAACACAGGAAACTCTATAATATAGCCTTTCTTCAGGTAGTGTGCTTCCTATTCTCCAAACTTAAGCCAGCCCTGAAAGAGATGAGACGGAAAGTCTATATAGCCAGCAGACATCTCTTGAAGAGTATAGAATGTAAGCTCTGCTTCAGAACCATCAAATATTTCTGCTCAATAGGTCCCATAAAGGTTACAGTATTCATCCTGGAATTAGTTGTTAGACTTTCAGTGAAAATGAAAATGAAGGAGAGAATTATTCATTTAGACATTCACAGTGAGTGTCAAGAAACCTAGTTACATACAAATATTTTTTCATGCTTATCTCAAAAATATCCCATTTTTAACTAAATAAATCTTTTAAAGGATTTTTAGGTGCAGAATATAGTCATTTTCACACAGTATTACACATAATCTTGAATGTTTATTTTATATCCAAAACAAAGAGTTACTATACTTACTTGTATAGTCAGTTTTATTATGGAAAATTGACAGATGTAGTTATGTGACTTCAAAGGAATTTCATCAAGTCATAAATTCCCAAGCCTCTGCCTACCTATCTCATGCATCCTACTTTTTTCTCACCGTTAGTTGTCTAACTATGTTTTATGTTAAAAATAATGACAATGAGAGAAGGGAACCAGACCTTCTGTACAAAAACAAACCCATATTTCTCCTCTCATAAAAAAAAAAATGAGGAATTGTCTATCTCCTTGGGAGTCCAAGCCATTCTAATGAGTTATGAAACTCTGAAGAGTTCTGAACCTCTTTCAACCTCAAGTTGATCATCTGTGTGTGACTCACTCACAGTAAATCCATGCCTGAACATTTTTAGTCTTAACCAACTGTTGCCTCATTATCCCCAAGCCGAAGCTATGCTAAAAGCTCAGCCAACCTCTCGCTTTCCTTCAGCAACACACTGCCAGAAATATAGTCACTTCTGAGTAATCTTTTTATTTATCCTTGGCTAGTGATTACTCTCAAACTCTTCTGCCTTTGAGGTTGTCTCCTTGCTTTTAATATTTGTTCTCCTTTCCTCATCTTCCCCGTTCTGCAAGCCTTCGTTAGCTCTTGCACACAGCATCAATTCGTGGTCTTGGTCATAGTGCTATGGTTGATACCTCCTCCAAAACTCAGACAAGTCCAGGGGCTGCCAATGAAGTTGGGAGGCCAGCTTTTTCAGCTCTTCATTGTAAAGTAGGAAGCCCCTGATTTTAGGCAAAGGCTGAAAGGAATACCCTCTCCCATCAAAGGTCAGCCTATCCATCTGCCCCCCTCTTCAAGGGTCTCTTGAGTACTTGAGTTGTTCTATCCCATCTAGGTGTCTGGAACCAAGAGGGAAATTCTGTTCTGGCCCCAAGTGACCGACAGACTGAGCTCTGTTTTCCCACCTCCTTCAAGACAGCCCAGTACCTAGACTAGGTCCTATTGCTCCTCATTCCAGCTGTGACTACAGCCAGAACAATTAACTGATCCTCACATTTTATCTGAACAACTAACTAATCCTCACATTTTATCTGCGCTGCACCTGCCTCATTCCCCAGAATCAGACCCTCTTCCTATGGCCATGCCTGACTACAAGAAGAGTGGCTACATTCTTGCTGAAACACAGCTAAGACAGCTGACCCTCACCAGGACCCAGGCCATTTCTGTGTGCCAGGTTGTCTCTGTGCTTCTCCTGAGAGCACCCCCACCATCTGCCCTCTTCATCTGCTCTTTGGGGCTCCCCTTTGCTCCTGACGTGCTCCATAGCTGGCATTACTACCTCACTAAGAGTTACCACTGCCTCAGAGACCATAAGAGCAGCTATTTCTAAGATAGGGTGTCGGAGAATATGTCTAATAAAGGAGAAATTGCACCAAACTTCAGGCTTTAAACTAGGGTAGCTGGCCCTTGGCAGAATGCCGTGGGTGCCTCAAAGCCCAGGATAAATATGGCGTAGCTTCTTGGGGCATAAATTTTATTTAATAGCAATAACTTCAAACTTCTTAAATATTAAAATAAAGTATAGATTATTGTGGAGTCAAATACAGAATGTATATTAGTTTTTAAAGATAAAACCTAAGACTTCTAGGAAACTGAAATTCAGGTGGAAAATATCAGCATGATTCCAGACCACTCTCCCTCATACCACCCCATCAACCGCCTGGTATAGGCATTCACTCTTCTGATTTATTACAGAGAACACTGGGGAGACATGGCTCTCTGATTGTTTCCCATTGTTTAAGGTGGTTCCTGTTGGCAAGAGTAAATTTTGTATTTTATGGATATGGCCCTTTCCCCTCTGGCCCTGTCATTGACCAATTTCTTGAAGCCATTCTAGATGTTGTGCTTGAGAAGAGTTTGCAGGACTAAAGTGGCTTTAGAGTTTTCTTCTGGACTGACGTTTGAAGTGGAGTTATTTTTTGTGAGGGTTACAATGAAAATGATAATTTCAATAATTATGAATAATTATAATCCTCTTTGGTTTGTTATTATAAACAGAGCTGCAATGAACATTCTTATCGTCATATCTGTGTAAGTGTTGTTAATTATTTCTCTAAGAATAATGAGGGAGGTGGTTCTTTCTAAAAAATATAACTTGGCCTAATATTTCTATATTTCTATTTTTATAAACCCCAGGACTAGGTTGTGAGTATGAAACAATCTTTTGATGCCAGAAAGTGGTGTATCTGTGAATACTGAGGTTGTACTAAGGTTTGTAAAGTGTTATCTTCAGGTTCCCTGGCCACATCTGACTGCAGGCCAAATCATGCAAGCATCTCAAATATAATGAGAAACAAAAGTGGGGAGGAGGGCCAGCCTGGTGGCGTAGTGGTTAAGTTCACGTGCTCTGCTTTGGCAACCCGAGGTTCGCAGGTTCAGATCCCAGGCGCGGACATACACACCACTTATCAAGCCATGCTGTGGCAGGCATCCTACATATAAATTAGAGGAAGATGGGCACAGTTGTTAGCTCAAGGACAAACTTCCTCAGCAAAAAAAAATGTGGGGAGGAGACAGATGTAATGGAAACCTAGAACTAGATTCCAATGCCAAGCCACTACCCCTGTGAATTCCAGCTACTCATAGAAAGCATTTTTAGCATATGTATCTTACCTCTAACACTAAAATCTGGCAGAATTGTATAGATAAAATGCTACTGCAGAGAGTAATGGACTTGAGAGCCATAAGAGTAGCTGAAATTTAACAGGCAAAATTGTACCTTTCTTCCTCAAAATGTGGGTGTTAAAGAATATGGAATAGCAAGAGAAAATGTGTATGTAACCCATGCAACAAGGACATGCAGCCAATACTTGTCTGGTTCTTTCAGTGCTCATCCTACAAGCTCACAGTCTTGGTTTGATTAGCTCTGGGCATCACCCTATACCCATAAAAACCAAGAGAGCAAGTAGTTATAGCCCAGCACCCTTTCCCTGGCCTGGGAGAACCTGTTGAACACGTGTACTGGTGGAGGGAAGGCACTCAAACTGACATGGATTGAGCAACAGTGTGCTGGTGCTTCATGCTTGCTGACCATTTCATCCTCATGACCACCATAAAAATTAATATTATCATCACCTTCCACATAAAGATGCCAAAGGTCATGGTAGGCACAGATTTGCTGAATATATGTTATATTTGACCCGCAGTCCCAAAAACAACACAGATATGTGACTGTGGAGGCTGAAGTATGGGGCCTTTCCAAGGTGATATAAAGGAATAAATAGCTGTGAGCACAGTTAATGACCCATTGAAATAGAGATCAGTGCACCCAGAGTTCAGAGAGGGGTTGCATTCCACTACAGAAAATGATGAAAAACCCCAGAGTCCATAGAAATCTCACAGAGGCTCTGTCTGCAGTCTTGTTTAGGGCCAAATTACAGCTCTCAATTTATCTGATGAAAGGTAACGCAAGTAATTTTTCAAGGTCAATACAAGCAGCACCCTCAAAGTCACAGTTCTGTAGCCCCTGAGTTCGAACGGAAAATAATTGCACCACATCTGTAGCATCTTTGGAAAATAAAAAATTTATAATCAGCAAAACTGAAAAGAGTGTTCCCCCCTCTGCTTCCTAAACCCCTCAGAACATGCTAGGGACCAGAGGAACACATTGCACAGAACAGTGAAATAACTCAAATAGTGTGATTTTTGTATTCGGGTTGATTAAAGATGTCACCTTGCCTCAATAAGCTTCAAGAACTGCCCAGATGGATCCTTTTTTCTCAGGACTCATAAATTACACAGTTTGCTGAATCTGTAATTCACAGAAACATATCATGATGTCAGCCTTGTAAATGCCAATGCCAAGCCACCAGCCCCTTTAATGATTATGGATTAAATGATTTCATAAACATATTGGTTGTTTCACATTTGGCATGAGGAGTCTTAGAGCCCCTACAATCTGTCATCGCTATTAATGAGATATCGACCTCCTTTTAACCCAAGCAAAAAAGCTCCCCTTTGAATGTCAGCCAAGAAAAAAAAGCCTCCAGAATTTCATCAAACTCCTCTCAAAGAGCATATCTGGAAGGGCCTCGGGAAAAGGGCCAGCAGCATGACCAGATGACAAAGGCCACATCTGTACAATATGAAATGCAGGCATTAATGATGCCTGGGATCCTTTCTCTCCCCACGGCAACAAGGACCACCTTAAACAGGTAAAGCCCTCAGAGCAAGTTTCTCACACATTTCCCTGAAGACTCCCTACTAGCAGAAAATGGTGAACTCAACGCCCAGCGGTCCTGGAGGCATGGCTGCTGGATCCTACCACAATCTCAAAATTTCCTAGAAGTCTTGTGTGATATATTTAAAATTTTATTATTTATCTTATATCCTATTCCACAATATGTCCAGGCTTATTTAATATTTAACTGAAATTGATATTCTAGGAAGTGGAACCATGTTTATCCTGGACGTTGAGTACGCTATGGCCTTTGCCCACGCAAAAGCCCCAGGGGTCTTCATACCCCACTTCAAGGTTCTCAGTCTTAGGGAGTTTTCTAAATGGAGCTAGTCTCATTTAATATCAAAAATGGGGAAACTGATAAGATTGAACATAGTTTGCAGTTACAGAATATTCTAAATGTCTCCTTTCCAAGGTAAATTAGGCCATTCCCCTATATTCTTCCCAGATTTCATAAGAAATGTTGCCTTTGTGTTACTGTTAGTAGATTATGGGAAAAAGATATAGACAACTGGAGTTTTATATATATCTCTTTCTTAATAATGAAAGTACAGGTTGGATGGGACATCGTGAAGCAAGCCCAGAGAGCAGATCAGATGCACCAACCTTCATACATAGAACAATGCTTGGACTTGGGACTTGAGGGTATTTAAGGGTCTTTGTACTAACAGGTTTTTAAGATACCCTCCAGTTGTATCTATCTGTGGTGGTGGTCTTCAAACCTCTTGTTATCATATGCTCTAAGAGAAATGTGAAAAACAGTGTACCTAATCACACATTTTTATTCATAAATTTAAATAATTGCAAAGGATATAATATTCAGCGTATAATGAGTATTGATATTTTTGAAATCAGACTATTATATCACTCATTTAAATATTTCCAATGGAAATTACATATCATGTGATTTGATATCAACTATCATCTCATTTTTTTTAAATACATAAAAAAGCTCTCCTCATATTTTGATGACTTCTTTTTCTTGAACTTGTGTTTTCATTCTATTTTCTCCACAGAGTTTTATCCAAATGCGATTTTATATTTTATTCTTGAAAGTCTTTTACTGATTACACTAAATTATTCTCTACAAAAAAACAGGTGTACAAATAGAAGTTTTAATTTATTTTTTTCATTTGGCAGACATATCTAAGTTCATTAGACAGATTTTACTATAATAATGCTGCATAACAAACAGCCCCAGAATCTCAGTGGCCATAACAACAAATATTTAGTTTTCTTACTCCAGAGTCTCTGTGTCAGTGAAGGTGACTTTGCTCAGGCAGCAAGTCAGCTAGTCTTGGCTCCAGACTTTGGGCTGGTTCAGATCTGTTCTCTATCATTCTTAGACAAGGGCCGTACTGGGCATTTTCTTATCAGAGTGGATGACATAAGTTCAAGAGGTGAGATCAAATCACACAAGCGTATTTAAGCCTCTGCTTGCATCACACCTGCTAAGATTCTGTTGGTCAAAGCAAGTTACATGGTCAAGTCCAACATCAATGGAGTGGGGAAATGTACTCCTTTTACTGCAAAGGTAATGAGTGAAGACTTGAGAACATAAATCCAATTGATCCTTTAAGGATTAAAAATTTTCTTCTGATTGAATTACCATTATAATTATTATTGAAAACCAATATCAAAACAACAAAAATATATTACAATTTTTGAAAAATAATTATTAAACATAAAAAGTAAATTTTTATGGGAAACATCTCTTAATGATATGAAACTTTTAAAATTAGATCCTATGTCTGTGGATAAACATTATAAACACAAAAACTAGGCAGAATTCATCATTAATTTCTCTAACTAATTTTCATTTTTATCAATAAAAGCTTTGAGAGATTTTGTTGACATAAATATGTAAAAATAAAGAGATTTCTAAAGGAATATACTCAATTCTTTGAACTTCTTTGTTATATACCAAAAATCACATGGTGATCCACCATTGAAAACTAACTTTAATCACCTATATGCTGACAACTTGATTCAGTCCTTCTTAAATTTTGCTGAAAGCAAAGAATAGGAAACCGTTTTGCAAAAGATTTTATTACACAGACATTCTGTTTATTCACTTTTTCAATTTCTAAGATGTATGAGACTTTACCAAAGTCTTTTCTTTACATGTAAGAGACTTTACCAAAACCTATGAAATGACTATTAATTATACCTGGTTATACCTGATACTCTTATTTAAGGGCTTAATATGATATACTTAAAAGGATTGGGAAAATATAATATGGCTAATTTTAACTCAACTGTGCTAACAATATTTTTTGGGTAGAGGAAGGAATGCTTTTACTTTATTTTTAAATGTGGAGCAGCAGATAAATTATGGTAAATTATTTTCAGATAACCTAATGACAATGCCAGTTCTAACATCAAACCAATCAACTCATCAGAGTTCCTTTCTATCCAAAGAATCTAACTTCATTTTTCAATTCAAATAAACATGTTAATATAGGACCCTATGACTTCCATCTCAATTTAGGATGCAACAATAGTCTAGAATATTTTTAGCCTAATTCTTCAAAGATCAATTTAAGAAGACATGAGTTGAACATCCTGGATTTATTAATATGACCATTTTAATGACATCATCCAATGGTACATGCAAACTGTGACTTAACTTTTTGAAAACCAAAGTCTTTTTGTGAGTAAAATTGGTGTTCCCAAGTCCAAGGAGGATTTAAAACACAGATATGAAGAATAAAATGGTGTTTGCCCAGGCATTGAAACAGCTCATAAGCAGAGAAACTTACATGCTAGTCCCAACATAAACCCAAACCAATTCAGTTATAGGATTGGGTGTGTGCCAATCCAGATTAACAGAAGGGGACAACTCAAATCACACTGAGAAAAGACACACTGACTCTGTAAACATAAAAATGGTATACAGGAATTTTGCTAAGCATCTATTGGCAGTGTAAAACTCTGATTATCTTACCAGAAAAGTATTGTCTTTCATCCCTTTCCCTACCTTCATGGAACTTGGGCCTTTAGACTTCCATTCAAAAAAAAAGAAAGACAATTGAACAAAATGGAATGATTGACAGCTGGCAAGGGGGATAAGAAAGCAGAGAATTTAAAAAACTGAATAATCTGAAAGGAGTGTGAAGAGAGTGGGACTCTTGAGGAGAGAGGCTCCCCTAGGGCTGAGGGAAATCTAGTTAAAAGGTGGACAAAAGGAGGGAAAGCTGAAGGCCACCACTTCTCCCCATTCTCCACTCAATGAGGATTCTGTGCAGATGATAGAAAGTGATTCAAGTCTGAATTGATTAACTGCTCAGAACGTTTTTCTAGAGGCCTTGTTAGTCACTGTGGACCTTCAAGAAAATCTTCTTCCTCTACTGAACTTTGCTGTCCTGCTCGTCAGATGCGTATGGCTTTGTAAATAGACTTGCATTTAGGTTCTGCTTACAACGTAACTGTGATTTGGAAAAAGAAGAAAAATTCAATCAGGTTCAAGGTTTTCACTTTTCCAGATGGAAGAGGGAGAGTGACCTGCCATCCATGGAAGCTGCCTGAGATCCAACAATAGTCCAGAGGGACAGTCAGCTTCCTGGACTGGGTAAGACTCTGAAAGGAAGCACAACACACATCTGTTAAATACCAACCATGCAGCTTCCACTTTGCACAAGTGAGTGGATCCTTCAGATCTCAATCACATCCAAGTTCCTATATCTTAGAGTGAGACGGGCCCTCAAGGTTGCTTGTCTTTAGGAAAGTGCACCATGGTTATCTTCATCAACCAAATGAAGCCCAGAGACTTTCTAGGGTCACATAGTTAGGGAGTGAAAGCAGAGACTAAAATTCAAGTCACCTGTCTTTCAGCTCAAAGAGATAAGCACAAAGAATACAAAGTAGACATCCATTATTTTTGTTAAGCTCCAAGAGCATAAAATTAATATGGAAGAATAAATTTGCAGTTTATCACTCCTTCAGCAATTTCCTTCTTTTTTCTTTCTTCCATCTTCCCTATTATTCTCTCTTTTTTCTACAAGGGGGATATGATTGTGCTATAGCTTTTCTATTTTATAAAAATTGAACATTTTTATTTTTATTCCTATTATTGTATTCTGTGCAGCTAAACATGAGATTCAAGACTCAAGAGATCTTCTTTTCAATGCAGAGAGAAACTGATCACCACACTTAATCATTATTATCAACTGTGTTTGGTAGAATTCTAAGATGACTCTGAAATGACATTTGTCCATATATAAGCCCTGCCTTTGTGAGTGAACCTGTGAATATAAAGAAAAATTAGTCTCAAGAGTAGGTTATTTTATATGGCACAGTTGACCTTAAGAAAGGGAGATGATCCAGATGGGCCTAACTTAATCACACAAGTCATTTAAAAGCAGAGTTTTCTCTGGCTGATGGCAGAAGTCAGAGACTCAAATATGAGAAGGATTCACCTTGTCACTGCTGGCTTGAGGATGAAGGAGGCTGTGTGAAAAGGACCTCAGAGCAATCTCTAGCTGCTGAAAGTGACCTCCAGCTGACAGCCAGCAAGAAAACAAGACCTCAGTCCTACAAGCACAAGGAACTGGATTCTACCAACAACCTGAATAAGCTTGGGAACTGAATCTTCCTCCAGTGGGTCCACATGAAAACATGCCTTTGAGATCCTGAGCAGAGACTCCAGCCATGCCTTGCTACAGAACCTACAGAACTGTGAGCTAATAAATGGGTATTGTTTTAAACTTCTAAGTTTGCGAAAATTTGTTATCCAGCGGTAGAAAACCAAAATGTCAATCTTGGATTTAAAATAAGGATATTCACACAAAGAGAACAAGACCAAGGGAAAAAATTTCAAAGAAAGTTTGTTTCTTCTAGTAGGTAAATGACCGGACGTGGACTTATGTACCTGGACATGCTAGGATTGGCTTGGCAAGGGGGTTATCTATTGAGAAAACACAGTTGCTTTCAAATAGTACTTGTAGTTAATGATTACTCCTCTGTGATTCTTACAGTTACAAATGTTGAACTTTTGAGAAGAGAAAAAAAGCTTCAAAAAGGAGTAGTAAATGCTTCTAGAGTCAAAGAGGACAAAAGAAAGGTTTTTTCTGTGTATCATATTTGCATTTGAAAAACAGGAGTCATTAGGAGCATTCATCTTGTCATGCTTACATCCAAAACTCATACACCATCCCCCCTGAAAGGTGCTTATTACTAAAAGAGAAAGTTAAATATGTAAAAACTAGAAAAATAAGATGCCAGATGTAAATCTACAATTTTAGGAGGTCGGCAGTGAATGACAGGGAAGAAGGGTGAATATCTCCTGAAAAAACATCTTTAACTGTCACTACTGGAATAATAAATTCAACTAACTGTAAAAATGTGCCCCTTACAGAAATGGCTTTGTGAAATTATTCTCTAGGAAATGTGAAAATTTATACATTAATTCCATAAGAGGAGAATTTAAAACCACTCATATGTTACCAGTTTACAGATAATGAGAAATGAAGGTTCTGTGTCAATAACAGATTTGCTGCTAAGGTCAAGATGCTTTTACAGCAACAGTGCAAAGAAGGAGCCCTGTGCCAGCTTCCCAGATCCAAAAACACAACAATAGGGAGGTTGCTGGTTCACAAGGCAGACAACCACAGCTGTGCCTGCCTAACAGGCAGGGGAGAAGATATTTATCAGTGAGATTGAAGACTCTTCCAAAACCTTCATTCTAATCTTCATTGGTCTTAACTTCCTTCTACTAGAGCTACCCAGTTATAAAATACCAGCAGAGATCTATGTCTTTATACCACATCGTTATATTTATATTTAAATTTGGTTCAAGTAAAGAGCAAAAATATATCATGCTACATTGAACGAATATGACAAATATATCAAGGCACATTGAATGACCATAATGAGTTAAACTTTCCTAAATATTTCCAGATTCATGTCCCCTTACGAGTAAGCCAGTTTTTTTGTTTGTTTGTTTTTTGTTTTTTGTGGTTTTTTTTGCCTGAATTGAATCTATTAGGCCTGAAAAGAGAGCAGGGCAAATGCTGTCTCAGCCAAGAGGAGGATGTGATGGAGGGGAGATCATGCCCAACAAGAGAGAAAGGAAGAGCCAGGCATTTCATAGTACCTAGCAGGAGAGGGGGCTCTGGAGGAAAGTCGGATCTGTAATAAGAGAAACAAAGAAGTTAACTTTTCTTTCCACATCTGAATATGGTGTGAGTAAATTTGGAACCCTCTCCTACAAAGGTTTCACAGTAGTTTGAACAGAGGAAAGTAGAGGGAAGAATTGAGTCATCCAATGGCCCACAGCAGTAGAGTCAGAATGAACTCTGAAACCTGCATCTTAGTGTTAGGGTTAGTGCCTAGTTTGCATTGTAAGTCAATGTGTTGAGTGATCCAGCTTGACCAACTAGTCCTGGTTTGCCTGGGAATTTTCTGGTTTCAGCACTGAGAGTCCCATGCCTCAGGAAACCCCTCAGTCCTGCATGAATCCTGTCTCTGTGTATATCAGCTTGCAATCATTCATTACAAGTAACTATAATAGTAAATGTAAGACAGAGAAATTTGATTGAATTAGATATCCCCTTAACATAGATTTTAATAATGTGGCACCGCTAACCTTATCTTCAAAGAAACAGCAAAGCTTAATATTTTTCAATGGACGCTCATTTAAGCTTCCTTTTGAGAATTGCTTATTGGCAGAGCTTTGGCATGAGGTCTGATTTTCTAAAGAAGAAAAAAAAAAAGTCTTAAACTGACCCATGTTGTCTTGGACAAGTCCTTAAGAGAACAGTCATTCTTTGCATTAGAACTGTGCCAGGATAACACATACGTATGTTAATTTGTGTTTGCTTTAGCTGCTGCACGACACCTGAAACATCTAGAATGGTGGGGACCAGCAAGGTGTAATGCCACAAAGGCAGTGGCTACAAATGCATCCTGGCGTCAACTATGTTGGGCAGGAGGGGAGCATGGGATGGATGGATGGGGAGGGTGGGGAGGATGACAGCAGCCACCTCTGTCAATGTCCTGTCTACATGCAGGAAGGAAGAGCAGATGGGAGGTACGAATGGATGAAGGCCTGAAAGTCCCGCCTCCTCCTTACCCTCACTCCAGAAGAGAAGAAGTCACATATCCACTGCCTTCAGCTAGTAATTTTAGCTTTGAGAATTGATCAATAATGTCCCTTTGCTCTCATCATCCAAAATCAATAATAAACTTACCAATGACATCACTGCAAATTATGACTGCTTTTAGGGAAATATGTCCTGTTTAAATGAGTCACATTAATGCAAACACTGTGTAAAAGAGGTCAACATATAATGATAAGGAGCCCCTTATTAATAAAGCTCACTTGAATTTTAGGCCCTTTTGAGTTTTAGCTTCTCTCTTTTCACCTCCCAGTCCCCTGATGGATATAATAATTAAAAGCAAAATGGTATCAAACTGCATGGATAATTGAAAAAGTAAATCAGCACCTTCCAGTGAAAATATATTTTTTGTAAATATATTTTGTATATCTTTCCAGTAATATATATATTTTGAAACAAGAAATATACTCATCTGCTACAGTCTTGGGCTCTGACACAGTGAGAGGTGAAATGGGCAGCCCTTTGACCTTGTAAATAGAAGGAAGCAGTGGGCTGATAGTGTCTCTTCAGAGCAAACATGCAAAGTACTGTAAGGTAAATATGTCTTTTCTATATGAAGTGTGGGGAGGAGAGGGGC
This sequence comes from Ceratotherium simum simum, assembly GCF_057802395.1. Classification (NCBI taxonomy): domain Eukaryota; kingdom Metazoa; phylum Chordata; class Mammalia; order Perissodactyla; family Rhinocerotidae; genus Ceratotherium; species Ceratotherium simum. Next base: position 39,991,362 of record NC_141904.1, read on the forward strand.
TGTGGGCACAACCTCAGATCAGGAGAGAGAAATGAAAATGGAAAGGACTATTTCAATGTTAAACTCTGCTATAGTTGCCTCTAACCACTGTGCACCCTCAATACCTAAGACTCTAAGGGGACATTTGCTGTCAGTGCTCCACCCAGATCCCCTGGATCTTCTCACTAGTTAGGCATGTCCCTCCCCCAGCCTCTGCATTCCTCACTCCTAACACTTTACACCCGGGGATCTCTTCAGAGAACTACCCTTGGGCTACTGGAGCTGCACTGCCACATATAAGTAGAGAAAGCCCAGAGGCTCCCAGGAGTTTACATCCTCCTCCTCCCCATGTGGTCCATGGCCAGTGACTGACTGACTATGTGGGTATAAAAGCCTACCTCCCTGCCCTGACAGTGGACAAACTCTGCTGTGTGGTTTACACCCCAAAGCTCCCCTCAGAATTAGGCTTAGGCAGGGACTTCCTCTAAAATCGCACCTTTGCTTGGCTTCCCCCACTCCCTCTTCTGCTTCTCCTGGGAAAAGTTCCTTCATAAATCATTGCACACGAATCCTTGTCTTCAGGTCTGTTTCTGGGGAATCTTACCCAAGACTCCCTTCCAATTTTTTTTTTAGAGAAAATAATCTACAGTTAAATGTTATAAGCCTACATAAGCCTCAGTGGCACTTCCAGTGGAAAGTTAAGCTGACTGAATTTTGCCTGCAACATTTGGGGCCTAAGAAGAAAACCCAGACATAGCCAACAAGCCAGCTTCTACCTTCCATGTAGAGCTAAAGGTTTGTATTATTCATAAATATTAAGGGGAAAAAATACCTCTACAAGTCCAGATCGTAAGGTGATAAAAGAACCAATCCTCTACAAAGGTGAACTCAAGGTCCAAAGTCAGGCTGCCTTCCAAAAGCTCAGAGAAGGAAGGTGCCAGCATTTCCCTTGCCCAACAACATTGAAAATATCGAATGTTATCTTCACACCTAAGAACATAGGCTCTTTTGCCCCCTGGTGCTGTCTAAAGATAGCAAGATTCAATGGGAAAAACATGGTATGGGCTGGAATCAAAATCCATATTGTATACCAGCAATGAACAATTGGAATTTGAAAATCAGTAAACAACACTATTATATTAGCACACAAAAAAATGAAATACTTTGGTTTAAATCTAACAAACTAGGTACTGCATATGCAAAACTTATGAAACTTTGATGAAAGAAATCAAAGAAGATCTAAATAAATGGTGAGAAATTCTAGTTCATGCATTGGAAGACTCAATATTGTTAAGATGTCAATTCTTCCCAACTTGTTTTGTAGTTCGATGCAATCCCAATCAAAATCCCAGCAAGCTTTTTGGTAGATATCAACAAACTCATTCTAGAGTGTATATGGAAAAGCAAAACACCTAGAATAGCAATACTATCTTGAAGAAGAAGGAAAAAAAGAAGAAGGAGAAGGAGAAGAAGGAGAGGAAGAAAAAGAAAGTTGGGGGGGGCCAGCCTGGTGGCACAGCAATTAAGTGTGTGCGCTCCGCTGCGGCGGCCTGGGGTTCACCAGTTCAGATCCCGGGCATGCAACGATGCACCACTTGGCAAGCCATGCTGTGGCAGCATCCCATATAAAATGGAGGAAGATGGGCACGGATGTTAGCCCAGGGCCAGTCTTCCTCAGCAAAAAAAAAAAAAAAATGAGGATTGGCAGATGTTAGCACAGGGCTGATCTTCCTCACAAAAAAAAAAAAAAGTTGGGGAACTCACACCACTAAACTGCAAGATGTACTATAAAGCTATGATAATCAAGACAGCAGGATATTGGTAAAAAGAATACAGATATAGATTCTTGGAAAATAATAGAGAGTTCAGAAACAGATTCACACAAATATGATCATATTGTGAGGAGGGATGAATAGGTGAAGCACAGGCAAATTTTAGGGTGCGGAAACTATTCTGTATAATTCTGTAATGGTGTTATTTTACTGTAATGTAAAATACTGTCTATGCATTTGTCAAAATCCATTAAACTTTACAGCATAAAGAGTGAAATTTAATGTATGCGAATTTAAAAAGAACAATCATTTGGGATTTGGGGAGGTCAAGAAAATCCTAGAATGGAGAGCAGAATATACTAAAATAATCTGACTGTATTTACAAATGTAAGAAAAAACTTCACTAAAGGAGTTGGGGGAAAAAAAGATGTTGAGCCAAGTATCTTTGGAAATGAGCAAAGTTTGTAAAATTAAAGGCAAAAAAACTGTACATAAGTGCTACACTCTGGTTGATAAAGTAGTTTCCTATGGGAGTAATGGGTTAACAATTCTGATACTAGTATACATATATACTGGAATTGAGCAGTTAAGTAAATGAATGGCAGATGGTGGGAGACAGGTTTCTCACTATTGGAGTGGGAAGTTACAGTTAAAAAAGGAAAGGAGAGGAGCCGGCCCTATGCCATAGTGGTTGGGTCTGGCATGCTCCACTTTGGTGGCGGGGGTTCACAGTTCAGAACCCAGGCACGAACCTATACCACTCATCAGCCATACTTTGGCAGCAACCTACTTTCCTACAAAATGGAGGAAGACTGGCAGAGATGTTAGCTCAGGGCTAATCTTCTTCAAGCAAAAAAAGAGGAAGATTGGCAACAGATGTTAGCTGTGAATCTTCCTCAGCAAAAAAAAAGGAAAGGAGGTATTGGGGAAGAGGGAAAATACCCCTCTGCCCTTTCCCTTAAGGTTCTTATCGCTGGCCAAATAATTAAAAGACAGGTTAGCAGGAGAAAATAATACCAAGTTTAATAGCATGTATACATGGAAGAAACCAGGGAAACTGAGTTTCTCGACAAAATGGCAGAGATTCTCATCTTAAATACCATCTTCAGCTGAAGACAAAGGAGGATGTTGGGGGTGGGGGGAGTCAGTTATAGGAGATTACCAGAAAAGCACAGTAAACAAGAGTATGCAGATTTAAGGCCTCACCTTCCACATTGATAAGTTCCTAGAGATGAAGTCATCCCCCTCCTCCCAGTACAGAGAGGAAGATACATTTACAAATGGAGATTTCCCTTATAAATGTAAATGTTTGTTTGGCAACTCTTTCCAGGGCCACCTAGAGAATGTGCCCAGGAAGAGACAGAATTTTTGATAAGAGGGGCTTGGTGCCTTTCCTATTGTAGCATCAATCTTACATTATATTACAGCCATCATATGATAGTGGCTCCTTCCTGAAACAGGTCTTCTATGTTAAATTCTTTAGGCAGTTTGGGGTTGGTCAAATGTCCATCAGAGAAAATAACCAAGGTAAAGAGACATATTTCAGGGTGGCTAATTTTGACCTCCCACAGAGGCTAGAATGATCCATATGGTAATAGATTAGAGTTGGCAACATCAGTATGAACTTACGTTTAGCTTAATATAGATACAGATCGTTACATATAGAAATATTTATGGATATGTGTATATATATGAGTTAGTATATACACATGTATTTTCTTGCTTTGTCAGCTTAGAAGACCTAGCAATGATACTCCAGTAGCAACAAGAACACCTAGTGCCCAGATCTTGGTTCCTAATGCCATTCTCCGATAAAAGGAACCAGTGCTCCTTGGAGAAATGGCTGATTCTAGGACTGAGGCAGGAAATATACAAGAGGATCCTGGAGTATCTTGTAGTGCCAGAAAGTAATGCAGTACTTAAAACAAACAAGCTCACAATGATGGGAGCATGTGAAAGGGACGCAGAAGTCAACTGAAAGACCTCACAATAGCCAAAGCTGGAACAATTGGAGCAACAAAATTAAGTAGTGTTAGATTATAATCCAAAGCATGAAGTAACTATGCTTTGAAAATGATTTTACTATCCTTTGGAAATGAAGTAAAAATAAAGATTTTCCCTGATAAACAAAAGCTGAGGGAGTTCGTCACTACTACACCTGCCTTAAAAGAAATGGTAAAAGAAGTCCTGTAAGTTGAAATGAAAGGACACTAAATAGCAACACAAAAGCATATAAAAGTTAAAGCTCATTGGTAAAGCTCATTGTCTATAGAGAATACTGTTATACTGTAATGGTGGTGCATAAAGCACTTTTACTTCTGGTATAGAATTTGAAAGACAAAAGCAGGGGCCAGCCCAGTGGCGCAAGCAACTAAGTGCACGTGCTCCGCTGCAGCAGCCCGGGGTTCGCTGGTTCGGATCCCGGGCGCGCACCGACGCACTGCTTGGGGGGCCGTGCTGTGGCGGCATCCCATGTAAAGTGGAGGAAGATGGGCATGGATGTTAGCCCAGGGCCAGTCTTCCTCAGCAAAAAAAGAGGAGGACTGGCGATGTTAGCACAGGGCTGATCTCCTCACAGAGAGAATAAAAATAAAAAAATAAAAGACAAAAGCACAAAAAATAACTATAACTAAAACTATGTTAATGGACACACAAGATATAAAGATGTAATTTGTGACATCAATAACATAAAGTGGGGGTGTAAAAGAGTAGAGTTTTTGTATACGATTAGAGTTGAGTTGTTATCAGCTTAAAATAGATTGTAATAGCTATAAGATGTTTTATGTAAGCCCCATGGTAACCACAAAGAAAATACTTACAGAAGATACACGAAAGGAAGTGAGAAAGAAATCAAAGTATGTCAGTACAAAAAAATCAATGGGACGTAAAGGAAGGCAGCAAGAGAGGAAAAGAGGGACAAAATAGTTACAAGACATACAAAAAATAATTAACAAAATGACAGAGCCAGCCCTGATGGCCTAGTGGTTAAAGTTTGGCACTCTCACTGCTTTGGCAGCCCAGGTTCGCTTCCTGGTCATGGAACCACACCACCCATCTGTCAGATGCCATGTTGTGGTGGCAGCTCACATATAAGAACTAGAAGGACTTGTAACTAGGATATACAACCATGCACTGGGGCTTTGGGGAGGGGAAAAAAAAGAGGAAGATTGGCAACAGATGTTAGCTCAGGTGAGTCCTTCTCTGCAAAAATTAAAAAAATGTCTGTGATAAGTCCTACCCTATCAGTAATTGCTTTAGATGTAAATGGATTAAAGTCCCAAATTAAAGACATAAAGTGGCTGAATGGATAAGAAAACAAGATGAAACTATATGCCACCTACAAGAGATTCATATTAGATGTAAAGACACAGATAGGCTGAAAATGAAAAGATGGAAAAAGATATTCTATGCAAATGGTAACCAAAAGAGAACAGGAGTGGTCACACTTATATCAGACAAAATAGACTTTAAGTCAAAACATGTCACAAGAGACAAAGAAGGACATTATATAATGATAAAAGGGCCAACTGACCAGGAAAATAACAATTATAAATATATATGCACCTAACATCAGAGGCCCCAAATATATGAAGAAAACATTGACAAAAGTGAAAGAAGAAATAGACAGTAACATGATAATAGTAGGAGATTTCAGTGCCCTACTTTCAATAATGGATAGAACAACCACAAAGAAGATCAATAAGGAAACAGAAGACTTAACAACGCTAATTGGATCTACAGACATAAACAGAACACTCTATCCATCAGCAGCAGAATATACATTCTTCTCAAATGCATACAGAACATTCTTCAGATAGATTACATGTTAGGACACAAAATAAGTCTTCTCAAATTTAAGAAGATTGAAATCATACCAAGTATCTTTCCAACCACAGTGGAATAAAACTAGAAATCAATAGAAGTAGGAAAACTGGAAATTTCACAAATATGTGGAAATTAAATGGCACATTTCTTCAGAGAAGAAATCACCAGGGAAATTAGAAAATATCTGAAACAAATGAAAATGAAAACATAATATATCAACATTTAGGGAATACAGCAAAAGCAGTTCAAAGAGGGAAATTTATAGTGGTAAACACCTGTATTAAAAAGCATGAAAGATCTCAGCTCAAAAACCTAATGTCATACGTCAAGGAACCAGAAAAAAAGAACAAACTAAACTCAAAGTTAGCAGAAAGAAGGAAATTAAAAAGATTAGAGCAAAATAAACAAAATAGAGATAGAAAAAAAAAATCAATGAAACCAAGAGTTGGTTTTTTGAAAAGATCAACGAAATTGGCAAGTCATTAGCTAGATCAACTAACAACAAAGAGAGAAGACTCAAATAACTAAAATCAGAAGTGAAAGAGGAGACATTGATACCACAGAAATAAAAAGGATTATGAGACTACTTCGAACAAGTATAAGCCAACAAATTGGGTAACCCAGTAGAAATGGATAAATTCTAGAAACATACAGCCTACCAAGACTGAATCCTGAAGAAATGGAAAATCTGTACAGATCTGTAACTAGTAAGGAGATCTAATCAGTAATCAAAAATCTCCTACAAGGAAAAGTCCATGAAAAGATGGCTTCACTGGAGAATTCTAAACATTTAAAGAAGAATTAACACTAATTCTTTTCAACCTTTTTCAAAAATTGAAGACAGAATACTTCTAAACTCATTTTATGAGGCCAGCATTACCCTGATAACCAAAGCCAAAGATACAAGAAAACTACAGCCTAATATCCCTGATGAACATTAGTGCAAAAATTATCAACAAAATGCTAGCAAACTGAATTCAACAGCACATTAAAAGGATCATACACCATGACCAAGTCAGATTTATCCCTGAGATGCAAGTGTGATTCAACATACGCAAATCAATCAGTATAATACATCACATAACAGAATGAAGGATCAAAATCACATGGTCATCTCAATTATGCAGAAAAAGCATTCGACAAAAATTCAACATCCTTTCGTGATAAAAGCAGTCAACAAACTACGAATAGAAGAAATTTATCTCAACATAATAAAGGCCATACATGAAAAACCCATAGCTAACATCCTACTCAATAGTGAAAAACTGAAAGCTTTTCTTCTAAGATCAGGAACAAAGCAAGGATGCCCACTCTCACTATTTCTATTCAACATAGTACTGGAAATCCTAACCAGAGCAATTAGGTAAGAAAAGAAATAAAAGACATCCAAATTGGAAAGGAAGAAGTAAAATTATCTCTGTGCTTAGATTATATATGCTATAACATGGATGAACCTTCAGGTCATGATGCTAAGTGAAATAAGCTACTCACAAAAAGACAAATACTACATGATTCTACGTACATGAAGTACCTAGAATAGTCAAATTCATAGAAAGAGAAAATAGAATGGTGGTTGCCAGGGGTTGGGGGGACCAGGAAATGGGGAGTGCTGTTCAATGGGTATAGAGTTTCATCACGCAAAATGAAGAAGTTCTAGAGATCTGTTGTACAACAATGTGCATATAGTTAACAATACTGTACTGTACACTTACAAATTGTTAACAGGGTAAATTTATGTTACGTATTTTTTACCACAATAAAAAAAGTAATTATTATTTCAGGGGCAATGGGGTGGAGGTAGTGAAGAGGTAGGGCTTTGAGAATTTTAGATTCATGAGTTATTTTTCCTGTAGATATTTTAGTAAGAGTTTTTCTTCATAGTTTATCCCATAGTTGCAAAATCAAACATCTTGAGCACATGTAGGATTTTATTTCACATGGCTGTTGCACAAGACTAATGCCTATGCTTCCCTTTCACCACCAGCACGTTTATTAGCTCTGGTCTCCTCACACATTCTTATCACCTTTATCCTCCTGATAATCTGCTTGTGCTGGGTCCTCTCCACTTGCTGGCTGTTCTCCAGCTCTTGTCCACACTTCCCTGCCCTACCCTGGGCCACGGAAGGCTGACCTTTGTGGAATTCATCACTCAGGCTCTTTTGTCCTCTGGCTTCTGGTTGGATTTGGCAAGCGGAGGTACCATCAAGCAGCCGAAAGGCAGGAGAGAGAAGTCACTTCTTTATTCTGTGGCTCCCTCCCTACTAGACAACACTTTGACAGTGTCTTTGTTTTTCCATCCAAGGTCACAGCTCCTCTCAGGGAAGGCCCTCTCTGACAGCTACAGCTCCTGCAGAGTTCCCATTACCATTCCCACTGCTTGCCCATCACGGGAGGCAATGGCTTCTCACTGATTTCGGTCCTACAGTGCCTGACCATTCCTTGCTGGTGCCTTTCACCGTGTCTACACCTTTGCAAACAGCTCCTCATTAAAACTCTCCCAGATTACATTTGCATGCACTTTCTGTTCCCTGCTGGAACAGACCCATGCACCACTGTTGGGATGGACCGAATCAAGAGGCACTCCTACAAAGTATTTGAGCAGTAAGCAACAACTTTTTTCCTATGTTCATGGGGCAAGCTCCCTGTTAGAACCAATATCTGTCTCTACCTTGCAAACCAAGCTTCCTCATGAATCTATTACATCATTTCCAATTTGCATTATGAAAGGTTGTGCTAAAGAGAAATTGTGTTGTGAAATCCCACCACAGAGGACTGAGTCTGCATCAAGGAAGAAGTATTCGAACTCAGAGGAGAACAGGCGTGGCAGGGGTTGGGGGGAGCCTTACTGGAGGGAGCCTTACTGGAGGGAGCCTTCAGAAGGTGGTGTCAGGGTGGGTCAGAACCAATTATCAGGGGTTAATTTGGGTTGTTCTGAATGGCCAGCCCCAAGAAGAGAGTACAGGACAGGTGACACTCACAAGCAATTGGGCAGCAGAGGATTCTCGTAGTGATTAATGAAAGTCTTGGCCTCTGACTTCCTTAAACTCACAAAGAAAATTAAATTTCCGGTCAGATCTCTCCCCTGCCTGGGGCCAGGGAAGCCTGTTGTTCATACCCTCAGGATGCAGGCAGGGAAAAGAGCTATGATGAGAAAATATAATACCTAGGTTTCCATCATTCTCTCCAACTGCCAAACCTTAGCTAACCCACAGTGGAGGCCAGGGGAAGAGAGATAATCTGTAAGGAGACTCCCACCATGTGCTGGACACTTGGCACACTGTCTCATTTAGGATGACTCTCCACCTAACCCTGCAGGACAGCTATAGACAGAGGGAGCCCTTCTGGCTTTCCTGATGAAACAGAAGTCAAGAAGCAAAGCTGCTCTGGTTAATGTTCCAGGGTCGTAGACTATTATCCTGCCTTTCCTAATCCGTTTATCAAAACAGAGCCGGGGGTTTGGCGGAGGCAGGAGGGAAGGGAGGTACGAATAGGTGAAGCACAGGAGATGTTTAGGGTGATGAAATCACTCTGTATAAAACTGCAATGGTAGGTATATGTCTGCATGCATTTGTCAAAACCCATAGATCCATACAACACAAAGAATGAACCTTAATGTAAACTATGGATTGTAGTTAATAGTAATGTATCGAGATTGGTTCATTGATTGTAACAAATGTACCGCACTAACACGAGATATTAATAATAGAAAAACTGTGTGCTTGCGATGGGGGGAATGTTGAAGGATGGGTGTATGGAGCTCTCTCTGTACTATCCAATCACTTATTCTGTAAATCTAGAACTGTACTAAAAAAAATAAAGTCTATTAATTATAAAAAATTATAATAATCCCACCCACTGAGCACCTGCCCTTCCTATTGCTTTGGAGGGCATCGGCCTTTCTCCCAATGGAGTATTAGGCTATATTGCAACTGGGACTACACAGCTGATCTATATACACTGGACATGGGGGATGGCCCAACACTAAAGTGTACGGCTGTGACTGAGTGTCACAAGATACTAAGAACTCAGTGGGGAAAAGTGGGAGGAACCTCCTGGTTAAACATTTCTGAACTAAGGACTAAGGTCATAGTGGTAGGAGGACTCATCCCTAATAATACTCCTTGCAGGTGGCAGAGAATAGGGAAGGGCTGTGAAATACAGCCACCCCTGTGGCTATGTTTGGTTTAGCTTTTTAATTCATGTGTGCTTCATTCATGAGTGAATATTTCTGAGGTAGGGAGGAGATAACTGTGTCCAGGTTCCCATAATGTATCAGGTATTGTGGTATTGTTTTTAAAAAACCTTAAGATTCTAGGAGCCAGACCTGCCTCTGGATTTTTAAAGCTATTCCAGGAACCCAAGGAGTCCAGTTACTCAAAAAGAGTGTTGGTTACTTTGGGTTCTCAGGAGGGCAGTGCCTGAGACTTGGTGTAGGCAGTTTATTAAAGAGGTGACTCCCAGGAAGAAGTGAGGGAGTGAGGACAGACAGCGAAGGGAGGAAAGCTGGTCCAGGTGGACTAAAGGACTTGAGAGCTGGCACCTGGTAACTGACAATGAGAAATTTCCATAGAATATCAAAAATAAGCATACAAAGCCACTTACGGTAGAACAAGAAAGACCACTCCATAATCATGACTGAACACAAAGATAACAAAAATAATCCAATATCTCCTTCTTTCTACCACAAGTCCTGCTTTTTTATCAACAACAATTCAAGCTCCACTTTGTTAGTCCTGCCCCTTAGATAAAAATTATGAAAATAAATTAAAATAATAAAATTATTTAAAAATTATTAAAATTATTAATAAAATATCAAATTGCCCCAGCATCCAATTCAGCACTCGATTCAGAAAAAAATTCACTTCCTACAATCTTCTTCAAAATTACCCAGCACAAGTCCACACCCTTAACTCTTTCCTAAAGTTGCCCAGGGTGTGTGTGCTCCCTGTTGCAACAAACCAGTCCACCTCACTTTTTTTTTAATCTTTTTTTTTTTTTTTTGAGGAAGATCAGCCCTGAGCTAACATCCAATGCCAATCCTCCTCTTTTTACCAAGGAAGATTGGCCCTGGGCTAACATCTGTGCCCATCTTCCTCTACTTTATATGGGATGCCACCACAGCATGACTTGACAATCCGTGCGTCCTTCCGCGCCCGGGATTGGAACCTGCGAACCCTGGGACACCAAAGCAGAGTTCACGCTCTTAACTGCTGCGCCACCAGGACGGCCCCTCAATCAACCTCACTTTGACTTCAGGTAGGGTCCCGAGGTCCTTGGCTAATGGACATGGACACCAGTAAAAGGTGTTTTAACGAGTTAATTACCATTGTGGGCAACTGGAATTCAATCCCACCGTGGACGCTGCAGAATTGCATAGAACACCTCTCAGAATTGTACCACCAGAAGATGGAGAGACTAGAGAATTAATGGGGGACTCTCATTCTCCTATACTTGAGAGTCATCCCCGGGGAGTGAACTCCTCTGCATTTTTGGATTGTGCCTGCGTGAGGTTGAGAAACCTTGCACAGCATCTGAGGAATCCCAGGGACAGGAAAGCAGAGAGACACGTTGAGTTGTGCTCTCAAATGTGCTCATTGTGGGACCCTGATGAAGTGTGAACTGTCCACAAGAGATGTGCGGATACCAGGCGGTCCAAGGGGTTGTGGTGCATCACACTGCACTACTAGCGATGATCCTCATTTCACAGATGCAGAAACTGAGACTTGGAGAGGTTAGAAGTGTTGAACTGGGGTCACATAATCATTCTCTCAATGCTGAAAAACAGCATTGCTAAAATTTTCCTGTCAGAGACACATCTCTTCTCATCTCTTCTGGATGTGTTTCTATGATATTGTAAACAAAAGAGAATGTGCTAAGTCCTACTTCTCACTTTATCAAATTGCAGAATGGGGTTTGGGGATTATCTGCTACTACAGACCACTTTGAGGAATATGCAGAATCCCGTGGAGCAGTGGTTTGCAAACTCCTGTTAATCACGGAACCCTTTTATTCTTCAGAGGAAATTTTATGGGGAACATAGACCATAGATGAGGTCCAGAGCCTCCCCTACTTGGGACCTAATTCATGGCCTCATTCAGCCTCTGAGGCTCCTCTGAGAAGCCCAAACTCTACAGAGCACAGAAGTAAATCAAGAATAAAAGGCAGAGTATTGGAGATTCGGGCGCCTACACCAGCCTGACCTCTATCAGCTTGTTATCCCCTGACCTACGGGATGTGGCTCCTTTGGCCCTGGGATTCTGTTTCTCACTTACATTGGAGAGCTACCTCATTTATCAACCAACAATTGAGGGCTAAGTAAGCTGATCAACAGGCCAACCCTGCTGGCATAATTCACAGCTAATCTTGTTCATTCTCTAAGTACAAATCCAGCTGTTTGATCCTCACCACGCATCAGTGGTATCTGCTGTGGCGCCTCCCCTCCTTTATTATTTATTTGTTCAAACAGTGTCTCATGCCTCCGTGATTATTATCACAATAGGTACATAGCTGAACACAGAGGCAAGGCCAAAAAAAATTCTCTATCTCTTGTTTGCAACTTCCCTTAGGAAACAAAGGAATAGCATGGCAAAGTTAAGTGATCAGGTGCTAAATATACTGAGCAGAAACAAGAGGGCTTTGGGAGCCCAGAGGATGGAAAAGATAAAAGACAGGGGAACACTTATCAATAAGCTGCTACATGTATTTAAGGGTGAAAAGATATGACGTTTGGAATTTGCTTTAAAATTTCCAACAAAATAAAAAGTGGCAGGACAAATTAAACAAGATTGGCAAAATGTTGCTGTTAAAGCTGGGTCCTGGGTACATGCAAGTGTGTTTCTTTCTCTGAAATTTAGTATGTCTGAAATTTTCCATAATAAAAGGGCGTTGTCTTTTTCAGGTTCAGTATGTGTGATGCCCACCCTAAACACTTTGCACATTATCTCATTTAATCTTTTAAAAAGCCGATTCATTTTATAGATGCAGAATCTAAGAGTCAAAACAATGAAGTAATTGACCCAGAGAGTGCCGGAGCCAGGATTTCCCTTGAGCTCTCTGCCCCTAAGGAAGCTCTCACGAAGAGGTTGACTTGGAATTGGACCTTGACTTCTAGGAATGTAACGGCATTCCAGGGGAGGGACCAACGTGAACAAGCCACCTGAAATGAGACCCACAGGATGGGACCAACACTCTGAGAAGATGGTTGCACAACTCAGAAATACATATTTTATTACCCAGTTAATAGGAGCCGATTATCACGTCGCCTCATTAACCCTGAGTGAACTAGTAGAGGAAGATCAGTTAGGCTGAGAATCAGCTATTGAAACAGAAGACTGATGGATCTGAGGTACCCAGGGTGAGGAGAGGACTTGAGAAAATCCAATGACTTGCTCTGTCTCAGCTGTGTCCTAACTCCAATGTGAGAATGGAGGAGAGAGGGACTCTTCTGGCAGAAGCTCTGGCTGCTGCCAGCTTTTGGAAGACTAACTTTCCTTTCTCCCTCCTTTTTCACTCCCAGCTCCCGGCCAAAAAATAAATATTTACTGAGCACACCTACTGCCTGCCGGGCACCATGCGGGCTGAATGTTGGAGATTCAGAGGCGCACTAGATCTGTGCCTCCCTCCAAGGTTTCCAAGCCCAGGTCAGCAGCCAAGAAAGGTGAATGATAATGTAAATCAGAAGGAAAGGTCTGCCCAGGAGTGGGGCTGCTTGGAGGAAGCAGATCCTGCATTCCACCATGAAGTAAGGGTAGGGCTTAGTCCTTGAGAGGGCTATCTAGGCAAAGGTAGGCCTGTTTAAGATGTGTCTGTCTGGGGGAGGGGGAGGGGAGGGCTATAAGAAGTTAGAGAGAGGTAAAGGAAAGAGTCCCTTTAGACTTGAGTGCCAGGCTAAAGGTAATGCAGAGCCATTGATGTTTTCTGAGCAATGCAAAAAAGTGTCTTATACAAACTATGAATTACACTTTGGGGACCAATTTCTTACCCCTCTGTATAGCCACACTCTTTCCCATCTGACTTTGCAGTTCCCCCACGTACACATGAGTGAGTGTATTTCCCCACCCCTTGACTTTGGGATCAGCCATAAAACTTGCTTTGGCCAATGGGATCTTAGCAGATGTGACACTGAGCCGGCCTTTGCAGTGGGGCCTTCTCTCATGTACTTCTGCCACTACCATGACAAAGACATGCCCTGGGTAGGCTGCTGGTCCAGAAGGATGAGACACACTGCCCAAGAGACCCACAGGCTTGCAGCGAGACGTGAAGCTTTCCCAGACACTGCAGTCAAAGCAGAACCAAGCGGTTCTGCCATGCCCCGCTTAGATCAATACCTCCAGCCAACTCATGATGCATAAACTAGCTGAGATCAAGAGGCATGTAGCCGACCTGCAGATGCATGAGCTAAATAAATACATTTTGTTTTACCCCATGGAGATTTCTTTTATGGTTGCTTGTTATATAGCAATAGCTGACTGATATATTTACCATATGTCTCAAGGAGGCTAGTCAATTCACGGACAATCATAGGCACCCGTGAAGTTAAGGTTAGGGAGTATTTCTCTCTTCTTCTCATGGAAGGAAGGGCAGGACAGTGATGGGAACAACTGTGAAAAAGGCATGGCTCTGGGTAAGATAATATGCACACATTCCTCCTACATATTTGAACTGGCCTAACTCTTCCTAACCTTCTAGAAGAAATAATATTTCTTTCTAGAAGTTCTGGGAAACTTCGTAGAAGCATTCCAGAAGGTTCTGGGAAACTTTCAGCCAATTCTGGGAGTTGGCAAGCAAACTGCTCTAGAAAAGTAAACATTCTAAGTCCCAAAACGTTAGACTCTCTACACACACAGACACGCACACCTTCTGAACCTAAATATTTCTAAGGTTTTGTGGTGTGAAAACACATTTTCATCCTATAAAGAGAACTTCTTTTATAACAAATCAATCTTCTTCAACATATGAAAACTCATGTTTCTGAGGCCATAACCAATGGTGTGTCTTGGGCATGATTAACACAATTGAGTCCTCTGATCTTAAAATGTTGGCTGACCCTGAACTAGTTTAACAGGTCAAAGTGGTGTAGGCCTCACAACTGTCAGCAACTCTGTTATTAGAAAAAAAATTGTACAATTTGTACAACTGAGATCTCATCTCCTATTCATGACAGCTAGTTCCAGGCAAGCTTGGGCAGAGCAGCCTGAGCATTAATTGCTTCCCTGAGCGGGGAATGAGGGCTGTGAGCTGTTGAGAGAGAGAGAGAGCTAGCTGTCCCCAGGACTGACATTCAAGCCCTAACAAACTTTCTCTTTCTCAAAGACAGAGATTTGGGCAGAAATGAAGCCAGAGTGCTTTGCACCCTCAAGTGTGGCCACAGCCCCCCAGCTGGCTCCATGCCCCCAGCCCACCAACCACCAGAGATTCCATTCCAGCAGATGCTGCTCAGCTTGTGTCCTGGATAATCCCAGAAGAGATGCTCCACACTGCTGGAGCCACCCATCAGATGAAGCAAGACATTTCAAAGCAGCAATTTGACAAGACTCTTCTCTACCCATCACGACATTGTTTTTTCCAGTCTTTTGTAACATCTACAGTCATCCATCACTTAACAACTAGGAAATGCATCGTTAGGTGATTTTGTCATTGTGCAAACATCATAGAGAGTACTTACACAAACCTAGATGGTATAGCCTACTACACACCTAGGTTACATGGTACTAATCTTATGGGGCTGCTGTTGTATGTACAGTCCCTCGTTGACTGAAACGTCCTCATGAGACGCATGACTGTGTAGCAACAAGGACCTTATCAGAGTGTAAGAGCACTCTTTTTACACGTTGTGAAGTGTGTGCATAAGCCTCTCCCACAGCCTCACTCCAGCCTTCAGCATTGCCTGCATCTGAGCCTTTTCCCACTAATAACCACGTCCTCTGACCACCCAGCAGCCTCAGCTCATCCCACTCCCCATCCCTCATCCAAGCTCCAGCCCATCCCTGGGCCTGGGTCATCCACACTCTCTCTCACCCTGATCTCTGGGATGGGGTAAAGTTCAGTCAGGAGACTAGATGAGGATCGGGCAGGGCTGCACACTTTACAGCTTATCCATGAAGCTTTTCATTGCCGGGAGCAAAAACATCTTGTTACAATGATACAGTCCTTATCTTGTCCAACAGAAATATCCCATTTTGAGAGACTAAACCTAGCAGGGGGGAAAATGAGAAAGATACCAAACCCAGATTGTGGAGGAAAGCATTTATCAGAAGCCAGTACAACTCAAATCCCTCGGGCACAGGGTCAGAGAGCAGGAGCCAGGCCCAGGCATTGCTGTGCCTTGTGAAACTCTCTGTGTCACTCCCTGATCAGAGCCCAGCATGCTCCCCAGGCCCCAGCACAGTGCCCTAGAGACAAGGGCTGATCCCCAGATAATCTCTGCCTCACTTGGGAGAGACTGGGAGTGACGCTGCTGAGGGCGCCATCTGGTGGCTCCTCGATGATGTGCCAGCTTGCGGAGCCTAAAGACACCAGCAAAATCTGAACCAAAAGGGTTCAGAAAAGTCAAAGCTTGGCTCTACTTTCAGTGCTTTCATGAAAACACTAATTCGAAAAGACAAAGTTCAGTGCAGCATTATTCACAATAGCCAAGACTTGGAAGCAACCTAAGTGTCCATCAATGGATGAATGAATGAAGAAGGTGTGACGATTAAACAAGAGTGAGCAGGTGGGACGGCAGGGTCACCTGATCCTTTGAATGGGATCTCTGAGGTCTGTCCTCAGCCCAGAACGAAAATCTACGACTGCCAAATTATTCAGCCGGCAGTGGCACAACTCAGAGGCCTCTTTTTGCCTTTTTCAAACCTCTTTCAAGTACATCAGAGCAAACCTCTCCTTACAATTAATGCTCATCTCAATGTTAAAACGCCATGAGGAGACAATATCCAGCTCTCCTCTAAAAATCTTAATGCAAATGCAAGAATAAGGGTGAGAGATCAGAACAATAACGCCCCTGAAGACGTGCCTCAGAAATGATTAATGGGGGGCCGTCCCCGTGGCTTAGCGGTTAAGTGCACGCGATCCACTGCTGGCGGCCCGGGTTCGGATCCCGGGTTCCCACTGACGCACCACTTCTCCGGCCATGCTGAGGCCGCGTCCCACATACAGCAACTAGAAGAATGTGCAACTATGACATACAACTATCTACTGGGGCTTTGGGGGAAAAATAAATAAATAAATAAATAATTATTTAAAAAAAAAAAGATTTAAAAAAAAAAAAAGAAATGATTAATGGGGCTGCGAGGACGTGTTCTTGCAGCTCAACTGGGTACAGGAAGGGACTATTTCCAGGTAAAAATACTCACTAAGCCCCCGCCATGATAATCCTGATCATGCCAGAGAAATCACAGCAGACAAAGAGGATACAGAATGTTCTGGATAGTGAGCAAGAAAGAGAACTGTGGAGCATCATAAGCAGAGCAGGGATTTTAATATTGTAAACATTTGGCAGAATACTTTTTTTGAGATATTAACCTATGTTTTGCTAGGTGCTGTTTTTATCTCCTTGGGTTTCATGCAAGTAGCCTTTGTATTTCTTTACCTCGGGGTATTTTTTGCAGAGCAGGATGCAGAAATGACTTGAGGTCAGAAGCTTGTCCTTCTCCTGCCCTCTGTAATGCTCCCTGAGGAGGAAATACTAAGTGTCCCAGAGACCGAGTGGAGAGAGGAGAGCCCATGCCAGCAAGGAGACAGTGCAGGGCAGAGTTGGGAATACCCGTGAGTCTCATGTCTGTGATATTGAGAATGTCTGTGAGTCCTTGAGTCATGGGGACAGCACTCCGGAGTGGGTCACCAGACCTCAAGGGGATACTAGGGTGGGGAGGGCTAGACCCAGTGACCCAAAACCCCTGGCCTCACCAAAGATTCTGGTGCTCCAAGCTGCATCTGAATGGCTTGATGGGCTGGGACAACGGATGTGTCTCAGTATCAACCAATGTGGACCCAATCATGACTAGGGGGGCCTCCCCTTTGCTTTATCTCTGTGAATGACCTCAGGACCTTGGCACAACCCCGGGGTGGAGAGATGCCCACAGCAACACCTGAGGTGAAATTTCCTGTCAACCCAGCAGAAT
Source organism: Ceratotherium simum simum (assembly GCF_057802395.1). NCBI lineage: Eukaryota > Metazoa > Chordata > Mammalia > Perissodactyla > Rhinocerotidae > Ceratotherium > Ceratotherium simum. Next base: position 40,009,054 of record NC_141904.1, read on the forward strand.
AAGGCTTCAGCATTAGAAAATAAGAAAGATGACCCTCCCTGCACATCCTAGAATAAAGACTCAGATTCACACCATCCCAAACATATTGGCAGGAACAAACTTTGCAGAAAACTGCCACTAGAATTAGAGGGACCCAGGAGCAAATATAAAATGGAGACTGAAGACAAAGATTCAGAAGTAAGGAATTAAAATACAGGCATTTAAAGCCCAGAGCCACACACCATCCCCACAGTGCACATAGACAGGCCTAGTGTTTGACTATGTCAGTGAAGGGTGACTCCCAGATCATTAGCGAGGGCCACCTGGAAGCAGAAATCAGATCCCAGGGTTCGTAGCTATAGCTCTTGTGTGTGCTCATCTTGTCTTTTGAGATCTCAATAAAATTGGTCTGAGCATCTTCTCCCACGAGCTGTAGGAGGTCCGGTGAATTCTTAGGGAGGCCCTCAGGGGTTCTCTCTCTCAAGAATCCCAGGAGAACCAACACAGTCTCTGAGATGTCAGTCTTTCTCCCTTTCCAGACAGGCCTTAAGAAAGTGATTTTCTTTCCCTCAGATACAAATTGTGTTACTCCATCCCCCTTAAGACTTAGGTCTGTAGATCAAACTGAACACTTCAGAGCAGTGCATTCTATTGTATTACATAGCCCTTGACCCAAAAAACAAGAAAAAAAAAGAGCAATCCTTGCTATGGGCGTCCCAAAAATCTGGAAACATAGACAAATATATACGTCATCAAAAACATCTTCAATCTGTAAAAAGTGATATACTATTAGCTATACTTGCACACTTTAGGACACCCTAGATTCGGGTTAGGTTAATGAAGACTGAATATATGCAGTTATGTACAGCGTAATGACATCTTGGTCGACAATAGACCACATATGTGATGGTGGTCCCATAAGATTAGTACCACATGGCCTAAGTGTGGTAGGCTATACCATCTAGATTTGTGTAAGTACACTCTATGATGTTCACACGACAAACTCACCTAACAACACATTTCTCAGAACATATCCCCATTGGTAAGTGACACATGACTGTTTAATATTCTCATTCCAGAGTGTGGACTCAGTCATTCTCAACACTAGAAATTACCTGCACAAGACAGACCCAGGTGAGCAGCCTCCAACACTGTGCTGGCATGGCAGCATGCACAGAGTTGGTGCTATGGGGGGAAAAATAGCCATTGCGGTTTTTTTAAAGCTGGATTGGGAGAGAAAAGATCTCAGCTCTGTTACACACCCACCATGCTCCCTTCAGCAAGTTTATTCCCCCTCCCTGGGCATTAAGTGTTCAGCTATAAAAGGAGTAAGATGGGCCGGCCCCGTGGCTTAGTGGTTAAGTGCGCGCGCTCCGCTGCTGGCGGCCCGGGCCTGGATCCCGGGCATGCACCAAGGCACCGCTTCTCTGGCCATGCTGAGGCCGCGTCCCACATACAGCAACTAGAAGGATGGGCAGCTATGACATACAACTATCTACTGCGGCTTTGGGGGAAAATAAATAAAATTATTAAAAAAAAAAGGAGTAAGATGGACAAGGTAATCTCTACATCTTAAATTTTATGATTGCTTCTGTATTTTATCTATCCTGAAGCACTCAGGGCAACTTTCATTATAAATCATATAAGTGAGGCATCTTTTCAGTGACCATCCTGGGAAGATGCTGCTACTGCAAGCATCTGAATGGAAAACCAAGGCTTAGAGTGGTTGAGGCCACACAGCAAATTGAAAATAAATTGTCTTATGATCTCCACACCATTGAAGGGAAATGCCTGCTGGATTTCCATGTTGCTAAGGGTAAAATCACCATAATTGTACTTTTGGAGACCCCTTAGACTGGTCAAGGACCAGAGCAGAAGGGACTCACACCCCTGCCTTGGCACCAGAATTAACCCACCAGCCTGCAGGTATGAGGCTCAGGAGTAGATCAGCTTGGAGAAAACTACTGCCTGTGTCCAGGGAGGGTACAAAAGTCTCCCAGCAAACCATCAGCTGCGAGGCTGAGGCAGTGCTGCTTTCACAGCCTGGAAAAAAATAGAATATAGCCCAAGCACCAAACCACAGCTCAGTCACCTGCCTGTGCTGCATTGGGCTAAACTTGGCTGACTCGGCCCAGATAAGGTCATTGCAGAGGGGGTGTTTTAGAAAGATTTAAAAACAACAAACCCACTGCAATGCAACACTAGCAAATTGCATCCAAAGCCAACCAACGCTCCCAGCACAGCAAGTCCCAGAGTGATTCCCAATGTCAAGAGCATCCCCTGCTGCCCAGACTGCGAAAAGTCTGCTTTGTCTCTTCCTTTCTCTCCAGCAAAATCAATGCAGTGGGTCTTCAACTGGATGAGTAAGCTGAGCACCCAAAGTTCTCTCCAAGATCCGTGAGCTGGTTGTATGTTTTTGTTTTTGTGATAGCCTGAAAAAGTTAGTACGAATATGTGCCAGATCATTGGACTGCCAAAGGAAAGGAAAATCATCAAACCAGATTCCATGCCATTATTTTGCATTTGTTAGGACAGTGCTAGGAAGTTTTGTCAAGTGCTACTATTTTAATTGTTAATGAAACAGAACAGAGATGGACTAACTTCTTAAGGAAGCATTTGTTCTAAGTAAAAATCAAAGGACTCAGCTTCGAGCTCCACAGTGACTGGAGAAAAGAGCTGTCAGGAGTGAGTCGTCACAGGGCTCACAATGGCTCGAGCACACAACTCAGAAGAAGCCAAGACAGAACAGTAAGGATCATATTTGCAGTCCAAGAGACCACTTAGTGGAAGCAAAACATTATCCATCCCACTGAATTGATGTAGATTATTGATGTCGCCTTATTTGAAGTTAAGTTGTAATTTTGTTTTGCTTTTATGATTGAGTATGAATTACAAGGATAAGAAATGTATACCTCGTATTGTTTGAAATATCGAAGTTACATTATATAAAATGATTTATTTCTAACTGATCTCCCTATTTCCATCTCTCCCCCCATACACACACATGCAGTATTGTTTGTTGAATGAATAAATATCAACACAGAGAGTTTGCTAGAATTTCCTTCCTCTAAAAGGGGTCCATATATGATTCAATATTAGTCGGGTTTTGGCTGCGATAGTGGTGTGCTGCGTAAGAAACAACCCCTGTAAGCTATGGCTTACAATAGCAACCATTTGTTTTTCTCACCCACAGGTGTGCAGGTCAGTTAGGGCTGCTCTGCTTTGGTCAACAGGCCAGGTTCGAATCTGCTCCATGTGTCTCTCATCTTTGAACCAGGGCATGCTCTTTTTGTAGCAGATGGCAGAAGCACAAGAGGCCAAACTAAACAGGAAATACATTTAAAGCCTCTGCTTACGTCATATTTGCTCATGTTCTATTGGCCAAAGCAAGTCACGTGGCCATCATCAATGGAGTCAGGACGTACATTCCTCCCGCAGAGGTTGAGAGAAACCAGCACAAGGGCGAGGAGGGCAGGCAGAGTTGTGGACAAGTCATACAATCCATTAGAGACCCATGTTTTAGAAACACCACCTTTAAGGAAAGGGATCATTCCCATTGCTCCCTTAAAAAATTATAGACCCTCCAATCCAAGTGGTAATTAAGCCTATGCATTTTATTCTCTTCTCCCGTTTCTGAAATCTCCATTAAATAACTAGATGAACTCAGGGGCAAAAATTCTAAATCATAGCAAGAAACCAGAAGGGTAGCAACCACATGCCTAAAATTTATAAACTGAAAGATTGCAGACAAAGGAGACCCTAGAAGAAGTGCCAGCCTTTTCACTGTCTGCTACAAAAACTTCTAAGAAGGAAACTATGTGATGGGATCCCAGGAACCTGGTTTTCACCCCAGCTCTGAGCCATAGTGGCTAGAAATGGGGATGGGTGGCGTTGCAGTCATCCAAAAGCAAAATCCTACAGGAATGGCCTCTTAACCTGCTGCCAAAGCTGGATGGAATGAGGTGACCTCACTTCTCCTCAGAGCTCACCCATGAGCTATGCCTGTGGGAAGTGAGCTGCATGGTGCATGGGCCCTGCTGAGAACAGCTCCTGCCATGGGTGGCTGGGCTGCTTGGTGAGGGGACCTTGAATCTGGCAGCTTTGGTCTGCTGAAGTGGACATGGAGGGCAAATGCCCAACACAAAATAGGCACTCCCACAGTAAGGTGCCTCCCTCTGTGGAGAGGAAGACCTCCGCTGACTTTCATGGGACCAGTCCAATGTCTGATATCATACAAATGAGACAAGTCTGGTCTATGAGGATGAGCAATCAGAATACTCAGAGGATGTACAAAATGACTCTACCAGGTAAAAGAAGCAACCCATAGTAATTTAAAGATGGTAGTTCTGGCACATGGGTTAACAGGTTACTGAAACAGAATATAGTCTAGACACAGACTTAATGCATAAGAAAATTTAGCATATAATAAATAAGATATTCTTTAAAGTGAAAAAAGTGAATAAGTAAAAATAATGTGTCAGGACAACCAGGAAAAAAAATAAAACTGAATTCCCTACCCAACACCTTGTACCAAAATAAATTCTGAATGGACGAAATATTTACTGTTTAAATGTTTAATAAAGGTATGCATATGAAAAATTTTTAAAACTTAATCTTGATGTAGGGAAGCCCTCTCTAAGCAACATATAACATCAGAACCCAAAACAAAGAGTCAGACCATCAGAAGAGGATCATGGTTCCTTAAAAGGGAAGTTTACCAGAGTGTACCCCAGAGCAACGGACAGTAAGCAGAAAGTGGCACGTAGGGATGACACTAGAGATGCTAATTATCTCCTGCCCAGCCCATACCCTCCTCTTCTTAGACCATCTACCCTCAACTCATTCTCCTCAGAAAGGGACAGCCCCTGTACCATGTGACCTTCCACCATCATCAGACAGAGCTGATTGGGTTAGAGGTGGACACCTGGCCCAAGCTGAGCCAATCCGTGTTTCTTTCTCAGGAATTTGGAAGTGGATCCCGAGAGATGGAGCCATTTAGCTCTGAGGAGTCAGGCTACAAGGTAACAGAGAATCAGGAGCCAGAGTGGGCACCATGAGACCCAAAAATATGGGAGAGCAAGACCCACACAGTTGGTGTAAGGCAAGCTGGTGTGCAGGGGAGGTAAAGGAGAGGTCACCCAGTTCAAGACTTAGCTGAGGGCCCACTGGGCCTCAAGGGATAACGAGGCTGGAGAGTCAGTACAGGTGACCTCTGGTTCTCATGAAACCTTTTCCGTAAGATGCCCCCATGCCATTGCAATAAGCCCCCCTCTACCTGAGGAGTTTGGGCTTCTCTTCCTTGCAGCTTCATGATTCCTGATGAAGATGCACCTTATCCGGATACACACATTGAGAAAAGTGTCTTAAGAAGGAAGGAACAAAGCAGAGGTAAGGGGAGGTGTGTGTGGAGGAGATGTCACTGCTGGCTCTGTTCATTGTGAATGTGATGTGACAGAGCAATGGAAACACAACCCTGGAAAACAAAATGAGTGGAAACAACGTCCAGTCACACAGAGCCCATGGAAGGGAAGCCTGTGTTGGAAAGCTTGCAAAAGAAAACCCACAGAAGCGGCCAGTGTGGGACAAAGTGTCCCATGGCGCTTCTATTATTTTCAAGGGAGTAGGCAAAGCAGAAAAAAAACATGTTGAGCCCTTGAACATTTTTCTGAGGGCTGAAAAAGCCACGCCAGGCAGCTTGACAGCGGCTGCCTCCTGGGTACAAAGGCCCCAGACCCTTCTGATTCCAGGCAGGGGAATAGCTCAGCTGACTTTTCACAACCTTATATTGTTTCCCTGGTGTTGATTTTTACCCCTGAGGGCAAGTTTGAAGAAAGAAACACAGTAAAAGGAATTGCTCTCCGATTTGAAGACTCGGCTCTCCCTCCTTAATAAGAGTGCTGTGTGGTGCCATTGGCAAAAGTTGGGCCTTTTATAAAAATAGGATCAAGCTTATCTGATTGCATTTTGGGGAATGAAAGCTCTTCTTGAAAAAGTGTTTTTGGTTGTGTTTTTTAATGAGTGCAAAAGCGCGGAACAGCCCAGGGCCACAGCTGAAAGTAAGCAGTTGAGCCTCAAAGAAATGAGGAAAAAGAAACTGAGAGACATCCGGCAGGTCATGGACCACTATCATCTCTGTTGTGATTTTTCCAACTAGTGAGGCCTTGTCGATTGGCCCATCTCCATAGCCAAGAATCTGAGCTGAAAGCTGTTTTAATTGCTGCTGATGGCTGAGGTGGATGAGGGAATAGGTACCTTACTTTTTGCACATCTATCCATGAGCCACAGTCTCGTTGTTTCCATGGTATTAGAAGCACAGACGTGAGAGCTGGAACAAGGCTTTGAGATAGAGCCCAACCCTCTACTTCTGTATGGCTAGATATGTCTTGATGTATTAATTCACGGTTTGTCCTCCCTGCATTTCCCCTCTCTCTCTCCCTCAATTCAAACTGGTTTCAGGGTACACAGCAGGACAGAAAAGAGAAGTAAGCCGTGGGGTCTTCTGTTTTTGTTTCCAAAATCCATGGCTGGGATTAGGGTGAGGCAGGTGAGGCACTATCTTTGGCTGTAAAATCTAAGGAGCCACCAAAAAACTCAGTAATCAGGATAAATAATATTTTAATGCAATATTTAAATAAATACAAAAACAATAAATACAAAATCCGTGATTTTTAAGGTGCATCCTTAAATTTAGTGGCTGAGGATTCCTCATTCACCTCTCCCTAATCCCAGCCCTACCCAGGGGAAAATTTGGAGGATCTATGGAAGAGTGTAGGAAGGGAGAAAGGAGCTTACAGAGAGAAAAGGAAGAAGAAGGAATTCTCCTCCAAACCAAAGAGATTCTTCCTGGCTTAAGGAAATAGAATTCTATGAGCTCTGGGAGCCCCAGGGATCCAAGTGGAGGCCCAGCGAGAGGTCTCCAAAGAGGAATCATCAGTGTGACCATGGAGATAGGACTATGGAAAGTTGTACAAAGGATTCCCAAGCCCTAGAGGCAAGGGAGCAGCAGAGAAGTGGGCTGGGACAGTGCATGTGTCAGCAGTAACCCCATGGGAACTGATCACTAAAGGATTGCTCCCCACGACTTGGTACTTTGCAAGACCCCAGAACTGTGGTCCAGTGTGGAGCAGATGGCTGAGACCACTGCCCACCAGCCAGCAGGATGGGGGAACACAGTCAAAACGTAATTCAATTGATAGAAAATAAAATTATGCAATAATTGTTGCACACCTGTTGTTTCAGACTAATGTTAATACCTGCCATGTCCAGATAGGAAAACTGAAGTCGAAAAGTGAATTAAGCAACTTGCATTAAGATTAGATTAAAAAAAAAAAAAAAAGACTGAGTGACTCTACATCTATTGGACAAACATCAATTTCAACATGTCAATTTAAAATGACATCCTTAGTTTTAGGAAGAATGCTTACTAAAATCGTATTTTCTGTTTCCAGAGTTACCTCCATGATGCTCTGCGTAAACTTCTCTCTGTCAAATGCCTGGGAGCCTTTGGTGATGGCTGATGTGAAATGAGAGCAATCTGAGCACCATCTGTCTTCCCCTACCCCCACCTCCCACCAAAGTTCTTTTGAAAATTTGGAGCTGAGAATTTATACAGCATCCTTCCTTCTATCAGATGGGGAGAGAGCCCAAGATCTCTCGAGTGAAATAAACTTTCAGATCATGATGAAGTTATTGGCTTTCTGTTGACATAAATTACACAGGTACCACAATAGACAAAGCATCATTTCCTCTGTGCTGCATGGTTTTTGTAATAGCAGCTGGATTTCTCAACGTAATTTTTCTTAAGGTCAAATTTTCTTCTCCAAGTATATTCAGTGATATGAAAATTGTCAGAACAAATCTAGATAAATCTTTATGTTCTTGTATTATTCAAATCACAGATTCTATCAGAAAGATAGACAAGGAGAAAAATAATATAACATTAAAAACAAAATAAATATCTGACCCTACTCTGTATAGTATCTATGAAAACAGAAAGAATACAACCCAAGGGAAAGAGAGAAATTTCCACTCTTTATTCCTAGTACCGCTGCTTTCTGGAAAACAATTACAGAGTTTTCCCTGCAATCTGTTTCCAGATTCTAGGATATCATCACTGTAGGGTATACCCTAGGTTCAACAAGAGCCTTCAAGGGGAAAAGGAGACTATATTATAATGTACTCATCAGTTGTAAAATGCACTCCAATGGAAGAAATGCTAAATAGGAAAACGTTTCCATCTTAGAATGAAAGAAAACAGCTATGGAGATTCTGTCTCATAGCAACTCAGCTATTAGTGTTTGCCATAGAGGGATGGCCATAGTGATCCCACACTGGGACAAAAGGCAAGGTCATAACATTTGCGATCAAGATACAAAAAAGGGGAGAGGGATGCTTTTCCAGGTTCCCTGGGCAAGATGGCATGGAGGGAAGCACCATAGCCTTTGATAATTATGGTTTCAGATCCCAGCTCTGCCATTTACTACCTGTGTGGTCTGGGTCCTCAGTGTCCTCAACAGTAAATCAGGAATTTCTTCATTCATACAACAAGTGTTTATTATGAGCCTAAAATTTTCCAGGCACTGTTCTAGACACAGATGATACAAGACTGAGAAGGTCCCTGCCCTCTTGGAGTTTATATTCTAGCAGTGGGGGGAGAGGGAGGTGCAGACAAATAAACAAACAAAATAAGCAAGATCGTTTCAAATACTGAGAAGTTCTTCGAAGGAAATTAAACAGGGGGATGGTACAGCATCTCAGGAAGGCACCTGCTGGGAGGAGGTAGCATTTGAGCTGAGACCTCAAAGAGCTGGAGGAAAATCATTCCAGAGAAAGGAGACAGCCAGTGCAAATGCCCCCAAAGAAGGAGTTGACTGTGCTTGAGAAGCCACAGAAGTGTTTGTATTATGACGGCAGAGCTAGCCAAGGGGAGAGGGGTGGGAGATGAAATCCAGGAAGTAGGGAGGGCCAGCTCATTGAGTTTCTGTAGGCCACGGTGAGGAGTTCGGTTGTGTTCTCAACGTAAAAGGCAGTCATTTTTTCTTTTTTTTTTTTTTTGGTGAGGAAGATTAGCCCTGAGCTAATATCTGTTGCCAATCCTCCTCTTTTGCTGAGGAATATTAGCCCTGAGCTAACATCCCTGCCCATCTTCCTCTATTTTATGTGGGATGCCTACCACAGCATGGCTTATGAGCAGTGCGTAGGTCCACGCCCAGGATCCGAAACTGTGAACCCCGTACCACTGAAACAGAGCATGCGAACTTAACCACTACGCCACCAGGCCAGCCCCTAAGAAGTCATTTTAAACTGAGGTGACATGATTAAATTTTAGTTTTAAAAATTCACACTGGCCATAGCCATTCATGCAAGAAACACTGGGGTGGAATGATAATGCCTATATCATGAAGTTGTCTGGAGATTAGCTGAGAAAATTTTAAGAACCTGGCACAGGGCCTGGCCCTGCATATGTGCTCCTAAATGACCACTATTAATTATAATAAATATGAAACTCTACGCATATCTCTTTCATTCCATTTAATACATTGCATCAAATTATCAACCTCAGGCCTGTTTCCCCCACAAGATGGAGCTTCTTGACAGCAGATACCATGCCATATCCATCATTGTATTCTCCGGGCCTTGTACGGGGCCTGACTCATGACAAGCACTGGGTCATATTTGCTGAGTAAAGAGCTGAATGCATGAACGAGTTTTTTCTGATGACTGAGGAAGGAACCTGGCACAGTTTCTGCTCCTCCAGCATGAGTGTGAAGAGATGGAGATTCAGGTTCGGAAAGGCCGATGAGTTAGTAAAGAGGGTGGTTGATCCTCCTTACCAAGCAAGGTAGATGTGGTAGAATGCCAAAACGGCCACAAATTCTCCTCCCATCAGGCTCTTCCTATGGAGAGTTGGAGACTGCTTCCCCACTCCTTGAATCTGAGCTGTGTGTGAATTGCGTTAGCCAATAATGTGGTGGAAGCCGTGTTATACTTGTTCCAGGGCTAAGCCTCAAAGGACCTTGCAGCTACCAATCTCATGCTGGGAACCCTTCCACCACCCTGTTATCAAGCCCGAGCTAGCCTGTCGGAGGGTGAGCAGCCACATGGAGTGAGACCCCAGCCATCCCACCTATTCCAGCCAAGAACAACAAAGCACCACCTAGACCAGGACTGCCCAGCGGAGCCCAGCCCACAATCCCAATGCACAGGTTCATGAGAAATAATGACCTAGTATTGTTCTTAAACCATTAAATTTGGTTGTAATGCAGCAAGAGGTAACTAATACAGCAGACCTAGAGTAGAAATCCAATCCACAGACAAGTCAGCATGGAAAGAAAGACCAATAAAAAAAGAGGAGAAAATACAAAAGACTGCGAACTCCAAAGCACAATTTAAGACCAAGTCTCCTCTTTTGCTCCTAAAATCTAACAGCACACCACCCTAAACAATTTTAGAATGGAGAGGGTCCTCATATTCTGCTGCTTTGCTGAGACGGCTGAATCTTCTTCTATCAGTGCCTGCGACTGGTTCAATTTGCCGACCTGTCCTTCTTCAGCCAAGTGCCTGCCAGCCCCCTCCTACCTACCTGTCCTTCTATAACAGGCTGAGCTCTGTCAATCCTAAGGTGTCAGTGATGGTACTTTCCTTTGTTCCCCTTCACAATGAGTAAAGCTCCCCTGCCTGGCTGAGTTGGAAGAGATAGAAGCCATCATTTTTCCGGTTTCTTTCTCCAAAGAGCATCTAGTCTCTCTGGGCCATTTAAAAGCTGTCACCAAAACGGTTCACTTCCAGGGATTCCACGTGCCTCTGACACCAAACATCTGTGGAAATAGTTTGCCAACCCCAGCAGAGGACAATCCCAGCCGGAGAATAACTTAACAGCATCCAGGGGCAAGCCCCAAATGCCACAACCCCCATTGTAACTCCACAATCCTCGTTGTAATTCAATGAAGAACCCTAAACTCTCTCCAGAGCTACTTTGATCGAGTTTTTTGTCATCTTTGTCATCTTTACAATGCCCCTGCCCTGCCCCCATGACTCTGGGGTACAGAAGGGAAATCTCAGTCTAGTGCAAGTAGGACAAGTGTAGTAGCTCCACTTTTCCCAACCTCACGGCAACACCGTGCTTGTCTGCCTTGAATCCTGGAAGTCCTGACTCCCAGGTTACCCATGTGCAGCAGTACCCCACAGTATCCCGTCAGCCACTCCAGAGGCTACCAGCAATAGCTGCTCCAGCTGCCCACAGCTTGCTCTGACTCTCTGCTTAAAGGCATCCCCAGCTACAGAAGCTTTAGATGAAAACAAGCCAGAGTGGCAGGGAGTTAACGCACCAGGAAAATCCCTCCACCAATGAAGGAGGGGAGTTCGTGCACAAAGCCCCAGCTTTCTTGCCTGGAAGTGGGATGATTCTGAGGTGTACTCTACACAGTGTCTCAGAGGGCTCCGAGTGGGAGCAAGCCTCAGTTGCCCAGCGGTCTCCCTGCATGAATGCACCATTTCTTGCCTTTCCTCCCTTCCTGGACTCATGTGCCCACTCTCTCACGGCATTTCCTGGGATTGCCTCCCAAAGAAACTATCCACTCAAGTCCTTGTCTCAGGGTCTGCTTTGGGAACACCATGTCCCCAGAACTGTCCCAGGTGGGCTTAGCTTCCTCGCCTCCCGGCCAGTAGCATCCAGCACTGCCTGCTTGAGCTTCCCTCCACTTCCCAGCACAGCTCCAGGGTGGAGCCCAGTTACACACACAGGCCCTGCAAGTCTTGCTGACATGCTGGAACTAATTCTAATCTCCCCCTTGGAATAAAGGAAATCATAATTAATTCTGCAACCCCTCTCTGAGTTTGCTCGTCCCTGGATTATACGACCCACCACAGCATCCCCAAAGTCACCAGGGCCCACTCACTCAGGAGCCTTGGAACCAGAGCCATTCTGTGCCCTGGTCCCCTGGGATTGGCCTCAGCCTGGAAGAGCCAAGCATTAGGGGGTCCATTCCAGGTATGGAGGGGCCCAGGGAAGAGAGGCTGGAGAAGGTCCCCCAGGTGCAGCTGCCTCCTGCTGATATTAAATGGATGTGAGAAATTCACAGGTTGGTTTCCCTGGGAAGCAGACTCTGAGATCAAGATCTGTGTGCAGAAAGTTTACTGGGGACTGTTTTCAGAATTGACATCTGTTGGGGAAGGAGGTATAAATTACACAGGACTGGGTAGAAGAAGTGAATTGTGTTATAGTTGAAGCAAAGGCCGTGTTTGGTCTCATAAGGAGATATCGGATGGCCTGCAGAGCTGCCCAAGGTGAAGCAAGAAGCCCAGAACTTTGCAACCCACATGGACTAGACATTGGATGTGAGCTGCCCCAGACATGCCTGAATAAGTGTAAGGAGACTCAATTCAGCCAAAAGCAAGTCCAAGAGAGCAGGTGCTTCAGTCCTGGAGCAGAACTCTATAAGGCAACCACAGCATCCGTCACATCAAGGTTATGAGTTTTCAGGGGGAGAAATGAACAGAAACTCCTCTGCCGCCTGGAGCAGATGAGGAATACAGAGCAACTGCCCCATGATAACTCGAGAAGAGTTGGAGCTGAGCCCTAAGGAAAGAACGCAAGTCACTTGACACTCACTCCTGGAGCTTCTGCACTGGAGGCGTCTCCCCTGGAAGGACGAACCAGGGCTCTTAAGCCATCTCCAGACTCACCATCAACTCCCAAACAACCTGCAGGTGAGAGGGTTGCATGAGATGCCCCAGGTCCCACAGTACCAGCCACTAGTTTCAAACAACCTTTAGCTTTCATGAAGCAGGACTGGGAGGGAGTCAATGGAGGCTCTGGATAAACACCTCTGTTACAGAAAGTCTGTTTGGAATCCCTCATCCACAGGGAGATCTGGCCCTGCAGGAGCAGAAGCAGAGCAGAGGCTGGGAACTAAAGAGATGGTGCCTCTCTATGCACTGGGGTCCATACTGGCAGATGGCATTTTTGGTAAGCCAAGTGACAATGGGCAAGGCAGATCACTTCTCTGAGCCTCAGTCTCCCCATCTGTAAAGTGAGGCTGAGAATCATACTTCCTGGCGCCATTGTTTTAAGGTGGAAATGAAATACTTACAGGAGTTCACTCCAAGAGCTATAAAGTGCTACACAATTGCTAAAGTTTAGAAAGCAGCTTCAGTGTTGTTACTGTTCGATTACGTCCAGATAGTAACATTTTAGTAATTAAAAAACAAAACCATGTGGGAAACCATGAGGGAAAAGAGGAAACTTGCACAGCTCTTTGTGAGAAGGTAAATTAATTCAAAATAAAGTTGGCAATATCTGGTCAAGTTGCAATTTTTCTATGTCTAAGAGGAATTCTCCCATATGTGCACAAGGAAATGCATATAGGATGGCAAATTCAACATGTTTGTAAAAATAAAGAATTAGTGGAAAACAACCTTAATGCCCATCAGGAAGGACACTAAGGAAGTTAAGTGGATAGATTCAAGCAACACTGAGGAAGTGAACCAATGGGGATGGGCTGGATGCAAGGTGGGGGACAGAGGTATCAGAGCTGGGGGACCGGAGGTATCAAGGATGATGCCTGTGTTTTGAACTTGCTCAGCAGAACCATTCCATGAGATAGAGAGCAATGGAGAAGGGCCAGGTTTGGGGGTGATGATTGCACCTTCTACCCTAGAGGAACTTCTGATGCTTACACATGGATGCGTCACGTATCTCATATGGCCAGTTGGAAACATGGTCTGAGCTTAAAGGAGAAGCCTGGGCTTGACACATAAATGGGGAGAAGGAGGAAGAGGATCATCTGCAAATAGATAGTGAGTGTAGGTGCAAGTGCCAAGGGAGAGTAGAGGGTAAAATAAGAGGATCTAGGACTGGTCTTGAAGGAACTGCATGTAAATTTTTTAATAGCTTTATTGATGTATAATTGACACACAATAAACTTTTAATGAACAATTAAAAGTGTACAATTTGATAAGTTTTGACATATATACACCCATGGATCCATTATTACTTTCAAGATAATGAATATATCCATCACCTCCGAAGTTACCTGGTGTTCCTTTGTAATCCCTCGCTCCCTCCCTCCTCTCCCCAGGCAACCCCTGATCTGCTTTCCGTCGCTATAGATTATTTTACATTTTCTAGAATTACATAAAAATGGAATCATATAGAATGTAATCTTTTTTGGTCTGTCTTCTTTCATTCAGTCTAATTATTTTTAGTTTCATCCATGTTGTTACATGTATCAAGAGTTCATTCCTTTTTATTGCTGAATAGTATTCACTGTGTGGATGTACCACAATTTGTTTATACATTCACCAATTTATAGACATTCAGATTGTTTACACTTTTGGGCTACAAGTAAAGCACCTATGAATATTTGTGTATAAGTCTTTGTGTGGACATATATTTCAATCTCTCTTGTAAATACCTAGGAGTGATATGGCTGGATCATATGGTAGGTATACGTTTAACTTTGAAAGGAACTGCCAAATTGTACTCCAAAGGGGGAGTACCATTTTGCATCCCCACCAGCAATGCACAAGAGTTCCAGTTGCTCCAAATCCTTGCCAATACTTGGTTATGGTCAGTCTTTTCATTGCAGCCATTAAATTTTATCCATTCTCATAAGCAGATATTCTTATTTCATTGTGGTTTTAATTTGCATTTCCCTAGTGACTAATGATGGAACTACAACTTTTAGCAACTGGAAGAAGACTGAACCTGTACAGGAGACCCAAAGGAGTAGACAGAGATACAGGAGGAAAACCAGAAAAATGTGGCATCCCAGTCAACAGGAGAAATGACTCAAAGAGAGAGTGAGTGGTCAGTAGAATCAGACGATGCTAATACGAGGACTGAAAATTCTCTTTTGGATTTAGTGCCTTTGGTGACTTTATCAAAAGATATTCCAACAGCAATTGATTCCAGCCTCCAGCCTCTTTCCGCATTTTCAGAATGAGTCTCATTGTACTGCCCGCTGGGCAGCACCCTCTCCTCGGGTGTCTGGGTCCCAGCTCCACAGAGCCCATCCTGGGAGCCCCTGAGGTGAAAGCACCAGCTGGTACCTCTTTGCAGCAGTTCCAAGTTTCTGGGGGTGTCACAGTCTCTGTTCGCTGGGAAGCCAACTCTGAGACTGAGATTAGCATACAAAAGGTTTATTGGGGAGTGGACCCAGGATCATCACCTCTAGAAGAGAAGAGAAAGAAGCAGGACTGGGTGAGGGAGAAGTTGGGCTGCGATGCAGTCTCAACCCAGGGCTCAGCCAACCCTCAAAAGGAGCCCTGAAGCTGGGACGGCCCTTCAGCATTGTCCTCACTGGGGGCAAAGGGACCAAGCCTTCGTACTTTACATGAACCAATTATTGGATGCAGCCTACCCCAGGAGGGAGGTGTGATCCTGGGTGAGGTGACTCGGCCCAGTTAAGTGCGATTCCCATAGATGGTGACTACTGAGGGCTGTCAGCCAGTAGCATCCCGGGAGCTTATTCCCGTCGGTCTTGAAGGGGAATCTGGGTGGCACACTTAGCGTCCACTGCAAGACATTTCTCCTCCAAGCTTCTGGGTTCTAATCACCCCAACCTCTCCCCTTGGCTCTCCACCTAGAATGGGAAGCCACTTCCTGCAGTTACTCTCTCTCAATTCCTTCAGAGCCTCCTTTGTGCTTTTGCTTTCTCCAACATCTGTTTCAGCAGTTCCTTATACCAAACTCTCTCGTGCTGTTCCTGTTTTCCTGACTGATACTCCCCTCTACCCAGATGCCCCCAACACTGTTAGGGAAGGGAGGGGGGTGGTGAGAAACCCACACTGTTGACTCTGTGTCCTATTGACCAGGTTACATATAACCCAGAAAGGTCAATTTGGGAACTATCAGGATTATGTTTTGCTTTCAGCTCAGGCATACTCCCAGAGTCATCTGCAAAAATCAATGTTTCAGTACAGAAATCTGGAATGAGGTCATCAGTGAACAGGCATCATGAGCCCTCCGCGTGTCTGCCCTGCAGGTGGGAACAGGCCTGAACTCTCGGAGCTCCTTAGAGCCTGAGTGTAATCCACTTACTGCATTTCTGACATTTTAACGCACTAAATGGCTCCCTCGTGATCTGAAAATGCTCACACAGTCACAGCCAGAGTGCCTGACTAGATGTAGAAGTGACTAAGACTCAGGGATAATCGGTTGAAAAGCAATATAAATGGGGCAAGAATGAATCGATGATTTTTTTCTTTCCATTTTTCAGACTGCACCAAATCTGATATTCAGTAAGACTAAAATGCTAGAGATCAAGACCAGCACATCCTAAATAAACAGATCTTGCCAGCTAATAAAGTGTCCTTCACAACATTTACATGTAGTCATGTTGGCTTCAGGAGGCACGTCTGAACCATAATTCCCTGGCTTCATCAGCAGCATTAAGAAGTAATCAGAATACGACCCACTTCAGTCATTCAGAGCACATTTTATTAACATAGAAAGACCACCATTTGCCTTATTAATCTCACAGGGGGAGTTTAGACCCTGGGAAGCACCACTCATGTCGTATACCATGAACTTGATTACAAGGAGGAAGCAAAACACACTATTATTACTAAAAATTCCTTGCTAATAACAAGTCTCTCCCCCCCAAAAAAAATGTATTAAAGGCTTCAAATATACAAATCTAAAAATATGTTACAACATTTAACATCAAGACTCAAGTTTATTTTTTCAAATATGCTTTAAAATATACTGAGTGTCTCTCCTTCCCCTGATTTTCCAATTATGTGAAGAAGCCCTTTTCATTGTTTTTCTCCTAGACTTCTCTCCTGTTCTCTGTCCTTGAGCAGAACAGGGTCGGGGCGGGGGGTTGCTGAACAGGTGCCCAAGGCGGTGACTACGATGGCTGCTCTGCAGCCCGCTTGTGCTGGCTCCGGAAGTGGCCCTCGCTGCTAGGGGACACCTCCTTTTGTAGGTTTGCTGTGTAGGTCTTTCCAACAGCTTCAATCCAGGGGTGCTGAAGAACCTGGTGGGCCGTGTAGCGCTTTTTGGGGTCTACCACCAGCAATCGGCTCACCAGATCTTTGGCAGCTGTTGGAATGAGAGAAGGAGGGGCAAATGAGATGAATGCAGGTGGTTCTGGATGTTTCTTCCCCAGGCATGAAATAAGAACACAAACATCCGTGTCAGCACCGTGGCTACACTAGAGCAGTGCTGTCCAACAGAGCTTTCTGCGATGATGGAAACCTCCCGTATCTGCACTATCATATTGGGACTACTGAGCATTTGAAATACGGCTAGTGCAACTAAGGCACTGAATTCTTATCATATTTACTTTCAATTAATTTACATTTAAATTTAAATAGCCAAGGGCAGCTAGCAGCTGCTGCGTTGGACAGTGCAGCTGCAGAGGATGTTTCTTCATTTCTCCAGTCGTGGGGCCAGGCCCACCACTAGCACCCACGGCACCCAGCGCAAGAGAACAAATCGAGGCCACATACCAAACGTCTATATATTTTAAATTTGTAAATCAAACTATCAAGTTGTTAAATAAAATATATTGAATCTTCCTTTCTAAGTTGATAAATATGCCTCCATATCGACAAAACTGAAAAACATATGAAAGAAACCTAAGTAGTAAATAGCGCAAATACAAAATGAATTTCATTTTCTGTCCAAGACCATGACTAATTCTAGAGAGAGATGGTGACAACTGGTGGGCCAGGTGGCAGGCGGAGAGGAGAAAACATTTCTCCATGGCTTGCTGGCTCTCCCAGGCCGGCGCTCTGAGCCTCCTCTTCCAATCACTCGAGAATGCACAGGAAAAGAAACACCCACTTTTCTTGCCTTTATTGGGGAATGGATGACTCTTGCTCAAGATCAGCTCCTCACCCACCAATCACCCCCTCCTCTACACCACTGTCCAGCCACCACTTGAGCATGGAAGCCACAGGATTTCTCCTACCCCACCCAGTTCAAGCAGGGCACATTCTGCCCACAAAGTGCCCCGGTGCCCACACCCACCAGCATCACTCCCTCAAGCTCCTCAAAGGACTCGGGGGGCAGAAGGCCAGGTTTAACCTGGGAATTCTCAGACCCACATGTACATGTGTGGAGGAGTGAACACCCCACGAACATGTCCACGCTCTCTCTACCTGCCCCCCAGACAGTCGCTCCTCGGCCACCCTATGGCAACTGTGGGGAGAGGCTGGGAAGAGGTCTCACCAGTCTTGGGAGTGGGCCTGGGTCATTTGGGCAGGGAATACTGGGGTCCCAATTAAGTGGTCTAGAAGAGGAGACTGGGGCTTGAGGCAGGGCACATTTCCTTGGCCCCACAGTCTCCTCACTCTGCGGGGAGGGGTATAACAGAGCAGGACCCCCTAAGGCATGGGGCCCAAGGCAGGGGCACCCATGCCCAAATCTAAGATCAGTGCTGCACAGAACTTTCTAAAAGGATTTTTGTCCTTCATTTCCCAAGTTGCCACTGCCTTCATCAGCTCAAGACCCTCACTCTACCTGCAGCAAGCCACCCCTCTCTGTACCTTATTTAGGGCGAAAAAATGATGCTTTTCCCTTCCCTCATCCCCCAACCACAAGTGAGGAGACGGAGTCTAGGGATGAGGGCAGTTCAATAACTAATCTTAGACGACATGTTTAGGGGAAACTGGAGACAAAATACTTACCACTCCTATTCTACTTTTTAAGCCTAGACTCAAAACCCCCAGTTATCCAGTTCACAATTTACCAGGGCAGTGGATAGTACAGACAAATCAGTAGAAACAAGGGGGAAGAATCCATTTGAAAGGACCAAAAAGGAGGAGGTTCACAAATGCTTCTGCTCCTCTAAAAATAACCAAGAGCCTCCCCCCTCACTTTCCAGAGCCCCTGTGCTCCAGGTGTGCCCTCACAGGACCCCTGATTACTCATGAGTAAAAGACACACGTCCAATCTGTTCATAAACACTTCTCTATATGAGACGGCTTTGATCTTTCCAAATGAGGGTTATACGTTTCTGACATTTTTCAGTTTTGAGGTTCTCTAATTGCCTTAAGGAAAAGTGTTTGGTGACTGCAACTGGTGGTTAGACTTTTTCGTTAAATCTCAAAGCAAGTCACATTTTCAGAGTGCTACATAAAATCAACACAAAGCCAGCAGGAAATACAGGATGAGGCACGACATGTCGACAGTCCACTTCCGTGCCAGGTTCTGTGATGGGCCCTCTGCGTGTCTTCTTACACATCTGACCTAAAATCTGCTTTGCGGTCAGAAGCCAGGAGGGGCCCCAGCTCTACATCACTCCTCCCCTGCCGGAGGAAGCCCCAAATCTCACCGTCAGAGATATTGTCCCAGTAAGGGGCCAGGAACTCAAAGCGGCCCAGCTGGATGATGTTGAAGAGCTCGTCCTGGTCCCTCTCTGGGCTGCGAAAGGGGGGAAAGCCACACAGCAGGATGTAGAGGATCACGCCTGCGGCCCACATGTCCACCTCCAGCCCGTAACCTGTGCAACAGAGGCAGGGACACAAGCAAGACTGAGACCCAGCTGGATCAAATGTGATGAGATACTCGGTGGAGAATCATAGTTCCAGGTCATAGAGGACCTCAGCTCTCAGTAAGCAAGAGCCACTTCCAAACACACAGGTGGGCTTTGCTACCAACTCCTACAAACGTGGTGGTGTGGTCCACACCAGTGTTACTCAGTTTGGTCCTTGGACCACTGCCACTTTGTGATCCCTTATTACTGGTCTGTGATAAAATAAGCACAGAAATTGAAAGCAAACGCTTGGCAACTCTTATAGCAATTTGACACAGCTGTGACATCTGATTGCATGATCAATGGACACATCTCATTGAACAGGTATAGATCAGTTCAGGTGTTGTCAAACACACGTGGTCAGTTGCATGTGGCATGAGCTGCCATCTAGTGACCTGCAGCAGGACTTCACAGGAGTCCACACTGTATTGGAAATTTTAAAACCTGGCCCTTCACCATGGATAGTTTAAGAGCCCTGGTCTACACCAGCAGCCTCTACTTCCTATTCATTCATTGCTTTCTCTCATTTTAAAAATATTATTTACTGGCTCTTTTGTATGACTATAAAAAGACTGATATTACTAGCTGTATTCCCCAAGATTGCGCAAACACACACATACACACACACATTTATTCTTTCTTTAGCAAAATTAGGATCACATTGTACATACTTTATACCCTATTTCATTCACTTAATATTGTATCACGGCATTTCTTGTAAGGGAATTTCCTGTGAAGAACATAAAAAATATTCTTCAAAAATTAGAAATCATATTTTTTGAAGAATATTTTTTTTTTATTAATTTTATTTATTTATTTTTCCCCCAAAGCCCCAGTAGATAGTTGTATGTCACAGTTGCACATCCTTCTAGTTGCTGTATGTGGGACGCGGCCTCAGCATGGCCGGAGAAGCAGTGCATCGGTGCACGCCGGGGATCCGAACCTGGGCCACCAGCAGCAGAGCGCACGCACTTAACCGCTAAGCCACGGGGCCGGCCCTGAAGAATATTTTTTATTCCCTTTATATAATGAGGCCTCTGTTGTGATTTAAGTTTCTTCTCATTTTTTTACAACTGTAAGTAATTCTGTGATGAACATCCTTATATATTAAATATTTGTGTCCATCTCTGATTATATTCTTAAAATAACTTTCTAGAAATTAAATGCACAAAGTAATATACAGTAAAGAGTTTTGATACATATTGCCTAATCATCCTCCCAAAAGTTTATAACAGCAGGATATACACTTTTAAACATTTTCTAAATTTTTATCTTTGGAGAAGGAAAACACTTGGCAGCTTTAATTTGGAAGTTAGATATTCATTATTATGCCCCAGAGCAATGTTGTCAAGACACAAATCAGCAGAAAAATATTAAGGGAATAGGTCACCAATGACCTCTTTCTGACCAATTTAATGGCCTTTCCTCAGTTCTCAACCTCCCACTCTCAGGAGAGTCTGGTTCTGCTGGGCCTCCCCTCTTGTTGAAACCTGCCCCTCGGCCTCTGTGACACAGCACTTTTCTCGTCCTCCTCCTGCCGCAGGCTTCCCTGTCCTCTGCTTCTGCTTCCTTCTCTCATCCCCCAACTCTTGGCTTCCCTCAAGAATCTGTCCTTGGCTGCCCTGCTGGCATCACTAAGGAGCTCATTATCTCGCCTGCTTCGGCTGCCATCTCTGAGTTGAGGAGTGTCAAAACCACAAACTCAGCCCAAGGCTTCACCTCCTTGCCCACCAGACAACTCCGTGTGTCCATCCTGATACCTCTACAGAGTCAGTGTGTTCAATATTTAACTCCCCCCATGCCCATCTCCCAAAAGAGCTTTCCTTTCCAACACCTTATTTTAGTTGGTGCTACCACCAATGTGGTGGTTTCCCTAAGAGTTCATGTAGACT
The DNA here is from genome assembly GCF_057802395.1 of Ceratotherium simum simum. Taxonomy (NCBI): domain Eukaryota; kingdom Metazoa; phylum Chordata; class Mammalia; order Perissodactyla; family Rhinocerotidae; genus Ceratotherium; species Ceratotherium simum. The sequence continues at coordinate 40,030,412 of NC_141904.1, forward strand.
ATCATGAGTTCTTCTCCTATCCAGTTCATCGATGCCTCCATTAAAATGCCTATGGTTGTTCATTATCTTCCTGTCTCACTGTCACCAGATTACCATGGCTATTATGCTGGCCACGCTGAGTCCAAATTCCTCTACTCAGCCCTCACAATTGCAAGGAATCCAGGCTCAACCTGCTCAACCAACTAAACTTCCCTCTGTATCACTGACGTTATTCTTCTCAACGTGTCTCCCACCCAACCCCATGCTTATTCTAGTCTCCTCATCTTAGCTTCCCTGATGCTTCTGCTGATGGGAAACTATCTCTCCATTCTCCCCACCACCAACCTAAACCCATCCAGAGCCTTCCCCTATTACACTGGGTTCCTAAACTGATTTCCCCTGGAGTGCCACAGTGGCAAAACAGTCATTTATATATTTGGAGCCATATAATAATAATAATGATTTCCTTTTTATATACTACAGAGTGTGCCACTAAAACAGTTCATTGGATTCCCATACAATATACAAACAGGCAATAAATATCATTCATGGAGTTTGAAATGGGACCCCATTTTCCTTAAAATGCAAGGTTGGTGGAGGAATTTTTAAGCCAATTACCGTAAGAACTGCTTTAATTCTTTCCCATGAGAGGCAGCCTTGGGTCAGTGGCACAAACGGCCTTGCTTGCTTGAGTTCCCCACCCAATTCTCCACCATCTTTCATCTCACTGTCCTTCCAACTCACACATACACACACATACACATACACACGCATGCACACACACACCCCAACCCCTTCTCTGTAATAAGGGCAGCGCTGAGGAGGAAAAAGTTCTCATGCTTTGGTCAGGGAGACTTGTTTCAAATATTTCCACTAAAATTCAAGTGCAAGCTTGGTGCTAACTTGCTGAGATTTTTGACTGCTCCATATTGAAAAATATAAAATATTAAACATTGAAAATAAAACACTTGTTAGTAAGTGAGCTAGAGTCCCACAGAGCGCTGTGTAACACTTACCTTTCTCAGAAAGAATTTCAGGAGCTACGTAAGTCGGAGTCCCACACACAGTAAATATAGGTCTCACCACATGCTTTGCAAGGCCAAAATCAGCCAGTTTCAAGGTGGTAGATTTGTCCTCATTTCGCTGAACCTGTAAGAAACCAAAATCCCCAAGCCACCAAAATTGTGGTGAGAACAAAGAAGGAAAACAAGTATGTCTCATAATGAGACAACAAGTATGCAAGGTCAGGATAAGCAAACAATAAACATCACTTAGCCCAACACTGACAAACCCAACTTGATCTCAGTGACAGGTGCTCATATTTTCAACTAGAGAATCAGTGAGTTAGGACTTACTATGCTGTCCAATATGGTAGCACCATATTGCCACAGTTGGCTATTTAAATTTAAATTTAATTAAAAAGTCAGTTTCTCAGATGCACTAGCCACATCTCAAGTGCTCAATAGCCTTTGGTAGCTAATGGCTACCATATTGGACAGTGCAAATATAGATCATTTCCAACATCACAGAAAGTTCTATTGGGCAGCATGAGTTAGAACAAAGATCAATGATGTTTTGAGCACAGACTAGCTTTAGTGAGGACTAGTACATGCCTGTGGGTTATGTAAAGTCTGGACAGGGGGAAAAAAGAAAGGAAAAAGAACTAGGAATTAAAATGAAGTAGGCAATTTCATGAAGTAGTGGAGGAATGTTAAATACAGACCCTAATTTGGGGGGTGGAGGAGTTAAGAACCAAAAGGACCAGAAGTCTTTAATTCCAATTCTAAGACTTGCAGTGGATGATCTTGGACAAATTTCTTTACTCATCTGAGCAGTTATTTTCTCATTTGTTAAAAGAAGAAGAAGAAGGGGTGATAATTTCCAGCAAATAGGGTTATGTCAGGAGTTCCATTCAATGTCTGTAATCTACCCAGCAAAGTGTTAGCCCTAAGTGACCAACAGTCCCAGATTGCCTGGGAATGAGGGGGTTCCCAGGACATGGGACTTTCATTTTTAAAACTAGGACAGTCTTGGGCAAACCAGGATGAGGTGGTCATCCTAGGTTGCACGCAATACAAAAAAATTAATGCCACTGAACTGAAATTTATTCCTTTGTATTGGAATTGACAAACTGGGTTCTAACTGTTAACATTTTTGCATAAAGGTGAAAGAAATTATCTCTGATTCTTCCTTTAGACTCCCACTTCCACCAGCTTTTAGAAAAGGGTAGAATTTGTCATTTTTTAAAAAAGACAGCTACCCTTACACTGAAATGAATATGGAGGATCGACTGCTCTCTTTTGTCCTCATCAAAACATATCCCACCTGAGCCTCATTCCTTCAAACAAGTCCAGGTAACTGGCTTTCTGATCTCTGGTAAACCAATTCCCACTGCCAAGTCAACCTGCCCTGCCCTCTTTCCCCCTCAAGGTGTCTGCATGCTACATGATGACTGTTAGGAAAAGTTGAGTCTTAACCTAAAAGAAATGAATCTCAAGAAGTGACCTTAGCAAGTATTTAGATCACCATGCAAGAAATAAAATTAAAGATATGTTATATTACACATAAAAAAAGGAACAAACAAAGAAACAATGAGGGGGCAAAGCTAGCATATCTTGCAGCAAGTAAAAGACGCATTGGTGCTATGCAGGTGGGTTTCCACTTTGGGGAAAGGTTAAATAATCAGGCACAAATCAAACCTCTGACCTCTTTCAATACTCGTTGGTACCCAAACGAGTAAGGTAGATGGGCAACCCAGTAGGAGGTTCGGCCTCCAAACATCAGAGAATGTGAAGACTCAGAGCAGCTGCCACCCCCATACGAGTCTCACCTTGACAGAAGTTTCAGGACAATAAGAAATAAAGGCACAACCAAAGGGTTCTCACGGCCCCTCAATCCCAGGATGTAGGAAGGTATGCACACCTGGGTGATACCCGCCTGCTTCCAACTCTGGCTGAAGCAGCTCTGGGCCTGAGCTGGCCCTGCTCTGAGCTATCCCAGGCAGCTGTACCTTGCAGCTGGTCTGTGTACACTCGGAAGATGCTGGGTCCACACCAGGAGGGTGTTCTGAGCCCTTTTAGCAGCCTTGCCACCCAACCATCACTCTGACCTCATTTGGTCACGAAAAGCAGCCAGCACAATCTCTAAACAGGGAGCTCTGAATGAAAGAGGGTGCCAAGTGTGGCATCGTTTCCTCCCTCAGTGTCGTCTGCCTCTTGGGAAACATGCAGCCCACTCAAGACCTGTTGTCACATCCTGCCTGGCCCCTTTCTTCCCAATATAAAGGACAAAGCTTGGGGTAGTCAAGGGTCTCAGGCCCAGAGGGGAATTTATCCATAAGAGGGCAGAGAGAATAGTGGAATCTAAAAATAAATAAATAAATAAAAAATTCAAACTCACAGAAACAAATAGTAGAATGGTGGCTGCCAGGGGATGGGGGTGGGGGACATGAGGAGATGTTGGTCAAAGGGTACAAACCTTCACTTATAAGATGAGTAATTTCTGGAGATCTAATGTACAGCATGGTGACTGTAGTTAATAATTCTGTATTATATACTTAAAATTTGCTAAGAGAGTAGATCTTAAGCATTCTCACCAAAAAAAAAAATGTAACTATATGAGGCAACGGATGTGTGAATTAACTTGATTGTGGGAATCCTTTCACAATGTATACATATAGCAATTCATCATGTTGTACACCTAAATATATTACAATTTTATTTGTCAATTATACCTCAATAAAGCTGGAGGAGGAAGGAAACTAATGCAGTTTTAATTAAAACATAAATTTTGTTAAATATAAGATTAAATAAATTTATATTTTAGTTTTTTTCAAGGTAAGTTCTCTATAAAACATTTATTTTCCATTTAAAAAACAAACAAAAAATAACCATTTACGGCCTCAGTTGATGTCTTTATCTTGAAACCCAGACAGCCAGCCAGTGCTCTGGCAACCTTGGTCACACAGCAGAAATGCCCCCAGAGACTCTGTACTGCCTGAGGGATTCATGGCAAAAGCCCTTTTTGTAACAACATGGTAAAATTCAGGGTGGAGAATGACCGGCTCTGCCCCCTCCTAGCAGAGGTTTGCCTCTGGTCCACTTGCCTCTGGTTCTCTTGGGGACCTCTGGAGAGGCCTCCTGGCATCCTGCAACAGAAATAACCCTTTTCTGGAAGATTCAGCATCATGTAACAGTTACAAGCACAGACTCTAAAAGCCAACTATCAGGTATCAAACCCCAGCTCACCATTTACTATGCACTGGTCAAGTAACTTGCCCTCTCTGTGCCTCCACTTCCTCATCTGTAAAACGGGGATGTGATGATCTGATGGGACCATGATGAGGATTAAATGAATTAATATTTGTCATGTGTTATAAACAGTGCCTGGCACCTAAGAAGCACAACACAAGTGTTTGTTAAGTAAACCGCATTATTTTAGCCACCATAACAGTTCACCTCTGAAAAGCAGGACTGACTTCAGGCAAAATGAGAAGTACAGGAAGTCAGCCTTGATATCTTTCTGCTCCCTTTTCGGATTTCCTCATCCAAACCGAAGGCCCCCTGATCAGGCACGGCCTAGTCCATCCCCTCCTGCCAAAGCTCCATCCCTGTCCCTAACACCTACCTGCCCCACCTCTCATCATAGAGGCTGAATGTTCAGGCCAAAGGTGAACTGGGCAGTTAATTACAGCACTATGACAAAACCGACTGGGATGAGCCTGGGTGATATCACCCAAGAAGAAACTCTTTGGGGCCACCAGGGCTATGGGAGAAATTATCAACCTGTCTGCAGGCACATGCCCTCACATCTCTACTGGAACAAGGGCAAAGTTTCCCAACGTCCCTACCAATGCTTGGGGGGCAGTAGGGTAGTAGGGAGGACTCTGGTTTTCCCTGTGCCCCAGCAGAGCCATGGACACAGCAACACTAGAAAATGGAGAGCAGGCAGCCACTCGCCAGTCTCCCCAGATAAGAATAAGTTCTCCAAACCCTCACACACTGCTGGTGGGAATCTATACTGGTACAGCCACTATGGAAAACAGTATGGAGATTTCTTGAAAAATTAAAAATAGAAATACTATATGATCCAGAAATTCTACTGCTGGGTATATATCCAAAGAACATGTATACACTAATTCAAAAAGATATATGCACCCCTATGTTCATTGCAGCATTATTCACAATAGCCAAGACTTAGAAGCAACCTAAGTGTCCATCAACGGATGAATGGATAAAGAAGATGTGATACACACACACACACACACACACACACACAATGGAATACTACTCAGCCATAGAAAAAGGTGAAATCGTGCCATTTGTGACAACATGGATGGACTTTGAGGGTGTTATGCTAAGTGAAATAAGTCAGATGCAGAAAGACAATAACCATATGACCTCACTCATATACGGAAGATAAACAAATCAACAAACACAGAGATACGGAAAACAGATTGTGGTTACCAGGAGGGAAGGGAACAGGGGGAAGGCAAAAGGGGTAAAGGGGCACATACGTATGGTGACAGATGGCAACTAGACTTTTGGTGGTGAACACTATGCAGTCTATACAGAAATATGATGATGTACACCTGAAATTTATATAATGTTATAAACCAATGTGACCTCAATAAAATAGTTTAAAAAAAAAAGAATAAATTTTCTGAACTTCCTTTGGATCCTGCCATTGAGCTTACATCTCTGTAAGCAGAATGTGTCTTAATTACTGAGCCTGAGTCACCACCAGGCAATCTGATCAATGTCTCCAGAATTAACCTAACCAAATGGAAGGTCATAGATGTAGAATGACAATGTGATTCCGCTTTGGTCTGCGTGTCGAGACAGACATAGCCAGGAAGGAGACCACGGAAGTAATTATCAGAATAACTTAGACTAGAAAATCTAGTTTGGAAGGGAAGGACAAAAAATAGTGTGGTGCCTAGAGTTTCCAGATGGATCATCTACATTAACCACATTGGCTGCATAATTGCTGAAAAAAAATATGTCCCTCACAAATATTTGTAAATATTCCCAACCAAATGATCAGCATTAAAAGCATTTGGCTGATTTAATACACCAAAATAAAATATGTATTCCTATGAGAACTAACAAACATTCTCTTCCTCACAGAAACCACCCCCAATTCCAAACCCTGGCTCCACTGAGGTAGTAGCACATTCAACGTGGTGGAAAATCAGCCTTTCATTTTGGAAATTTATTATGTTAAATGTCCAGATGCTGATGGACTCATTTTCAAATACCAAATCTTTTTTAAATTATTTTATGGCCTTTCTAAAATACATTATGCTTCTTCTCGTCTCTTCACGGTTAGCTTTTCTGAGTCTCAGATCATCCCCGTAGCACCCAGGATAGCAAGAGCAGAACCTGGGGGGCAGTTAAGGTCTGCGGAGTTTGTTCCTTCCAGAAAGTGGCTCCAGACTGCTCAGTGTTTTTCATTCTTCTGTCTCCAGCTTCTGCTGTCAAGAGTTATGTGACATCTTTAGTGCTGTCAGAGTGACTTGAGACTTCTCATTTATTGGACCTACATAAGCAGTTCATTACATCTAAGGCCAGGCACTGACTGCGTGAGTTGTTTTGGTTTGGTTTTTTTTCAACAGGCACCTCACATTCTTGGATTCAGAACAGTTCCTATCTTAATCCTTGAAGTCAAATGAGTGATATCCTCAGGGAATAACTCTTCCTCCTAGAATCTGTGGGACTTCTGAAACCATCAAATTCTCCACCCAAACAGGGAACTGGTCTAAAACATCCTCCCACAAGGCTATGGCTCACCTCTGCTTGAGATCTCAAAATGGAAAAGATTCCACAACTTTTTGCAGCAGTCCATCCTAACGTGTATGGAGATTCACCCCTGTGGTGATTCAGAATTCCACTCCCACCCCTGCTTTCCAAATCTGCCCTCCAGGTTACACTGAACAAGGACACACCCCTCCCAGAGTTGGGAAACAAGTGCCACCACACCCCACCGCCTCTGGCTCCTCATCCAAGGATCCTCCAGCTGATCCTTATAGGTCCTGGTGTCCTGACCAGTCACCCTTCCTCACTCCTTCCCACACCAAGTGCAGCACCTGAGCCAGCAGCATCAGCATCACTTAGGAGCTTGTTAGAGATCTCCATCTGCCCCAGACCCACTGAACAGAACCTGCACCTCTACAAGACCCCAAGGTGACTCCTGTGCACAGTAAAGTTCTAGATGATCCTCATTTCACTGATGCCTCTTTTAACAAAGAATGCCCAGGAAAGAACCCCACACACCGGGTATGATCTCATCAGGGCGGTGGACCTCAGGACATTCAGCTGACTGGGCACTGGGTGGCCATCAAGGAAGCCAAAGACTGCAGTAAATGTCCCACTTCAATGTCCTTTCCTCAGAAAGCTTTTGTAAGGGGTCAGAACACGCTACCTCAAATTATGCCCCTTTGACATATTGATTATTATGAGCTGAAGGTCCTTGAGAAACAGCAGATGCAGGAAGCACTCTCTGACCTTCTCCTTTCTGCCTAAAAGTAAGACATAAAATTTCCCGTGAGGAAGGTGCCCCTCCCTGTACCAGGAAGGACAGAACTCTAAATCACGAAGACTCTGACCAGCCCAGAGACCCCTGAGCGAGGAATCCACATAACAAACGGTACTAAACAGCCCTTATCTTCCACTGGATCTGCCCATGCATTTAATTGACCTTGCACAGTCTGCCGCCCCTAAAAGCCTAAATCCCTCTTCTTTTGTCTTGTCTTCTCCCTAAAAATTTAGCGCTTTTTGTGAAGATGCTATAGAAGCCCCAAGTTCTAACGACCCCCTTGAGTTACACATCACTAAGTTTCTCCCACATGTATGCATGTTGCACACGTAAATAAACTCTATTTTTCTCTTGTTAATCTGTCTTTTGTCAGTTAAATTCCAGGGCCCCAGTCACAGAACTTAGGAGGGTAGAGGAAAAAGGGTTTTGTCCTCCCCTACACCTTCCTGGGTCAGGTCTGGTGGAGGGCCCTCGCATAGCCCCAGGGCACACATCTCACCTTGCCTCACTCCACATCTATATTCTCTCTTCTGCTCTACGTAAGCTCACACGCTGGGTCACGTTCCTTCCGGGGCTCTGCTTTCAGTTGCCGTCTACCTGATAGACGGTTGATTCATTTGCATCCATCACCCCCTTTTCCAGCTCCACCAAAGTGCCCTGCTCTGAATCCGGGCAATCTATATTATTTACATAAGCATCCAGATAACATCTGGATGGTCTCAAAGCTTCCAGAGGAATCTTTATTTTTCTGAGCAATTAACAGCCTCCTCTCTTTCAATGGTAAAATTTAAATGTGATCGTGCCATTTTCACCACTGACCAGAAGATGGCAGCAGAGTATAAACCAAACAGCAAGCAGCCATCCTAAGAAAAATTCAGATGTGGGTAAGGCTTATTTATCTTTGCCAACTACTATTTGTCAACTACTTACTTCATCCTCTATGGTTCCTCTGGCCTTTTCCCTCCAAATTTCCATTTTCAACTGGCTGTGAGGACTGAAATGATCTTAGAAACCAATTTGCATCAAAATGCCAATACCTAAGATCAATTTACATTTCAATAGCAAAAGATACCGTAATATAAAAAGTGACTGAAAAAATCAGTGGGCACAAAGTTTTCCTCGGGATTTGTCACCTGACAGGCCTTTGACATGCCTTTGGTGTCTACATATCATGCCAGTTCTTTTCTACTTCATTAACATCTCACATTCATTCAACAAGTATTAATTAGATGCCTACAATGGGCCAGGCACTGTTCTAGGTACCAGGAATAGAGTAGTGAAGGAAGCAGATGAAGTCCTTGCTCTTATGAAGGCTTCTTTCTATTAATAAACAATATTCAAATGAATATGTAATGACAGGTAGTGATAAGTGTTATAAAAAAGTAAAAGAGGGATAAAGAATGTCTTGTCTAGTACAGTCTCCACTAACCACACATGGCTATTTATTTTTAAATAAAATTTAAAGTTTAGTTCCTCAGATACCCAAGGTACCCTTCAAGTGCTCACATAGCTAATTGTTACCCTACCAGGCAGTGCAGAGGTAGGACATTTCCATCATAACAGAAAGTTCTATTGGCCAGTGCTGGGATAGACAGTGGCAGGGGTTGGTTTTTGTGTGTGTGTGTGTGTGTGTGTGTGAGGAAGATCAGCCCTGAGCTAACATCTGTCGCCAATCCTCTTTTTTTTTTTTTTTTTTGCTGAGGAAGATTGGCCTTGGACTAACATCCGTGCCCATCTTCCTCACTTTATATGGGATGCCGCCACAGCATGGCTTGACAAGCGGTGCGTTGGTGCGTGCCCGAGATCCGAATCCCCGGCCGCTGCAGTGGAGCACGTGCACTCAACCACCATGCCACTGGGCCAGCCCTGCAGGGGTTGGTATTTTTAAAAATGAAGTTAAGGAAGGATTCACTGAGGAGGTAACGTTTGAAAAAAGTCAGGGGTGAGCCATATTAAAATCTGAAAAACGAGCTTTTCAGGTGGAGGCAATAGCAAGTGCAAAGGCCCAGGGGCATGCTTGGCCCCCTGTAGGAAAAGCAAGGAGGGGCAGGAGTGGAGTGAGTGGGGTGTGAGTGGTTGGAGAGGAGCTTTGAGAGGAAGCCAGAGGCCACATCATGCAGAACCTTCTAGGCCATGGAAATGAACTTGGCCTTTATTCTGAGCATAACAGGAAGCCAATGACAGCTCTGAGCAGAGGAGTTAGAGTCTGATTTACTTTTGGAGAAGATCATTCAGGCTTCTGCGAGGAATATGGCCTTCAGAGGAAGAGGGAGGACCAGTGAGGAGGCTACTGCCATAGTCCCAGCAAGAGATGACAGTGGCTTAGTCTTGGGCAGTGCAGGCGAGGTGGAGAGAAGGGTAAAGACAAGACTTGAGAATGGACTGAATGTGGCGGATGAGAAAGAAAGGACTCCAGGATGACTCTGAGGTTTCCGACCCAAGCAGCTGGGTCGGTGGTGGCCCCATCTTTCCCATGGAGAAAGTGGTTTCAGTGCAATTATGGGGATGAGAGCCTGACTGGGGTTCAGGATAGAATGGGACATGGAAAACTGCAAACAGTGAGTACAGACACCTTTCAAGGGTGTGTGTGTGTGTGTGTGTGTGTGTGTGTGTGTGTGTGTGTGTGTGAAAGCGATCATAAAAAGGTGGGCGGTAGCTGAAGGGGGAGGTGGAGAAAACGAGGGTTTTGTTTCGCTCTGCTTTAAGTTGGGGGATGTTACAGTCCGTTCCTGTGATGATGGAGCCATTGTCTGGGTTGGGAAGATCTGGGAGAGGAGCAGGTTCCAGGGGAAGTCAGTTTTCGGCAGCTTGAGTTTGAGACGCTCATCCCAGCGGACAACTAGGTGGTGATGTGAAGTGAGCTGCTCAATATGTCTACTGAATCAGACCCAGGAAACATCTATAGTTCAACATCCATTCCCTCATCAGCGGGGCTGGCCACATCTGAACCAGATGCTGGGTTAAAAGACAGCACGTCCCAGCGACTACAACACGGGCACTGAGGTCAGAAACGCCCAGCCAGGGGACCTCGGCCATTCCCTCAGCGCAGTGTAGCCTCAGTCTCCCCGTGTGCACATGGAAATAACGAGGGCTTCCTCATGGGGTTGATGTGAGAATCTAGGAAAATGTAAAGCACAGAGAGTAGTGACCAACAAGTCGAAATTACAAGACAATGAAGTTAATGGGTGCTCTAATGAGGCGTGGGCCCTGGTGGGAGCCATGTCACAGCGCATCAAAGTCACAGCGCATCAAAGCGTAGGCAGTGACCAGGGACAATCCTCCCCTGCCACCACCACCCCGGGATATCTGGCCATGTCTGGAGACATTTTTGGTTATCAAAACTAGGGGTGCTCCAGCATCTGTGGGGAGAAGCCAGGATACTGCTAAGCATCCTACAGTGCACAGGACACCCCCACAGCAAAGATTCAGCCCGGCCAAATGCCAATAGTGCCGATGTTGAGAATCCTGGTGTAGAACAACAGAAATAGGGCCATAATCCTCAGGTTCAGGCTAAAATAATCACCCGCTGGTAAAAGAGACAATTAAGGTAACTAGCAGGATATTTCCAAGTAAATACTTGGCCTGAACAGGGATTTCTTCGTATGGAAACACAGAGTATGCTCCTCCCCACTCGCTTCTCAGTCTCCCTGATACTGGACCCCACCCAGCTCCCCCACTCACAAAGGACCAAAGTCCACAGTCAGTGTGGAACTTTCTCAGGAGATACGTCATTTAATCCAAAGTCAAATAACTGAACTGCCGACGTGTATTTTGCAAAAGACTTCAGAACTGGGATTGAAATTACCTGGATCTTTGTTTTAGCTCTGCTTACACCAAATGAGCCAAACGGCCTCAAACTTGACTTTTACTGAGCCTGTTTCACCCACAAACTGAGAGAGGTCTCTAGACTTCCCCAGCAGACCTAACTGACAGTTATGCTACGATCTACCAGGATTTGAAACACTGCAGCAGTAACGGATGCCTTTCACCAGTGTTTGCATTCAGGGACAGCAAATAAAAGGTTAAGATCAGCCGCTGAGCACCAGTCTAGCAGAGCGCCCAAAGCATGGATGCATCCTGGGTTCCAACTCCTCTTCTCCTTATTTGCTGTGTGACTCTGAGCAAGTGACTCAACTTCTCTGTGCCTTGGTAGGAAATGAATTTTACAGTCTCTTTGATTCCATCCTTCGCCACCTTGAGTCACTGACATTTGTTAAAACTAAACTTTTACCCGGGGAATACAAGAAACATACCATTATGTAGCCGTACCTGAGCACCTGACAGCTAAACAGCTTTCACCTCCCCTCACCACTGACTGTGGGTGGAGCTTGATTTGCATGTAACAGACAAACTGACACACAAAATTTGAATTTGAAAAATAGATAAACGAGGGGAGGAGAGTGGCAGGAACCACAAGGTCCTTCTTGACAAAGCCCTTTGAATAAACTTCCCTACCACAAGATTTGGTAACGCTGGACAGTATGGAGATATCAGGAAGGGGAGTCTGCTTGTTCCCCGCCCCAAGCCCCAGACCCACCCACGTGGAAGCCAAGCTCAAAGGGCCTGGTTATCACAGAGGCAGCCACAGCAAAGGAGACCAGCCAGAGGTCAGGGCAGGAGGACGGGGGTCTGTACACAGAATAACAGGTTCACTTCTCCCACCAGAGCAGGGGAAACAAAAGCAGGCCACAAGGAAGGGAAAGCATTTGAGAAACGCTTCATCCCATAGGATCCTGTTGTCTCATAGGCCCAAAAGGTCTTCCCATGAGGTTGGGGGCCCCCAAGAGATCGAGAAGTATTGCCCATGAGGTTTGGGTGATTTGGGAAACAGAGGCCTGGCAGGCACTTCTTGCCTACAGGTTCCTGAAAGCTGTCACCTCCCAGATCTACCCTACACCAGCAGGCCCCCAAAAGTCCTGAAAGAGGACTCTGAAGCATCCCCATGACCCCACAATGGAGAGGGAGAGGAGTGAGGGAGGAGGGGGCAGGCCACCCCAGAAACGGCCCGATGCCTGAGCAGAGGCCCTGCTAGGTCCTGAGCCAGCCCCAGGCTGAGAGGCTGCGGTGACCCAGACAGGGCCCCACGTGGGCAAAGTCTCCACCTCCCTCCCACTCCAGGAAGTCCACTGTCCTCAGTGACCTCAAGAAACAGCTGGCAGGCAGTTTCTACTTTCGTCCCCAAACATTCCCTAAGGGGAGGGGAACAAAAGGCCTGGCCACTGGACACAGTCCCCAAGAAAAAACACAAATAAACATCTCAAAAGTGTCCTATGCTAAGAAAATGTATGTTTTGAAAGTTTCCCAAGCCCACCCACTGTACCTGGTTGAATGGCCAAGGTGAGAATAAAATACAGGCCAACACATAAGCCATAGGGCAGAAAAATGCATTGGCCAAAGAACCTTACCAACCACAGGGCCAGCTGAAACTCAAACAAACAAACATACAAAGCATCTTCCCTGACTGGCTGGCACACAAAGTTAAACAGGCCAACAGGGCCCAACCATCAGGCCCATACATCCCTCAGTCATCGTCTCCCTATGCATCCAGCCGCCCTGTGAGACACAGAAGTCTGCGTAGCCTGAGAGGCAGAGCTGCCCACACAGTGTGTGCACCCCGTCTCCAAGCACAGGCGGTTCTCAGATCCACGTGGAGTTGTAGGGCAGTCACTGCTGGTGCCTTCCCATGAGTTCCTTCCTTGCCAACAGACCCAGATTCCAGCCCGCCCTTAGGCAACCTGCATCAGGCAAGGCGGCAATCAAGACCTGGCTAAGTCCATCACCGCAACCAATCCTCTGCTCCACAGGAGGCCACATGACCCCTGCTGGCCAACGAGATGGAACAGGAAGTGTGCTGAGCAGCATCCAGTTTAAAAATGGAGACCACCACCCAGAGCCGACCCCTGCTTTTCCTGCCTTTTATGTGAGTGTGACGATGTGATACTTGGAATGTAGCAGACATTTGGGAGCCATGAAGGAAATGGCAAAAACTGCCTGGACATCTTTGACCTGCTCTGTTAACCATCCCTGGAATTGCCTGTCTCCAGGCTTCTTGTTACGTGACATAAAGAGATGACTTTATTGTCTGAGCCCTTGCTCCTCAAAGTGTGCTCTGTGGTCCATCAGCATCACCTGGGAGCTTACTGGAACTGCAGCATCTCAGGCCCCTCCCCAGACCTACTAGACTGGTATCTGCATTTTATCAACATCCCGGTGATTCCTGTGCACACGAAGGTTTGAGACGTGCTGATTTTCACCACCTTTACTCAGGTAATCCTGTGGCAGCCTGAAGGTAGTTCAGCTGTAACAAGGAGAGCCAGTAAGGGTGCTCCCTCCCTCTCCTTATCCTCCCCTCAACCCTTACAACTCATTCTGCTCCCTTGGATGCAGAGGCAGGCAGTATATTGGTGGGCACACATCTTTATGTTCCTGCTTCCGACTCCCTCCTGGGAAAAATAATCACCCTACACAGAACACCGAGCTGATAATTATATGGCCATGCATATAATTTGTCAAAATTCCCAAGGTTAAGATCCTACCCAGTAAAGCCAAAGTATATCATTACAAACAGAGTTATTATTGTTGTGGTCACCATTAACTATTCATGGGCCTCCAGTGGTGCCCTGAGATCTGAGAAGGTCAAACATCAGAGGCAGTGCCTAGAGGGGAAATTTACCACCTCAAGTAGGCACCATGGGCCAAATGCCTGGGGGTGCAGCTCACTGAGATTCTTAGACAAATAATTCTTTAACCTGATTCTACATATTCTATCCAACTGACTGAAAGGGATTTTAAGAGTTTCATCTAAATGTGGAAACGTGGAGTATCCTTGCCAAAAATGGTACACTAGAAATTAAAGTTGGAGAGGGATTAACAGTGTATCCATGTCCACATAGAATGTCCAGTTCTATGGAGTCCTTCATCAGAAGGCTCTGTCAGAATATTACAATTAACTTGGCAAGGTTTGATGCATGAGAGAGTGAAAGAAGTAAAGACCAAGGCTTAGTTTTCCTCTCTCTCTCTCTTTATCTCTATTTCAACCTCTCCCTCTCCTTCCTTCCTTCCTCCTTTCCATCCTTCCCCTCCGTACCTTACATAACCCCATATGGGACATCTGAAAGAAGCTGAAACAGAACCAGGGGCTTTCATGTTATTGCAATTAGCCAACTAGACCTTAGACCTTAAGAAGTTGTTGAAGCGATTTACTGAGTTGCTTCCCCAGATTAAGGGCATTTTGAAAATACAGAGTTTTAAGAAACTTAATCTTAGACCCTCAAATGGCTCACAAGAAATCACTCTCTTAGAGAGCTGACAACACACATGAACACAGGTTATTAAGAGGACAAAGGAGATTGCTGTTATTTACTTTACTAAATGACCTGAATTTCAGGAATCCTTGGGGGAATGAAGTCACAAGTTTAGAAGATATTCAACAAGTTCAATAAGTATGAATCATGCTTTAAAGTTGCCCTCGTTGTTGACAATTTACTGTCTGCAGTAATTATCAAACATCTACCCTTTTAGGTGACTGTTTCAAAAGGAACTAACAGAAGAAAGAAAACCTCAGTTATCAAGATGACCCAGTATCTAGAATTTTGAAGAATTTAAGAAATTTCCGGAAAATTCTGGCTATGTGGTCAAACCCTGGACAATATGTGGGTTCACTGACTGTATGTACACTTTTTATTTTCCTGGAAACTGCTGAAACGGATACTGAGAGCCACTCTCGCTGATACAAACAAAGTCATAACTGGGATGTTTCCTGACAGAAGTCACCCTGAGATTGTTGAGATGAGTTCTATCTCTATAAACATATCTTCTCACTGACTTGATCAATATTGGCCAATGACCTAAAGGCCTGTATCACTGTACTTTTTCTTTAGTGATTTCACATTATTGCTGAAATGCACATTTCTTGATTTTACTAGGTATACCTTAACAAGATATGCTTCATAGCTGTTATCAATTTTTTAATTAATGGAATTGGTATATAAATGGACTCATGAATACTTAGACCATTAATGAGAGGACATGGACACCTCTGTCTTAGAAGCTAAAGGGAAAGGACATTGAAATTGGAGCTGGTAGAAGAGAAGTCATGCTGATTGACTTCTCAATTACGCATTACAGAACCACTGACAGAGCAATAATCATTGAGTCCTTCTTATGTATCAAAGTAGAAGGGGAAAAAGAACTTAGGGAATTAAGATGAACGACATGATTGGACAGGTTTATTTGAGAGGGAGAATGGGCAAGGAGTGTATTTGGCCATTTTTTATCCTTCTAGATTTTCCTTATCATCCTTGGGGACATCAGTCACTGCCCTGTCCTAGTCACATTCAGCAGTTAAATATCTAGAGACATCTATTCCTTCCCAGAACCTACGAGAGGTCAGAAAGAGAGTACAACCTTTCTCCTTGACCAAGCTGTGACCTGTCCCCAGAACCCCCCACCACCATTTCTCATGGATTCCAAGGGTTTCTGCTCCAAGCACTCCAGACCTATATCACCTGCCCACCCATCTCGTTCCTTTCAGCTCCATTTCCACGGGGGGAACCTGTCCCTTCTCATCCCCTTACCCTGGCACAGATTTTCTCAAATGACCTTGCTCGTGTCTGACATCTCTTCAGTCTCTTCCCCCACCCTACTCACTCAGCTTTCTTTGCTGTATGTAACACCTCGGCTGTTGGCCATAAATAACCTGGCCTGTCCACCTCCCGTGCTGTGTGGGCTGGTTTGATCATCGTCACCTCTCCAGCTCCTGTTTGCTTCCTCCCCTCCTCCCAGGGCCCAGTCAACAGCACATTCCAGCCCCACCAGGGGAGCACATACTGGCAGAAGAAGCAATTAACACTAATATTTCTGCAAGCTGGAAATTCTCATAATTAAAACTTCTTTTGCAAGATCCTAGGAGTCTTAATAATCTGAAGGGAAGAGGAGCACTAGCATCTTATCAGGAAATGTGATCAGCAGAAAAAGATAAAAACTCTGTAATACAGGCCTAAAATTTTACTCTAGGGCCGAATTATCAGATATAAATATTTCTGTGGATTAAAACAACATCATAAGCTTGCTATATTCATTAAGAGCTCTTAGCACATTCAGAAATTCTCTAAAAGCAGCAACAGTTACAATCAGCCATGTAATCAAAAGCAAGTTCTAACATAATCATTTTCCTGAGCTTAGCAAAGACAGGTCTTAATACAGACAGTAGCCATCCACTGAAGGAGGAAGAAATGATTACTTTGATAATACAAAGCTCAACACAAGTGCAAAACACTAAATTAAAGGCAGCTGAAGAGCACTAACTGATGGACAGTAGTCACGATGGTGATATTTACTAATATGAAATTTAGTTTGCCATATAATTATCATATCAGCAAGTATAGAGATGACACCTTTCTAGACCTAGACAATGAGCCCATTGTTAAATCCAACACTATCCAGATCTCTGTCTGAAAAACCAAAAAGCGCTGACATTAGATAGCATTCAGACATCTGACCTAACAGTACGGTGAACTTGACTCACCCAGAAAAAGGACAAACATGGTTTATAAATGTGACAGATCTTATTCACCTGGATAAATGCAAGCTGACAAATTATCCACGAGAGAAAAGATATTAACGTTTTCCACAAAAGATGGCTCAAATATGTACCTTTTGGCAGTTTCTGATGGACCCATACCACCACGACAAAAGGTTTTTATTTTTTTTTTAAAGTGGGCTTTCTTCGAAATCAGAAAAGAGACAAGGGTCTAAATGTCAGTTACAATCAATACCAACAAACAACAACTCATGTATTTAGACAGAAAAATTATAGCTACTCCGCAGTTTTGCCTCCCTCTCTCTCAGAACACAGACACACAACACACAAACACACTTCACTGCCCTTAAGGGCACTAAAAACACATATGTCCTGACATTTAAGTCAGGAAGACATGAAGAGCTGCCAGATGACTTCTCAGAGGCAGTGAGCTTGTCCATCCTAAACGCATTCCCAGCAGTTTTTCTACTTCCTGAGGCAAACTTCGTGCAATCTAACCCTTGCTGACCTTCTCCATTTTAAAATTTACCGACAAGTCAGTCCCTTAACACAAGAGAGAGCCTCTATTGCCCAAGAGATGGGCCAGCTCGACAGACTGCTTCCAGGACCTTGTTGAGAAAATGCAAGCTCAGATGACTGTCCCTAAAAGAAAACGATCCTATAGAGTAAATGATCTCATTCCACATACTCGAGAACGTGTATACCTGTTATAAGGCTTGATTAGGGACATGCCCAAAATGTTCAGCTCAGGGGACCCACCCAGGCCTCTAATCAGAATCTCTCCTGTGGACAGTTCAGTGAAAACATCTGAGGGTCACTGAAGAACACGCTCTGTTGCAGTTCCAAAGTTGCCATAATAAACAGTGTACAGGGCATCACACATGGGGCTCAGACCCAAAAGACAGAAACAATCAAAAAGGGAGTGAAAAAAGGATGAGAACACTCAGCTAATGCAAAAATGAAATGTTTCAAAGGGAGAGTGATTTGATGGCGATTCAGACCACTCAGGCAACCAGTCAAATTGCTTCTGCAATTCTATGAATTTGGGAGAAAACAAGGTTCTTGACTTAGTGGTCAACATAGACCTCATTTCACCAGATAATTAGCATGACTCAGTGTTTCACTTTGCTTGTGGGAGCAGTTTACAGAGAGATGAGTGCACTGGGCTGATGTTTCCAGGCTGGGTCTACAGCCGTGGAAATTAAAGGAAACAGGCTAAATCCCTGCCAAAAAAAAAAAAAAAAAAGAACGTGGCTCATCGAGATCATTGTCCCCATTCACGATTATTTTATCTGCAGCAATCTGGCTTTGGATGCTTACTTGTGATTCCCACCTTAATATCAGAGGTGTTTCTAATGTAATAATGATGGTAGCTGCCACCAAGGGAAGGCTTGCTATTTCCCAGGGAGCATGCTATGGTCTGTATTCATTCATTCATCCAACTAATATTTAAAGAACGTCCACCATGTGACAACACTGTTCTAGGTTTCAGGGTACAGTCTGAATAAAATGAAGTTCCTGCTGTCATAGAACTTTCCAGTAAGAGAAGAAAGAAAACAGAAGAATAAATATGGAATGTTATCAGGTGGTGATCTGGGCTATGAAGAAGAAAGTGGGATAAAGGTGTCAGAGGGTGACTGTGTGAAGTATGCTGTCCTAACAAGGACCACCAGGAACACGCTTGTAGTTCAGGAACACAATGAGTTTACTGACTCATTGCAACAAGGGAGAACGCACACCACTGGGTTCCAGGCATCTAAGTAAGAGGGTGTTCAGTGAACTTATTTTAAGATTTGGGCTGTGTTAGGTGATTTGGGGGAGGGTTCAGGAAAGCAAGATTTTGCTCCAAATTGGATACTGTCAGGAAGTGAGGTTAATTCTAGGATTGGGTATCTTAGTGATTCTTATCTAGAAGGTGGGAAGAATGAAGTGAGGCAGTCACTCATAGTAGCCAGAAGGGAGATATGTGGCCATCTTTGTGGTTTGGACAATCTTGGTTTTATCTGCATTTGGACATGATTATAAAGGGGTCTTGCTTTTGTCTTGATCCAACAGAGTCACAAAGCAACCTTATATGATGTTGGTGTTCTGAGAGATTATATTCAACAGGAGACCACAGCTGAGCCGTGAGTGCCAGGCCAGCTCCCTGCAATCAGCAGCTGCTCTTCTCTTTCCTGTGCTCAATCCTCACTCAAGCTTCCGAGATAAGTAATATTACTATTTGTCTTTTATAAATGAGGAAACTAAGACCCAGAGAGGTGAAGGACTTACCATAGAGCAAGCAACTAAGAGTGCATGGATTCAAACTCAGGTTATCTGACTCCAGAGCCAGCCTCTTATCCACTCCACACACGGGCCCCTGCAGTGCTGAGCCTTTTGAATTCCCTTGACAAGATGTTATCTTCAAAAGGGCCAGGGGAGTTTTAGTGACAGCGTGGACACAAAGCCTGCAGGGGAAGCTGCTACCAGTAGACACCCCTGGTACCTAGTCCAGAGGATGTGCAAATGTCCATGAAGTAAGTCCACCTGGTCACTGTCAAGGCAAAAGTATTTTTCTCCAAGGGATGAGGAAACATTTTCCATTTTACTTAAATTGGAAGGTTTCTTTTTCAATAATTTAATAAAAACAAATTTATCTCAGCCACTTATGAACTAAGTTCTAAATACTGGAACAAGTATATTAAAATACCATAAAGGTAATGGTCTAGCACGTAAGGGTGACAGAGTCTGAGGCAATTAATATTTCCTGTATCCCCTATTTTATAAACACCCTCTCTCACGGCAGCAAAATCAGGGCTTACCAATAGGTTTTCTGGCTTGAGATCCCGGTGGACGATGCTCTTGTCGTGCATGTGGACGAGTGCCTTACACAAGTCCATGAGCATGAGGGCAGCGTCCCGCTCTGGGAACTTCACACTTTCTATGATGGCGTCAAAAAGGTCCCCTCCCCGCACATACTCCATGATCAGGTAGATTTCCGTTTCTGTCTCGTACACTTCATGCAATTTCACTATGTTGGGATGAGAGAGGCTCTGGATAATTAAGATCTCACTGTCAACCATGTCCTCCTTACCCTTGAGTTTGGACTTGTCGATGATCTTCATGGCATAGGCCTGCCTGGTTTCGCGGTGCCTGCACTCCTTCACCATGGCGAAGTTTCCGTCCCCAATGACCCGGCCCATCTCGTAATGCTTCTCCACATTGGCCGAGATGATGCCCGGGGGCCTCCGCTTCCGGCCACTGAGCCGCTCTGGCTTCTTTTCCTCTGGCCTCGTCTTGGGCTCCTTCTCTACCCTTGCGGGTTGGTCCTCTCTGGGAACCATCTTTCTCCCTCCTGACACACATGGCTTTTTCTCCTTCTCTGCCTCCTGCTCCTCCCCTCGGGTCCTGGGGAGCTTCTCAGAGTCGGCCTGGCGCTCCCGCAGGAGCCAGCCACCATGCTTGGTCCTGCAAACGTTCCTAGTGTCCTTCTTCACGTCCCTCAGCCCCTCCTCTCTGACGGGCTGAACTTCCAAGGGATCCTTCTTAGCCTTGGCTGCTGCTTGAGGATGACCTTCCTGACCTTCAGGGTCTCTGTCCTCCTTCTTGTCCGTGATTTTGCTGGGTCTCCTCAGCTCCTGAGTGGGGTTCCTGGGACTGCTCCTGTGGCTGTCACCCTTCCTCCCTTCCTCCCCACCTGGAGGGTTCGCCTCGGGGGACCTCCTGCAGCTTCTCGTCCTCACCAGCTTCTCCACGTCATACCTTTGGCACTTCCCCATGTCCAGCTGGCTGGTCCCCAGGGAGAGCCTCTCCCTCTGTAGGCTCTGCTGGAGCTCTCTCTCTCTCTTGCACTTCTCACATCTGATAATTTCACCCGAGGTCTTTTCGATCTCCACCCCCAGGTGCTTCTCTCCGCTTGCATGCCTCTCCAGAGTGGCTTCCCTGGGTGGCTTGCTACCGGGTTCAGGCTCCCATTTCCCCCTCACCCACTTCTTCTGGGCCCTTGCCCTGTCCTCCTGTGCCAGCTCCACGGGGGTCTTCCCTTGGTGTCTGATGGCTGCCTTGGACCCGGTAGCCTCGCTGCAGGTCTTGGCGGTCTCTGTCTTCCCACAGTGGAGACCCTCTTTCAGAGCCTTGCTATAAAGCCTGCTTTTCAGCCTTGGAGAAGGGACCCGGCTGTGCTGGGTCAATGTCAAGGCCCGGGCTTTATTGGGGTACAGTTCTTCTAGAGCCACCTGAATGTTCTTCAGTGTCAACGGTTCTTTGCCCATAGCTATGAAAGCATCCCCTTCCCTGAAGAAATCAGAGACACTCTTGATTTCCCTGCCCTTGAGGTTAAACAGTTTCCTCACGCGATCACTCTTCCATCTCGGAAAGCCCAGGGCCTCTGAGACGTCCGCTAAGAGCTGCTCGAAGGTCTGCACCGACCGTCTGTTGAGAAGCAGGGTGATCTTCCGGAGGGGGTGCCCACCCAGCTTCACCACGGTCACGACCCTGGGCTTCAGCGGGCTGTTCTCAGCATGGACGGAGTGAAGGCCATTCTGGGGGCTGAATACAGGCACGACAGAGCCACGAGGTCCCAGGAATGGTTTCTCCAGATTCCCTCGGCCAGCGGGCAGCCATGTGCCCTGCAGCTTCCGCTCCGTGATTCTTGAGCTTAAATATTTTAGAGAATGGTCACATAGGCCTCGATGTCCTGCAAGAGGAAAATGACAACACAGTATTAGACAAGACGGGGTTCAAAGAGCCCTTTGGCCTTCACCAAAACTTTACTGAAGATTACTGATTCTATCACAGTTTGTAAGTGTGATCTTTGAGGATCTGCTTGAAACGATGGAGCCTTTACACTTTAGAGCTAATCTCCAGTCTCCTCTATGAGAGACAAGGAGTGCAGGACAGAGTTAGCATTGGTCCTGAGGTGGCTCCTCTAGGCCTCCCAGAAACCCCCAGGATGGGCTACGCCTTGGGAGGCCTCTCTAGGGGAGGCCTGACCCTGAGAACACAACTCCGGCTATCCTAAAGTGAGCTGACCTTCAAGAATCTACAACTGAGATCAAAGGTCCAGGGGTCGCTGCCCAGGAAATACCAACAAGAAGTCAGAACATTCTAGAACTTTAAAGAACCCACCTCTTTGCCAAGAACAGTTTTCTAAGCTTGACTTTCAACCCACTCAAGGTGAGGCAAAACATGAAGAGGTCATGATCACAGAGTCTGAGTCAGATCTGGATTTAAATCCTGGCATGGCTACTGACTATTTGTCTGAACCTGGGCAAATTATTCAAGTTTCATTTTTCTCATCTACGAAGTAGGAATGATAACACCTTCCTGCCAGGGTTTTTGTGAAGAGTAAATAAGAAAATGATTACAATTCACTTAAAGGAGTCCTTGACACACAGTGAGGGCATAGTAATTGCCAGTTATTAATACTGTCCTTACGATCTTAATATCTCTTTTGTATTAGAATTTAATTTGATAGTAATGTAATCTCTTGATAAAGTAGAATCTTGTGCACAGATTCACCTCGCTTCACAAGAACTCATGGACCAAAATGCCATGGTGGATATTTCTTAAAGCTCTGAGATTCTCTTGCACTGGAGGTTGTAAAAAACAAAAAAGGAAAGTTAAAGGAGATTTCAGTCTAGGTATAGAAACTTTCTTCTCCAAATGGTTTTTCCTCTTGCTATTAAAAGAAAGGAAAGAAAGAAACCAAGGTCATATTAATGTTCAGAGCTTTCATAATGAGAATGTGCTCATTCTCATTACATTTCCTAATAAACTGAATAAATGAATAAAACAAGACTGTATTTCCTAATCAGCTGTATCCAACCAGAACAAAGTAGCTGAGACAAAAGTGGTTCAATTATGATTTCTGTCCAGGTCAGGAAAGGAAACAGGAAAATGACAGAATATGTAACTCAGTTAAACCATAAGCGTGGGCTGCAAATTATTAAATTTACCCCACAAGATCCATATGTCATATCTGACATGTAGGAATCTGCCATTTATGCTTCTTTTAAAAAAAATAATTATTTTTAACTGCATTTGAATTATAGCAGAAACTCCAGGATGGGCAATTTGGCCCAGCAGATTTACACAGAATGTTTTTTGTTTTTTAATTATAGCATACAATCTGTTCTGAGATGATTTCCATCTAGACACAGGTGTCAGATTAGATGACAAGTAGTGGCTTGATCTTCCCACATGCCATAAATGTATGAGCTTAACAATCACATTTACAGTTAAACTGTTTATTTACGGACATCTGTTATTCCCTTTCTTCTCATAATCTCTCTAATCTGCCTCCATTTTTGTCTGAGAGAGTTGATGCTAAGGGAGAGAAAGAGAGATCTGCAGCAGTAATACTAGATTGTTTCCTTACTGGAAAAATTGAGGAACGGTGCAAGGAAGGTAACCTTCAAATGCGTGTGCCCAAAGGGACTAGCGTTCTCATTGGTTTTCTTTATGGTGCTTCTCACAGAGTAGGACCGTCGATACATATGTGTCAGGCTAAGTCAATGGAAAAGAATTTTATTCCAGGGAAGGGAGAGGAGAGGGATTTTCAGGGGAAAACCAGGAGGATAAGGGAGCATTTGGTAAATACATTAGGGATGCGGGAGAGTTTAGCATGGAAGGGGGTTCAGGAGGGTCCCAGAGAAAGATCCAGTATGGGATGTCAGGGAGGCATACAGCAGTACTCATGGAACAGGACAGACACTGGTGGGGCTGACATGTTGAGGGTTGACGTAGGATGACAGAGAGGCAAGTCATGATGGGACAAGTGGCGTCAAGGTCCCCAACAGTGAAATTGTGGAGCTTGGTGTGGTGGCGGATGACTTGCCCTGTGGTACCCAGAGTCAGGGCGAGGGAAGGGGTGTGCTCTCTGGGATGGCTGTGCCCAGCCAGTTTCAAAAGACCCTACCTCAGAACCTGTCCTGAATCCTGGTGGTTGTCCTCCTGTCCTCCCGGTAGGAGCAATCTGGGAGCACTCCATCCCTGAACCCCGGAGAGGCTCCACAAGAGTGGTCCCCATCCCAGGCATGGACACAAAGGGTGTGAAGACAGAGGAGCTCGGCCTCTGCTGCACCACCACCAGGCTTGCTTAGTCCACTGCCCAGGCATTCTCAAACTCATTTAAAACCTCTGCAGGCTGGGGCAAGAGTGAGAACTCAGTCCCCCTCCTGCCCAACAAAACCGGGAGCTACAGAAATGGTACTTCTCATTCTGTCTGCATCAAGCTACTGGGGAGCACCAGGAAAACACAACTTCCAGATGCAAATATTTTTATCTTCTCTTCCACAAGCCCACCATCCTCCTTTAAAATTCTTAGTCCAGAGCAAAGTTTTCTTCTTTAAAGGTAAGAGAAAAAAATCAGGAGACTCTGAATGCCTGGTCCATAGGCAGAGAGAAGAAACAGCAGGGAGAATAGAGCACATCCCTTGGGCCCTGGGCCCTGTCTCCAGGAACAGTCTCATCTCCTGAGGACAACAGCACAACGAGTACTTTCAGGTTAACTGTAGGGAGCATCATCGCAGTACTTAGCCCAGTCACCCTGACCAGAAAGCCAAAGTCCAGCCCATGTCCACTTGTCTCCAACAACAACTTACAAAATTGATTTTATGGAACCATATGAAATTTCCAGTAGTTCTACCAATTACCAAAAAATGGAAATTTCGTATGCCTCAAGCTAATATGATCTAGAATAATAACCCCTACTCTGGCCCTACATCAGCAGTAAATACTTATGAAGGTAGAGACAGTAAAGATGAAACATCCTAATTCCCAGTCCTCAGCCACCAAGCCAGCAGCTTCCCAGGAAGTGACACAGGGAAAAGATGCTCTTATAGCACCCTGTTTTTCTGTTAACTTCCTGCAGCAACATAAATTAGCCTCGCCTTGACAATACTGCTGCTTTTGCCTTATACACCCCAAATACAAATGTTTATGGGGTTTCTCCCCAGCACCAATCTAACCCAACACATACAGCAAAACAGGCAATGCTTTCTCTGAGCCACTCCTCTGCTCAAGAACCTTCAGTGGCTCCTTACTACCATCCTGCAGGGCAAACCCAAACTCCTCAGCTTGATATGTAAGGCCCTCCATAGTCCAGTGGCCCCTATCCATCCCAACCCAACTCCACCCTCACTCCTCCCACCCATCCGAGCCTCACCATCTTGTAAGACCTAAGACCCACATCCACCGCCAAACCTTCCCTGACCTCACAAGTTCACAGTCAGAGCTCCCTCCTCTGAAGCTCGTTCATTCATTAAACCAACATTTGGTCTGAATGCTTGAGACCCAATACCAGCACTTGGCTGCAGAACACCTGGTCTTCCCTTCCGCACACCTCAGCTGATTGTTACTTCATCTTCATAGGGGTAAATATTCTCCCTCTCAACTAAATTTAGGCTCTCCAAAGGCAGAGACCATGGATTATGCAAATTCCCCTTCCTGGCCCTATTACACACAGTAAGCACTCAAGATTTGGGAAACCAGTTCCCAATCCTAACATCGATCAGTGTATCCGGTCTCGGTCTTCCAGCTCACCTTGTAAATAACTGAGTGTAACTACTTTCAGCTCTGGTACATGTCACACAAAAGACCTCCTGAACAGATTAAATAAACGAGGTGAAAGAAAACATGATCACAGGCATCCGTCTACCACAAGGAGATTTGCCAAAGCAGCATTTATAAAGAGCAACTAATACAGGTAGTGGGGAGCAGTACATTTCTTCAGAGTTTGTGAAAGCTTCATTTTAGAGCTGTGCAAAGAACACTGAACGTGGGGTCAGAATCCTGGTTCTACCAGGCTCTTATTAGCTGTGTGACCTTGGGAAGGTAACATAATCTCTCTGAGTCTCAGTTTCTACATCTGCCAAAAGTGATAGCTCACTCAGCCTGAGGGTGCCCAGCACACTGCTTAGCATAGAGGGGGCACTCAAACTGGGCTTGTTTTCTTCCCTCTCCAAAAGAAAAGAGGCTTGTAGCTTTGGATTTCCCCCAAATCCACGTACATCTCAAGGGCAAAGAGAATACGATGCTAAATGTGACTCAGCGGGGTGACTTTGTCATTCATGTAGCAATTGAAATAGAAAACCAATAAGGACAGGGAAATAAGAGAAACGCTCCAGCAAATCTAAGCCTACAGCTCTTCCGGGGAGAGAAACAAGCTCCCTGCTCACTGATCCTAGGACTCGCTGGCTGGTGTGAGCCAATAAACTCAGGAACTCCACAAGCCTTTTACTGTCATCGCCTCTAATGGATTTGGCTCCTGGCAATCGTGTCTCATGTCTGCTGCCACAATTCAGAGGAACTAATATAACTTGATTCCACTAGGGTCAGCTCCACAACTTATTACACCGAAAAAGCTACCAAAATGACTGGAAGTCACATTAACCCAGTTTTCTTTCTCATCATTTATTATTACTTCGTTTTACGCTGCTAATCAGCGAGTTTAGGATCAAGGGGAAAAAAAATATACTGCTAAAATTAATCTTTTACTTGTCTTTTTTAATCAGAACAAAGAGAGTGCACCTTTTCCTAATCATTTTTTAATCATAGCCCATATGTCTAATTAAAACACAAAGAAAAACTATGTCTGAGGTCAGCACGAACTTTGGAATTCTCGCCTTGGCTCCTAAAAAGCTGTAATAACACTCTAGAAAAACAAATGGGAGAATCACATCCAAATGCTACGGGACGTAAGTAATACATCATCACTCTTGAAGCATTTACAAATTATGAGTACTAAAGGAAATGGAAATTGGTGTTTTAAAACATCTGGTAATATGCAATACAACAATAACAAAAAATGACTGGAAAATAAAAGTCAATGCATCTAATGGCACGTAAGCCCCCTTCCTAGCAGGGAAGCTCCCCTTAAAATACTTTCCCTTTTATCAACCGCACATTTCTGGTGATTTCCCAGATTGATCACTTATGACATCAGCAGGCATTCACTTCTATTCTTTTGTGGAAGATGGAGAAGGACTGGCTGGAATCATTTTCCTTTCCACTGAGTAATCATTTGTCCTGGGCGTTTTCCAGGAGCTGTTTGGGAACGAATTCAATCTGTTCACGTGCAGATATGAGGCAGGAGAAACATTTGCGAACTTACATTTGATTATGCAAACATCCCAAGGAGGGTTTTCTAAACTAATAAAAACTTGGAATGCAGCCTTTCGCTGAGCTTCAGAAATGCTATCGTTTCATAGTAACTCAGAAGGCTGACCAACGTCTGTATTGATCAAAGCTGGAGAAATTAATAAAGGTAAGGCAATAAAATGAAACTGCTGTACTATTTATTGGCTGTCATTGCTGCTGACACTCCTATCTCTAATTAATGTCACCACTACCTAATCTTCTTTATTACCAACAGGACACCAACCAAGACCTCAGAAACAGAGGAATGAAAAAGACTTCTTCCTGCTCTCACCTCAGAAGGGGCCCTGTTCTGGGTAGTCTTTTATCTGCTGACCAGTCATGCCGATTTCCCTAAGTGCCTCCCAGCATATTGGCAGAAGCACCCTGTGTGATCTCTGAGTGAGGGATATTCCCCAGTCCTTGTTATAGCCCACCTAACGGATGCCGATACTCTTTTTCTAAGCTACTCACTGATTTAAAGATGAAGTTTACTGTCCCAGCTACTCTGGAGTTACGATGAGTTTGATGGACTGCTGGTTGTTTACAAGAGTATTTTCAAGTGACCAAGCTTACAAGTCTTTCCTCGCTTTTAAAGCTCATCCCTGACCCCCTCAGTCATTCCCATCCTCCCTCCCTTGATTTTCCCACTCCTCGCTGATCTGGTCCTGCCTACGCTACCTATCTCACCATCACATCACATTCCCACTTCCTCCTCTGCTAGTTGCATTTTGTCTGAAGAACCCTCACGCTCCATGCAAGCCAGAAAGCATTTTCCTCTCTCCACAGATGTCCCAGGATACCCCACGACAGAAAGGGCCCACGACCAAGGGATGAACTTTTCCCCACTGTCACTGACGTGCCTCCTTTGGACGTCCTGCTCAAGTGGCTAAACCGGTGGCTCCCATTTCCTATGTACTGTGTTCTCTAGAGCAGGGCTTCTCAAATGTTACTGTGCACACACACCACCCAGGGACCGTGTTCAAGTGCAGGGCCTAATTCAGTCAATCTAGCTCTGGGCTGGGGCCTGCGATTCTGCATCTCTAACACGGTGCCAGGTGATGCTAATGCTGCTGGCCCAGGGACCACACTTTGAGAAGCAAAGATACAGAGAGAAGTTCCAGAGTATCCTTCTGGGAGTGATGGTCTACCACAACCAATTTCAAAGTGCCCATAAACCGATTCCGTATAGTAGTGTTATAACAAACAGTACCTTTATTTTTCACAATCTGAATAAGTAATGTATGATATGTAATCAAAACATGACATCATCAGTGCAGTGAAGCAAAAAGTCCAGTCCTGATTTCCTCGTCAAAGGGTTTTCTTTAAGTACAGCAGACAGAGTGGGGGAGGGAGTGATCTAGAATTTCACTTCCCAAAGTGGACGAGCAGCATCAGTTATCACCTGGGAGCTTATTAGAAAAGCAGAATTTCAGGCCCCACCCTGGACCTACAGAATCATATTCTGCATGTTAACGTGCTCCCCGGGTGGTGTGATGCACATGAAAGTCTGTGAAGCACCGCTATAGAATATCTCTTGCTTCACTCAAGTGGTTAGTGAACCAAAATATACAGACCACAACAGGAGAGATCATCAAGTCCTTGGACATATCCATTTGGTTAACCATGAAAGTGTGCCAGCGTGACTCGACTTAATCCAAACTGGGATCCAGGGTCGGCTTTGGCCCCGTAGTGGGTTTATGTCTCTGGGATCTGTTTGTACCAGTTGTCAAATGGGCGGGAAGGGCTGGGTGCGGTGGGAAGAAGAAGGTGTTTTTTGCACAGGCACTGGTGGACACCTGGGAGGAGATAAGCACAGGAGGCAACGACAAAAGAGGGGATGGATGGCATCTGCGCCCAGGCCTCCTGGTCCTTGGAGCACAGGGTTGAGGGTGGACCCTGAAGAAGCTGTGTTTTAAAAGTATGTGTGAGGCGCTGGGACCTAGGTGACAAGGTACAACAGAGTAAGCAGAGGACCGGCCACACTGCCTTCCCCAGCACAGGCCCCAGGACTCCAGGTAGGCCCAGCAGAGGAGGGCAATGTGGGGCCGTGGGGACACACTGACAGCCAAGGGACAGCAGGGGGGAGGGAGTGACATAATGACTGGAGGAAGAAAAGGAGCCACAGTGTACCTGAGCACAGGTGACATCCTGCCCTGGGGACTCCAAGCACACTGGCTGAGGTCCTGTGTGAGCAGGTGGGGCCGCTGGGACTCCAAGCTGGACACTGATATTAACACGGCCTCATTTGCTCCCAGGGCTGGTGAGGTCTTGGACATTCCAGTGAGCACAATAACCGTTTCTCTCCGACCGCTCTTCCTCCAGATGAACCCTCCTCCTACTGTCCGATTATTTCGTCATTCGAAGCCTTTATGCTCCTCTTTTCACCTACAGCTCTATGTGCCACTGTTCAAGGAGCCTCTCCAGATGCTGCCCTGTCCCTCACCTTGTCCTCCTTTGCGACATCTGATGCTGGTTTGCTTTGAGGGAAGCTTCCCCTGGGGACAGCTTATCTTTCGGTCTCCCCCCTGGGTGTAACGTTTCCTCCCAACACTCCCCAGCTCACCTCGATCTCATCCCTGGGGTGTCACTGCGCACTCGGTAAAATTGCAAGAGGGCACGGCTCCCAGGTGGAGTGTTGTTTCCTACGACCTGGAATTTAATCCCAATTGTTGGTTGCAGCTAGGAAATCACAACCACCTGGACTTTGGCTGAGTTTTGCTTTTCCAGGTGCTGTTTAGGGAGGCTCTGTGGAGGTGTTCATTTGGAAGGACAGTACTCAAGTATACCTCACCCCCCCCCGCCCCCTGTGGACCAGTGTGCAGCTGCTTTGATGCCTGCAAGGCTTCACATGTGCCTCTGTCTGGTTATCCCACCCCAAGGCCTTCACCGGCCCCCCAGTCTCCATCAGCCTGCGTCATCACAACATTTAAACACTGGGCTGGCTGGAGCTTCTCCACCTTCCATCCCTATAGGTGAGGCTGCACAAATCATTCTAAAAGCAAACTCCTCCATCTTTTTTTTTCTAGAGAGACTGAACACATCTATTCCATTTCTACATCTTCATGCTTTGGTTTGGACGGATCTTAGATCGATGTAAAGACACTCGGAATATTTGAACCGTCTGTCAGTGCCTGGCCCTGAAGACTCTCATCCTCATTTATCAGATGCTTATCTGAGGGGCAGGCGGAAACCTCCACCATCCATTATTGTACAGGACAGAGTGGGCAGAGAGCCTGTGGATTATTTGGAAAGCGGTTTTCAAACAATTTTGACTTCTTGATAAGACAACCTCCATGTACAACATATAATTAAATAGCAAGCAAGTAAAACAATTTAAGAGGAAATGTTTCCAAAAAATATATAGCTTTCATTCATATTCAGGAGAGACAACACATTTGAAAAACACTGGGGCTGTTTATGTACAATAATAATATGGGAATATTATGAATAATTTTATGCCAATAAATAAGACAACTTAAATGAAATGGATGGATTTATGAAAGATACATATTACTAAAGTTCACTTAAGAAGAAATAAATAACCTAAATAGCTCCACTGTGTTATTTATCTGAGGTTTAGTACAACAAACTGAGAAAGAACTTTCCATAAATATTCAAGACATGGTCATTTACATGATTGATTGGATTTACTGGTAAAAATTCTCACAAATTGCTTATGCTGAAATATGCATCTTTTGTAAACAAAAGGAATGCCATGGATCCAATCTAAGAAGGATGCAAAAAGAAGGATTCTAAGGAGGATTCGTGTGTTGGATGCAAAAGCTGTATGGGTGAAAATCTTTGCATGTTAGAACTGAAAGGGCCAGTAGCCCAGCACCCTCAATTTTTAGATACAGCTGTAGACCAGAGAGGGTAAGCAATTAGCCCAAGGCCACACAGCTAGTTAGTAAGAACTGAAACAACCCTTGCACAGATCCTGAATCTTTCTGAACAATGGCTCAGACAGGTTTAGGGGTGTCACTTGTAACCATGGAATAAAGCAAAGCTCACGGGATCATCCACAGGAAACGGAGCAGGGCTCAGGCTCATCAACGGGCATCGATATCTAAGCAAAGCAGCCTCAGTTTAGCTCTGCCCTAATTGTTAAGCCAGCCAGCATTCCAACTGGGCAAAATAAAGTCAAGCAGTGTTCCTGTAGCTGGCAATAAACAAGTGAGCTTTTCCCTGACATCCCCGTAGACGGGATGATCTGAAAAGCAATTCCCCGAAGTGTATTAAGATTCGAAACAAAGAAGAGTGATATTGGGGTAAAGCAGCTTAAGGTGCAAACTTTTCTTCCTTCAGGGAATTCAAGCTGGCTTCGGTTTTCCTCTAATTTAAAAGCAGAGAAGTCATGGTGCCAAGACTCTGACTGCAACAGGCATCTGACAGGCAGCACAGAGCTCCAGCCATGGCCCCAATACCCACCCTGAATGCCAGAGCCAAGAGGGACCTCACCTACATCTCTGCTGGCAGAGTGCCCAGTGGTCCTCATTGCCATGGGAGCCTGCGTGGCCACCACAAGCATGGCCTCCCAGAATGGCCTAAGGTCACCTGCATATGGTAAGCACTCAGTACGTCGTGGTCAAATCAGATTGACAACAGTGGCACCAAGGCAAGTGGGCTCCTCTGCTGAGAAGCCAGCCTCAGTGGACAGAAATTAACACGGTTCCTGCAATGTGGCCCAACTGCTGTATCTAAGCCTTTTGAGAGCATCATATACAAATGTTTTAAGAAAGACTGCTGCCTTCAGAGCTTTGATGGGGTAAACCCTGGCAGCTTCTGGCTTTTCTAGGAGCTGTGGTTAAGTTTCTTCAGGATCCCTATTTTGGCATTTGCCAAAAATATACAATTTACAGGAATGGAGTCTACTAAATAAATAGGTCTTGCTTGGCAAGATTCCAAATACACAGACCTAATGCCAGGCATGTGGTAGGCTGGCAATAAACAGGTGTGGCATGAAAGAACCCAATAAATCCATAGTAGTGTTAATGAAAACAGCCCATCAGTTGAGTTCAAAATCATCGGAATGTGCTGGGTGATCAAAGCAACCATGTACTCAGGATTTCTCATCGATTTCTGCCCCAAATCTACCTAAAGCTACTCAGTCATCGACATTCTACAGGGCCAGCACAGTTATGGATGCTGTAAGTGGCCACCAGACCCCTTTACCAAGCAGTGGCCCCCACCTGCCAGCTCTTTTGAATGTTGGCTATTAAAGACCCACCACTGCTCAATTCTCCCAGGAATTACTCTCTGCTGACTGGAGTCACACCACCCAGGAGGTTACATACCCAACTCTACCTTCACAGGGCAGCCCACAGTTAATGACTGACTGACGGGGACAGGGAAGGGTACAAAAGACCGGCCCCTTACCCCAAGGTGGGACCAGCTCTGTGGTACAATGCGTGCTCCAGAGTGCCCATGGGCTCAGGCTGAGGCCCGTCTCCAGCTGAGACCACATCCTTGCTTAGCTATGTCCCCAGCTCATCTTGCCCCTCTAACTCCCTTCTCCTGAGAGCTCTCCTCAGTAATCACATGCACAAGAATCCCTATCTCGAGTTCTGCTTCCAGGGAACCTACACCCACACCATTGTCCAAAATTATGAAAGGCCTTTAAATTTTAAAATAAGAATGAGTGCTGATTGTTTAGTGGCCATTTTTTTTTTAATTCCTAAGTAGAAGGCATTCTGTCTCTCATTCATTAAAAACAAAAGGCAATTAATTACCCAGAGGTGCCTCGAATGTCTTCAAACTATTTCTCTCACACACATCTTTCCTCCCTTTGTTCAGGTCCGCAGTGGATCCAACATCACTTCTCCAAGAGGCCTTCCCTGAAGACTCTCAAACCGCTCCATGCCCATCACGTGCCAATCCTGCTTCCTTCTTCACAGCACTTTCCCCTCCTGGTGTTACAATATTTACTTGATGCTTTAACCTCTGCCTCCCCAGCCCTCTAGCTCTATACTGTCTAATATGATGGCCACTAGCTATATGTGGTTATTTCTGATAAATAAATGGCAAACATAGGATATACTGGAGTATATGAGGAAGTCATTTGGCATAAAACTAATTCGGCCTCACCTTGTTTTTCCAAAACGGCCAGACGTGGCCTTTGGACATGCATTGTATATCTGCTTTAAGCATTTACTATGTCACAAAGACAAGAAAAAATGCCCTTAAGATAACGTAACTTCCCCCACATCAGTATTTCCTTAAGGATAAGCATCTCTCTCTCTAGGCTAGGGATTGATTGCTGACCTGCTGTGACCACCCAGCTGGAGACCACAGACCTGCTACCTGCTGTGTTCATCAATTGCTGTGTGAATCACTGTGCCAGCTAGGCAGGCTAGGTCATCTCATGACTGTTGTAAAAGGGACATTCCAGTCATTTGTGACACACGCTCTTTGACGGTATATAACCACTCTGTACACCCCACTTCTTTGGTGCCCTTCCTTCCTTGGAGAAGGAAGGCCCCAGGCTATATGGTCCTCAAATTTGGCTCATAATAAAATAATAAACTCACCCCAATTTTGATTTATAGATTGGTTATGGATTATTTGTGTCGACATTTCCAATATAAGTTTAAGTTAATTAAATTACTGTGCCTACCACAGTGGTATATAGTAGACACTCAATAAACATATGTGAGTGAATGAAAGAATAGTGCATGGTGATCATCAATGATTCCCCAATATCTAATTTTGTAAATTTGACACTAAAAACTGATATTCTCAAGGGTAAGAAAAGAACTGTAAGAACATTTAAGAAAAAGTTCCTTAAAAAGCTATGAAAGGATATGACTATTACTGGTTGAATTTTTAGCGGATGGTAGTTAATTGTAGGTTAAAAAAACACAATGCCAGCCTCCAGATGGAGACAGCCAGCTAGCCAGAAACTGCTGAGAATTTTTGACAGTTATTCAAGGCAGCACGGAAAATATAAAACTTTCCTATTCTTCCCCTGAGATGGGCAGACATTTAAAACCCCACTCCCTCCTCCCAATAGAATAAAAATCCATCATGTATGTTTCTTTTCTTTGTTAGCATCCTTACTTGAGACTACTTAAAAGCCCACACATTGTGTTTATGGCCATATGAACATGCTGGGGGCAAGATAAAGGGATACAGTCTGTCTCCTTACCCACCCCTCTCCACCTCAACACTAGCGCTCCACTTGCTAAGAGAACAGCTTAACAAAGACCCCGACTTCGTACTCTTGATGAAGAAAGCACAACTAAACACAAAGAGAACCAGGCAGACACTGCTGTCTTTGCTTTGTAATGTAGACAAAGCAACTGGAAAAAAACAAATAACTAACAAATGTTCCTGAGAACATGGGAACCACGCGGGTCTTCCCACTGGTTGTCAGATTTTTTATTTATTCCCTATTTCTCCTTAATGTGAGTGTGGACTCCTGTTTTTCTTTCATGCTACATCATTGGAAAATACCATCTTCAAAACTAGTAAAACATCTTCAGTTATGCCATTCTTGTAGAAAATGATCAATTCCACGGAATCCTAAGTTAATATTAACGGCATTCAAGAGAAAGCACTAAAAGATTCTACTAGCCAGTGCAGAGCGTACCTGTAGCCTTGTGCTCAGGAGCTTCCTCATTAGATTACTGGGGAGGTCTGCAACCCTTGGGCATCAGCTGACTCCAAGTTCCAAAAAGAAAAACGAGCTTCAATCTAGCGTACTTGGTTTCTTTCTGTTTCTTTTCTCTTTTCAAATTAATATGCCCAATGATTTTGGTTTTCTTAAATCAAACACAGGTGAGACCCTGGCCAGGGATGTGGTGTCCTTTAATTTCGTTTTACATTAACCGCTATGACCTGCCAGACCTGTCTTTGGCGTCCCTGAAAACCTGGCGTTCTCTGATATCATCTTTTATTACCCAGACTCAAAATATAAACATGCTATTACTAACAAATGTCAATCATCTAAGGGAAGACTATGATGTTGAGGCTAGTGATGTCTGGGGCCAGTCAGAGACACCTACAAGCAAGTTTTAAATTTGTGAGAAATTACGTCTCAAAGAGAAAACACACAATGAACCCAAGCTGTTTGTTTTCACGGTATCTGTAACTCCGCACTTGGACTGTGGGGGTGGGATCTTATGATTCCTACCACATGCCTAACTCCTTTGTATACCTTTTCTCTATATATCTCCTTCCCTCCCTCCCTGAATTTATCTCAATTCTAGAATGTATCTATTTGTTCATTCTGAGCTACCTGGAAAGGAAATTAGAGCACATAGAACCTCATGAAATAGCTTTACATGTTTTTCTTCAAAATACAATTAGAAAATGGTCAGCATTAAGGCCAAAATTTTTTTAATTATATATATTATGTCTATATATTATGTCATATTTATAATAAATATATATATACATATATATGTAAGCTTTCCTATACAACAGCAATAACCAGTTAGGAAATATAATTTTAAAAGTAATAACATTTATAATGTCAACATATAGAGAATTCCTATAACTTTAGCAAGAAATGTAAATGATCAACATAAGGAAAACTATAAAAGTGAGGGAGGAAATAGAAGATCCATTTAAATGACTGTCCATTCCAGAAGGTGAAGTCCTAATAAGTTAAACATATCAGTTCTTCACCATTGTACTTCGTAGGCTTGATGCAATTTAAGCACTAACACAATTTTTGAGGAAAGACAGGAGGGAGATGAGTAATGAGTAATGAAGATAGTAAAATATACTACAGAGCTACAATTATGACGTCTTAGTACTTACAAAAGAATAGCTGAATTTAAGGAAAAAGAACACTGTAGCCCTAAAATAGATACTATTTAACCTAAGAATTTAATGTGTAATAAAAGATCATTACAAACTAATCAGGAAGGTAAGAATAATTTTTATTCAATATTGGAACAATTGGTTAATTTGGAAATAAAATAAATTTAGATTTCTATTCCATAAGTATATACTAAAATAAATTCCAGATGAATTAAAAGCTATAGAAAAACTTGAATAAACTGTACTTTAATATTAATCAAACCACTGAAGAAGGAAGGACTTGGGAAATTAGAAGCATTCAAGGAGATCATGGGTAGATGATCCCAAGAGTTCTTATAGATCAGTACAGGATGGGGAAATGGAGAATGGGTTGACTTAAGTGTTTGCACTCCAAAGGGACAGTGCTGAAACTGTGTGTCAGACAGGTAGATGCTTCAACCAATAGATGCCAAAGAGCTCAGTGGTTACCATAATAAAAGTTTCTTGCTCATATGAATTCCAATGTGGACTGTGCAGCCTTCCTCCATCTCAGATCCTCCAAGGTTGCCGCAGCAACAAGAGAGACACAATGGCAGTGCCATGGCTCTTACCTGCCTTGTATGAGAAGTGACACACAGCACTTCCACCCACAGTCCAGTGGCCCTAACCAACTCAAAAGGGTCTTGGGTTGGACTCTCCCAAAAGCAGAGCCTGGGGTAAGGATTTGAGTTTATTTGGGAGGTGATGCTGGGAAGCACTGGAGAAGAATGGAGAAATAAGGCAGTACAGTGGCATGAATGAGCAGGTTACTGCTGTGGGCAACGTGGGCTCAGTTCTGCAGGGAACCTCTGGGGAGAATAGGTAGAATGTGCCTGAAGGTTGTCCCACCAGAGGGGTAAGGAAACTGTGATATTTATCCATCCATTCCCCTCCATTAGTGATTGAGAGCTGCTTCTAGGGGCATTAGCTCCCCAGCACTTTGGCTTTCCCCGAGAATGGGCCAACCAGGCCCCTACAGCCAGAGAAAGCCCTCAAACAGGGCTGCAGTGCATTGTAGGGGAACCATCAGAACAGGGACTACGGGCAGGGACTGATAGCATCTGCTAAAGAAGGGGAACATGTGGATATCTGGGGAGCACCAACTGTCTCTGCAACAGATGTAGAGACTCAAGCTACAGAGGATCCTGCAGCCAATCTGAAACCAACATAGCATCTGAACTAAACCGAACAACCAGCTTCATCCAACCCATTCCTAGAAGAGACACTCCTAAAACCAGGCTGTTGTTGCTGGGAGATCTCTCCTCCAACCAGCCCTGAGGCCCAAAGATGCTTCTTAAAGGGTGCCCTGGACTGGCTCATGGGTGTGGAGATGGCTGTTAGGAAAAATGTTCCACTAGTCTGGGGGAATTCCCAGATGAAAAGACACAGTGCCTGTCCCCAAGTAGCATGTGGTCTCTGGGGGTGACAGGAAGCACTTGCTTACAGACCATTTATCACAAGTTCCAAAGAGATGCAGTAGAGGAGACTGCACAGCTCGCTGGAGGGCCTGGAAGGCTCCGCCACGAAGATGATGCCTGTACCGAGGCCAAGAGACAAGTAGAAGTTTCTCATGAGTGGGAATAAGCAGAGTGAAAGCCACTTCTGGCAGGTTTCTCGTATTGCTTCCATCAGTCGGTGCATTAGGTCAATAATTCATACAAAGAGGAAACACCAAATTACACTTTAAATTATTTAATGCCAAAAACTTTAATTAACACAAGATTCCACTCTAGCAACCACAGGGATTTGTTTTCAGTTTGTGACATTTTTATTTGTCTGTTCAGGTGGCCTCATGTTCTCTGCCCTCCACTTCCCCAAAGTACAGAGTTTCCATATTCCTTGTTATGTAATTACCTAGAGATCCTTTAACCTGCACCATGCCTGATCTCTCCTTGGAGAATTTTGAGTATCTCTGTCCAAAAACACAGAGTGGAAAGTTGATTGTTGATGTTCTTAAAAACTGAAGGCAGATAACCAATCTCACATTTTATGGTATGACAGCTTCTATCTACAGTTTTCTCAATTTTTTTTTCCCCTTTCTTCAAACATGTAGAAGACATAAAAGTGTGTGTTTAATTAGGCAAAATGTTGCCAGAACCCTCTCCAACGGGTCAGAAGCAGCAGGCACAATAGAAAGGCTAACGAAGCCACGCATATCATCTACCTGAGCACTAATTAAGTCCTAGAGAGGAAAAAACAGACACTGCAAGATACAGCAGTTCCGCGGAAATGGGTTCAGGAAAGCTCAAGTTAGTGGAAAAGATAGGATGACGAATATGGCTGCACACAGCTCTGGCCTTGAGCTCTTCTGTTCTTTCCATGGACACGTGTGGTCCATGGACACCCTGGTCGGTGATACCATCAACCACCTCAACTCCCATGACTAAGAGTCATCCCTGACTCCTCTTCCCTTCCCTCACCTCCCACATCCAGTCAATCTCCAAGTCCCATGGATTCCACCTCCTAACTCTCAATCTGGTACCTTCTCTCCATTCCCTTAACTACTTACTGCCTTAGTGCCCACCCTCATCACATCTGACCTGGCCTTCCTCCCTACCCTTCACCTACCCACACACCTGGACAAAGTAATGTCTCTAAACCACAAAGTTGGTCATCTCTCCCTCTTCAATAAACTCTCCAGTGGTCTTCCACCTGTTTCACAAATTGTGGGGGATCCTCAGACACATTCAAGGGGGTTCACAATTTCTTTAAAACTATTTTTTGTTTAACTTTGCACTTTCATTTTCATGATCATCTTTTTTAAGACAATCAGTAAAAAATCAATAGAAACATACTCTGGATCATCTAAATGACCATGTCATAACCAAATGCTGCCACATCATTTCACTGCATGAATTCTTGCATTTATGATGTAGTTGGCCACAAGAAATATTATTTTAACTGTCACAGGCTAATTAGCAAATAACAAATCAGACAATATAGAAAGAAGAAACTTATGAGAGATTGAGCCATCATACAACCCATATGGCATGGCACATAGCATACCAAACTCATAAGAACCTGAACAATTGTTTTTAGAACCAGAAATGATGATTTAGTTTTAGCAAAAATAATTTCATCCATCACAATAAATTCATGACATTAATCTGAATTTACTCGATCTGTAGCTGTGTTGATATTTTATTTATATGTTTGTTTTGGTTTTATGGTCATATGAGAGCTCAGCATATAAAGAGTTTAGATCTATTTAATGCTACTACATATTTGAATTGCATTATAATAAAAGCAATTTAAGCCTCCACTAAGAATCTACAAGATTTGTTTTCCTTTAAAGAAGTTCACATATTACTCCCATTTGAGAAACTCTGGCCTTAAAGAATGAGGCTTAAGCTCCATAACAAGGCATGTGTGGGAAAGACAGTGAGGTTCTCTGGACTCTCCATCCACACCGCCCATCATTTCCCAGCCCCTCACAGTGAATTCTGGCCAATGGGCTGTGGCATAAGCAGCAACGCATCAGTTCCAGACTGAAGCATAGAAGAGCCAGAGAGCAGCTCTCCCAGGATCTCTTCCTGCGCTGGTGACTACACAGGCCACATTTTCCAAATGCTGTGCTGCAAGCTGGGGAAAGTTCTGTCAACTTGGCCCTCCACCGATCTGTGAGGGACACACTCTTGTGTGAGAAGAAACCTTTGCTGGGTTAACCTACTAGGATGATGAAGTTGATTTGTTACTGAGCAGAGCTTAGCCTATCCTGAGTAATACATCTTTAGGAACCGAGCTCTGCCTCCCTTACCAAGCCCTTCCCATCACAATCCATGCTGCAAACGACTCAGTTCAACGAGCTGAACAAAGGCACCCTACCTTTGCACAGGCTGTTCCTTAATCCTAGAATGCCATTCCCCATACTCTTCTGCCCTCCTCCCCCACCCCACCACTGTGACTCATCCTCCAAAATCCAATTCAGATATAATTATCACCAGGAAGTTTTCCTCCATTTCTCAACCCTCTTACCTCCATCTCTACTACCCATGAACTCTACAGAATGCTTATATCACCATGTAATAATTACATGTTTACATGCCTGCCCCCACCCCACCCCCAACCACACTGTGGTAGGGTCAGTGGCTTATTCATCTCTACATCCTCAAGGCCAGCATGCAGAAAAAGTAGGCAGAATTTGGTGATTTGGGCAGGAAGAGCTTCCTCCAGGGGTCTGGTCCTAGGGCACTTGAAGGAAGTTGAGTTAGGTCCATTACCCTCTGTAGGAAGCACCTTACTCAACAGCAGCAGGTCCCAGGCATCTCTACCCCAGCCCCAGGTCAGACCTGCCTGGGAGGCCCAAACCCTCCCCATCATGTCCCCAAACACAGTGTTCTTCAGCCCCCACAAAGGACTCAGACTTTACCTGGGGAGGAGTGGCCTAGGGCCTTATACTCAAAGTGTGGTCCCCAAACAAGCAACACCTACAGAACTTAGGAGCTAGTGAGCAAAGCAGAATCTCCGGCTCCACCCCAGACCTTCTGAATCAGAAACTGCATTTTAACAAGATCCCCCCAGATGATTCACATGCCCACTAACATTTCAGAAGCACTGGTCCTAAGCACTCAAACAGAATTTCAGCCTCAAAGGTAACTTCAATAACAATGCATTCTGTTTGTAATAACATCAGCTAAGTATTTTACATCACTAAATCCTCCGAACAATCTGATCATGCCCATTTTACCAATGAGGAAACTGAGGCTCAGAGTGGTTGGGTAACCTTGCCCAGGATCACACAGCTTTGAAGTGTCAGAACCAGGATTTGAAGGCAGTTCTGATGGACAACAAGTGCTCTAACCCCCATAACCACACACTACATGGCACCCTGCCATTGCAAAGTTCTGTGAACACTTAGCCTTCAAGACCAGCCCAAGCACCTCAGGAGACTTCCCTGTCCCTTCATACAGCACTGAACTAGTGCTTCTCTCTATTCCATCACTTACTACCTACACCACGATGCCTCCACATACACCACCATCCCTGAGAGACTGCCAGTTCTCCCTGGGTAAGGATTATAGGCTTGCTCAATAATTGTTTGATGAGCCAACGAAAATATTTCCCCTTTGATCATCAAACAACCCTCTGAGCTCAGCTGGACAGTTATTATTAAGTAAGGAAAGATGAAGACACTGAGGTTCCCAGAGAAGTTCAGTGACTTGCCCCAGGTCACCAGGAAGCCTCAGACCTCTGGGGTTGGTACTCAACTCCCCAACTCCCAGTACAGATGTCTTCTTCCCCACTCTTCCACTCTCCCTCTATTTCCCTCTTCTGACCTACATTACCAGGCAGTTAACAAAAACACCCTTCTCAAAGAACTCTCCTACATATACATCTTCAAAAGGGGCTCTGCTTTACCAACAGATGGGCCAAATTTAGACATTAACAAGAGGTCACCAAAGGAAAAGGTGAGGAAACTCTGGATACCAGATACTATGGGCTCCCAGAAGTCAAGGAAAGGAAACCTCATCAGGCAACTCATCCAGAGAAAAGCAAAACATCTGCCTAAAATATTTAAATATTTAGGAAAACATGGGAGGGACATTTCCCATGACCTGGGAAAAAGAGGTAGGGGATGAGCCAAGAAATGAGATCTCCAGACAAATAAGCAACT
The DNA here is from genome assembly GCF_057802395.1 of Ceratotherium simum simum. Taxonomy (NCBI): domain Eukaryota; kingdom Metazoa; phylum Chordata; class Mammalia; order Perissodactyla; family Rhinocerotidae; genus Ceratotherium; species Ceratotherium simum. The sequence goes on from NC_141904.1 coordinate 40,071,985, forward strand.
CTCCATTTTGTTTTGCTTTTCTGAGCACCACGCCCAAGCACCATGCCACCCCTTCTGTCGGGCATTGTGTGCACTGCCAAAGGCACCCAGATGAGGGGACTAATGGGTGCTGAATCCCTGCTTGCTAATCTCCTGCCTGGGCACAGGGCTCCATCCTCCCAGAAGGAGGCACCTTGTGCGAATTCATACAAAAGCACCCTACAGGTTAGCACAGGCCACCCACCACGGATGACACAGTCTTACTCAGATACCCTAGGGGGAAAAATACGTTGAGAGTGAGAAGGGTCCATGCTTTTGTCTGGGTTCCTGAGAATCAGATCCCAGCATAAGAATTCCCACGAAAGTGTTTTATTAGGAAGTATTCCCAGGAAAAGCCAGTAGGGGAGTGAAGAAGTAAGACAAGAAAGAGAAGCAAGCCCAGCAAAGACCCAGGGAGGTCAATCTGACACAACTCCACAGTGGATCTCTGGAGACAAGGTATGTCACGCCTCGGAGTGTCCCAATCAAGGGCAAGGGAGCTGGACTATTTATCCTCCAGCATGTATCACTCCTTGGTTAGGGGCTGCCCCCAGGGGAGATGTCAATTCCCAGGCACTCCTTGCTCTCAGTTCCTACAGACCAAGCAGACTCGGCAGCCCTGGGGTCATCCTCCAATAAAGAGGAGGGGCTGGCAGGTGGGAGTGAAGGCACCCAGGGCACTGATGTGCACAAAGACGGCAAAGGACTCTGAGGCGGCAGAGCGGAGGACAGAAGCCCGTGGGGCAGTCCATAGCCCAGTATTTCTTTCTCCAAGTTTTGGCCAAAGCCTGGCCGTGATAACACTAGACTCATCTCAGTTATTCTGAACCTCGTGGGGTTCTCATCAGGGCCTCTTTCACTTCTCACACTTCTTTTAGCTCACCATCAAGCAACATGGCTCAAAGATCTCTCAAACCTAAATGGCACAAGTTACAGAGCATCTTTCAGAAATTGTTTTCTGCCTCTGTTCCTTCTCTAGTGAAGCATCTTATGGCACCACCCAAAGCAATCCAAATACCAAATTGAAATGCTTTTCTGAAGTTGGGCTGCTGGGCAAACCCAACATCCCTTTGCTTTTTCACTTCCTAGGGCCCCTGCTTCTTGCTATCCTGCCCCTTAAGGATAAGCACTATGCTTGGCTACTGCTCTACATGCCTCATTCACCATGACTGGGATTGTTAGCTCAAGACCAGCTCAACACCAGCCCAACAGATCACTTCTATAAGCAGAAACACGGACTCACTTCACAGCTCCTAACAGTCATCAAAGCACAGGACCACCTAATGCCAAGATGCTTCATGAAAGGCAATGCAGAAGGTAGGACCCAGCTTCAATCTGATAGCTGTCGTCTTGGACAATACATGAAGGAAAGGAAAGGAAATGGAATCAACAGGGAGGGGGTGAGTTGGAGGGATGACTAACTGTTGGGGGTGAATAACAACTGAGTTCCCTCCACAACTTCTCCTCACCCCCCACTCCCAGCAGGCGGCTACTCTGAAAAGGTGTCCCCAGACGCCTCTGCCCAGCACTGGTGCAGTCTTCTCTCTACCTCACAACACCTCGCCCCCAGAGCCAGACGTGGAAGGCAGTGCAAATGCGGTCCTATATTTGCAGTTAATGGATGGGATATTTCACGAACTCATTTTTTTTTTTTTCTGTTAATTCCCTAATGCTTCCCTTCTAGCCTTTTTCCTGAGGGTCTTTAGTTCTCTGTGCGTTTCTGTATCTAGTTCTAAGGAGAGTTTCCTTTCCTTTAGCTGAGTCAGAGAGCTCTGGAGACCTGGTTCAAATACCAACTCCACCGCTATCAAGCCATGTGACCTTGGGAAAGTCAAGAGTTCTGGGCACCTCCGTTTTCTCATCCGAGACGTGGGGATAATTCCCCCTTCCTCACAGGTTTGTGAAGAGGATGAGGTCAACTCCAGGTAAAGCCCGTGGAACGCTGAGATGCTCAATCAATGTCGGCTCCCGCCCAGGCGGGCGCCCTCCCTCTTCTGCAGCCCCGCCGCACCTCGCAAGATGCCCGCGCGTTTCACCCAGGAAGGTCCCTCTAGCTGGCGAGGGAGAGAAAACCAGCTCCAGACAGCGCTGTCCCCGAGCAAGCGAGTTTCAGCTGTGTGGACACACACATAGACACACACACACATAGACACACACACACACACACACACAGCGCGCTTCGGGCACCCTCGCGGGACTGGCACTGCTGCTCCCTCCTGCAAGGAGCGGAGTCTCCAGTCAAGGCGACAGAAGCGCTCCCACCCCGCACCCAGGCGGCGTCCCGGATCCGGTCCGCGCGGGAGCGCACGGCACTTACCCGGGGTAGGCCGGGCAGGGCAGCAGGGGCCAGGCCGGGCCGGGGGCGGCGGCGGGCGCGGGGTGGGCGCGGCGGCGGGCATGGCGCGGCGGCGGGCTCCGGGCGAGCGGGGCGCGGCGGTGGGAGCGCGGGGCCGCGGCTCGACGGCCGAGCGGGCGCGGGAAGGCGGGGCGCGACGCGAGCAGCGACGAGCCGGCACCCGCCCTCTCTCCTTTTCCCACCCGCTGCTCGCCCCGCGCCGCGCCGCGCCCGGCGACAGCCACCGGGAACGTCTCCGGGGGCGCTGGGCTTAGCAACCGCGCGCCCGCCACAGCCTCGCTCCCCGTGCTGGCCCCGCCGTGCGCGCCGCGCCGGGCCCTGGAGGCCGGGTGGGGCCGGGCTTTGAACTTGCGCCCACACCCGCTATTCCGCCAGTGAGCGCCCGAAGGTGGACCTCTCAGCAGCCCCGCCTCTCCCCGCCCCCCACCCCCACCCCCCGGTCTAGCCTTTCCAAACTCCCTCCCGCCGAGCGCGCCGTGGAGCCAGGCGGGCTCGGGCTTTGAACGCGAGTCTCGCCCACGTTCTCTGTCGGTGGCGGACCAAAGGCGTCCCCAGAACCCCAGCAACTGACCGTGCCGGCAAGTCAGGGTTCAGACTTCCCGCACCACTACTTTCCTCCTACCCTCTTCCTGCTACTCTCACACATGGACTCTAGGTCTCACGACCGCCCTACATCCTTGCTGCCCCCAAATTCAGAGACCTGCCCACGTTCTAGCCTACACCCGTGGCCTCAAAGATACAGGCTGCAAAACATCCCTCCAGCTTCGTGTCTTCCTGGTACCATGTAAAGGCTGCTCAATGCCCCCTGCATTGTTATACCCCATCGGAGCATGACACGCCTAATCCTCGTATCTGCTGATCACCCGGGTGTGCAGCCACAGCCTCGGGCTCCGGGTGCCCATATCCTCAAGTAGTAACTCCCAGGCCCCTCCTGGGAGAGATGATGAATGCACCGAAAAACCATGCCCACCTCTCCACACGGCCACTGATAGGATTACAGCACTGGTCTGGATCCATCATGTCACTTAGCATCCAGTGTTGGTGTTCATGTTCAAGAGAACGCCAGTCCTGAGCTAATAGTACCAGGGAAGCTCCCAGATGTCGGGTCTGTCTTTCTCTTTCTCACACATAAGTCTAAAAGAAGGCTGTTCCTTGTTGATTAGGCTTCTCAGGAATGGCCTTAGCACCCAATCTCTTTCCAGGCTTCCTCGTTGCTACCTTCAACATACTGCCTTTTCTTCTCATATTTGTGGCCTCGGGGTTACAAAACGGCTGCCACAGCCTTGTGAAGCCATTGTGTGAAAAGTAACTTCTGCTTCTAGCTGGTTTGATGACTAGACAATCCAAATTGATCAACAAGGACCATTTTCAGCAATCCAGTTCACCTACAGTGAATAAAATGAAAAATGACCTGCGTCCAAGTCACTCACCTTCTAGTGGGGGTGTGGGTGGGGGCCAGATGATGAATAATCAAGTATGGTGATAAATAGCATGGAGGAAAATGAAGCAAGGAAAGAGGAATGAGGAGTGTTGTTATTTCAAGTTGGGTAGTCAGGAAAGGCCTCACTGAGGAGGTGACATTTGAGCAAAAGCCTGAAGGAAGAGCCTATTTGGAAATTTCCTTTGGAGATAAGTGCCCCTCAGCTACTTAAATACTTTCTTTTTAGAAGCCTTTAACAGCCACTCTTCTTGGCCTTATAATTTATATTTCAGGAGTAAATAAAACTTAAATAAACCGAGTTTCAGAACAAGGTTTAACTTTTGTGGAGGAGAAATCATATGACACATTTTCTTTCTTGCAAAAGCAGCAGTCCAGTGGTGTTTAATTACTGGCTGGATAATCATCATTTACACGTTAATTAGATGTACACATTAAACAAGTATAATGAGCACCTTAACTCAAGTTGTCAGATTACCTCACAACAGTGAGAGATAAACGATGCATCCTGTTGAACACTGTGGAAGAAATTGCTAGTTGCCTACTCGATACCTCTTCTCTCTTTCTGACCTAGTAACAGACCTCAATTTTTAGCTGAGCACACTGCAACCTGGAACGAGGAATGTTATTTCCTAGCCTCCCTTGCAGCCAGGAATGGCCGTATGAAAAGTTTCTGGCCAATGAAATAGAATTGGAAGTGTTGTGTGGGAGTTTCAGATGGGCTCCTTAAGATGCTGACGCTGTTAGCAGGTACATTCCTTTGTCCCTCTCAACCCCCTCCTTTCTTCCTGGAATTCAGACATGTGGTAGGTTGGATTATTGTTTTCAACTCTTGACTCCATTCCTTAATAGAATTAGACAACCTATCCTTTATGGTACATAAAGTGTAATTCCCTGACCTTGATTTTAGAATTGGCCATTTTACTTTGGCCTGTGGGATGGTTGCTATTGTACATAATGTGAACAGAGGCTTGGAATGTACTTCTGTGGTTTGGTTTGCCCTTGTATGCTTCTGCCAATAGCCCAGGTAGGTGCTGGTCTAAGGAAAATGTGAAGAAACATGCAGCAGACCTAAACTTCAAAAACTACAGCTGAATTCAGCCACCTGCAGCCTGAAGCAGAGCTACCCCAGCAGACCTGTAGACCTAGAAGTGAGACAAGGGCCAGCCCCGTGGCTTAGTGGTTAAGTGCGTGTGCTCCACTGCTGGCGGCCCGGGTTCGGATCCCGGGTGTGCACGGAGGCACCGCTTCTCCGGCCATGCTGAGGCCGCGTCCCCCATACAGCAACTAGAAGGATGTGCAGCTATGACATACAACAATCTACTGGGGCTTTGGAGGGAAAAAATAAATAAATAAAATCTTTAAAAATGAAGTAAGACAAACAAATGCCCATTTTTGTAAGCTACAGAGTTTGGGGTTGGTTTGTTTCTCAGCATTATTGTAGCAAAAGCTAGCTAATGTGATGGTTGATGATGGCTGGAGCTCCAGCAGCTATCTCGGGTCATGCGGTGGCCTTGAAGATGAAAGCCAAGCCCTCGGAATTGTAGAGCAGAAAAATAGAAGAAGCCTGAGTCCCTTATGACATCACAGAGCTACCACACCACTCCTGAACTATCGCTTTGGCATTCCATTTTAAGAGAGTTATAAACCAATGTTACTGCAATAAAAAAAAAAAAAAAAAAGAGAGAGAGAGTAAATCCTCGTATGTTTAAGCTACTATAGTTGAGTCTCTTCTTATTAGCTTCTAAATGATAATTTGTATCAATTCACTCAAAAAAGAAAACATTTTCACATTAAAAGAAACATGAAGCACACACATTTGCAACAATTTAAATGTAAAATAGAAGACAGAAAAGGAGCATCATGGTACAGTGAGCCACTTAACTAGCAACTCTTTTAGCACAGCTGAAGAAAATGGAACAATAGCCCTGGTGGTCTAGCCTAGGTGTCAGAGCTATTTGGGTTGCAAGTGAGCAAAATTCACTCAAGCAGCTCAGGTTAAGTGGCAGGGAACACAAGATATTTTAAGGCTATCTGAAGAAATCTCACAGACATCCAAAAGCAGATTGGGCACCACCTCACGACCTTACTCTTAAATGTCCCCTGCAATTGCTACCTCTCAGAAGCCAGTTTCTCCAGGGACAGAATATACGTGGCGCAGGTTATTTATTCTGACCGGGCCACTTAAACCACTTGCCAACCACTGGATTGGCTGCTTTGGGGTGGGTGTCCCACCCTGGTCCAAACAGCCATGGCTCTGTGGGAAAGAGGCTAGAGGAAGTGGAATGGAAGTAGAAGCTAGAGGATGGAATGACTGCCTCTCTGAGGCTGCATAGAAGACATTTTAAGCCAGGAGGGGGAAATACTTATGGCGGGGAAATTGACTGACATATCCAGGACACCAGGTAGGCTTTGTTGAGGAATGAGCTAGAAACATTTCCAGGAGATCAAGCCTGGGTGGGATATCATTGTGTTTTTAGGAGAGGCTTGCAGGAGAGACCGAGATAGAGGGGTGATGGAGCCTCCAAGAGAACTTCTCCTACTGCGCAGCATTACCCAGGATGACCCCCAGATTGAGATCTGGGGAAAGCAGAATTCAGAATCTTATACAGATCAGCATTCTAACAAATTTGCAGTATTTTCCTCAGTGACACTTTAAATTTCTTCCTGTCATATTGATAGAACATTTCTAGGTGCCTCCTCACCCCCAGCTGTCACCATCTCCCTCCTTCCCTCCCCGGGTAAACTTCTTGAGAGATTCCTTCACATTCCCCATCCACACTGCTTCTCTTCTGCAGAGATCCTCAGACCTGCTGCAGCCTAGCTTGTTTTCTCTCTCTCTGCATTGGTGCTTTAACTGCATTGCTAACGACCTCTGATCTGCCAGACTCAGTGAGCACAATTCAGTCCTTGTTTTATTTCCTCTCACTGCAGCAGTCTTGAAACTCTCCTGGAAACTCCCTCCTCTTCTGATTTCCATAGCACCGGTTGCTTTTGATTCTAGCCCACCTTAAAGCAAACATTTTTACTGCTTTGTGGGTCTCTCTTCCTCCACTCCGTCCTTAAATTGCTATTTCTCGCAACATTATTCTTGTCTTTGGTAGACCCTCCCTGTGTTCTCTTACCCAATCCTTTGGTTTTAACTTCAGAACAATTTCATCTCATCTCTCCCAAGATCCAATTCAGTTGTCTACTAAACAACTCCTCACAGACCACTCAGGTACCTTTTACAATATATCCAAAACAAAACTCATCATCTTTCTCCCCAACTCTGTCCCTCCTACTGGATTCTTGGTCTTATTTGATTCACTTCTCCAAGCCATAAACCCAAGAATTAATGTCAATCCCAAATCCAGTCACCAAATCCTGTGCTCTCTCCTCTTCCTCCTCCCTGTCTCCCTGCCATTGCCTTATTCAAACTCTCATTACCTCCCATCCAGAGCATCAAAAGTATCTCCTCCCTTACATTGCTGCATCCTCTCCATCCTTACTCCCAGATCGTCAGCCTTACTGGAGCCAAGGAAATCTTTCTCAATACTGATCCATGAGATGACATAATTTCTCCAGTTAAAATCTGCCAGCAGCTCTATGTCTCCTGAGAGTTAAAATCTAAACCCCTTAGAATGATCTTAAGGCCCTTCAACCTCTATTCCTGTCTACCTGTCAATTCTCATCTCCTGCCGCCCATGGATACTCTGGGCTCCAGCTGGTGCAAATTCCTTGCTTTGTCTTGGCCGCCATCTCTTTCCATGCACCACTCCATCTGCCCCTGTGCAGCCCTCACTCAAGCATCACCTCCTCACAGTAGGTAAACTGGAAAGCCTTGATTCCAGCCCTACCTACTCTGCCCTCCCTACTAGTAGAAAGATAGGAAAGTAGGGTGTTTGAAATGACTGCATCATGGACAATCTCATCTCTCCGCAATGCTGATAACTGACCCTGTCAGTGACACATCCCATTCAGCCGGCAACTCTTATGTGCCTTGAAGTCACCCCAAGTGCCCCACTCTGGTTTGAAAGACTCACCACGTTTCACCCAAGTCCACACTAGTGAAAGGTTTCAAAAAGGAAAAAGAAGTCAAAACTACGGCCTAAGATAAACTACAGGATATCCTCTGGATGTCACTGATGCATGTAATCTCTCTTCTCACTCTCGTTCAGAGAACTGCACGTCAGCTGTGTGTAGACATGATTTAAGGAATATATCTAAAATGTGTTACCACTTTTCCTGGATACAAACTCCTGCTTTTAAACGAATCAGTTTATTTCCAATGTCTGCTGAAGTTGCCATCTGGGGCCTCCTGATGCCTAAGAATATGGCACTCAGTGCCATAAAAGCGAGCTGCAGATAATTGTTTCTGTATTATAGCAATAAAAACAAACTCATTTGCAAAACTACTAATAAGTTTTCAAATGTGGAATAGTAACAGTAGGAAAATCCAAAACATTCTCAAGTCCTTACAGTATAATAGTAGATTCAGGGCAAGATTTCAAGTATTGTAGGATACTGTGTTTTAAAATTTGATCAGCATTTCTCAGAACACTGCCTATAATTAGATGTAATAGCTACAAAACTGAGCTGGGCTTAAGTCTGAAAAAGCGAGGCTATAGTACAAAAATATGTGTAATCTCTACTGAATTGCCAAATTTGTCCTCAAAAAAGAAGAGATAATAAGTAAATGATATCCGGTCCTAAGATTCCAGAATAAGACATGTAAGCACACAAAGTTGAAGACGTACATATGCATAAGCACATTTGCAAAATATATGTATGTTCATGCCTATGTATGGGACACACTGAAACTGAGAATGGTATAAAGAAATTTCTAAATTAGGGGCTCAAATTCTCTTATTTAAAAACTTAAAATAAATTTATCAGTGATTTAGTTGGCCTTAGATAAATTCTTCCTGTTCATCTTAATGTCAAATAAAGGACAGATGGTCACCTTGGATATGGGTGCTGCCCTCAAAGATAAACAGAGGGAAAGTGGACAGACCTTTCCTATTTCTTGTAGTGAGCTGAAGCATTGCTGCTCTAGGGCAGGGGTCTGCAAACTACATGGACCTCACAGCTGAATCTGACCCACTGCCAGCTTGTGTAAATAAAGTTTTACTGGAATACAGCCATGCCTATTCATTTACATATTGTCTATACTGCTTTTGAATAGTTGTGACAGAGACCGTATATTCCACAAAGCCAAAAATATTTATTACCTGGTCCTTTACAGAAAACGTTTGTAGACCTCTGCTATAGTGTCAGCATATTTCTGTGTTCTGTCTTTGGATGAAATCAAGAAGAGTAAGCCACCAAAATCTACCTATTTATATGTTTAATAATGATGAGAACTTTTCTGGAAAAAAATAAACTTCCTCATTCTCAGGTTCAAGAATGTCATTCTAGTTTAATCTAACCTTTTCAATGTCCAACTCACTCAGGAGATTTACCACCACCCCCTCCAACATTCTCAAATTCTCCACCAAGTAGAGTATTCCAATACAAGAGGAGAGATGAACATATCTGAACTATCTATAAGGTGCTTCCACAAAGGGTCACCCCTTTTAAACCTCATAACTCCATGAGACAGAGTCATCCTTGCTGTTTTTCTGAGGCTGTTTATTGCTTTTAAACACTTTGAGAAAGCTGAGAATTGGAGAGTTAAGAAACTCACCAAGGTCACATAACAGCCTTTTAAGCTGCAGAGGAAGAATTGGAATCTAAGTCTGTCTGATTCCAGTGCCCATGCTCCTTCAACCATACCTTGCTGCCTTATTGATTTATCCACTTATTCATCCAGTAAATAATTATCGAGCACCTCAGGGGTATCTACCATGTTCAGTCACTATGCCAGGCACTGAGGACATAAAGATCATCAAAAACAATGAAGAGTGACTGACACCAGGGTGAGATATATTTCAAATAAGATTGATGTGACCTGACCCTCCACCCCAGAATCCCCTCAATCCATAATCTAATAAAAATTTGAGTAACCATATCCTTGCGAAAGACAGTTCCATGATTTTATTTTTCTAAAAGATGTAATATTCATTAATTAGACTATAAACCTGAAGTACATTCATGATGTATAGATCATTGATACTGTTCAAGCTGGCAGATATAGATACCCTCGTGAAAAAAAAAATATTCTTCTCCTAGATGATCTGAAACTATTATTGTTAGTCTTGAGTTCTTAACGTCATGCTTTGTAATATTTGAAAATTAAACCTGAAGTTGGTAAATTGTGTGATCTAGACCCCTATATGGTCTAAATTTAAAAACAGAGTAAATTCCCAAAATTAATAATATTTTTGTTAAAAACAAAAACAACTCCAGCACAGCTATTTTTGCAATATGAAAGCAGGGCAGTCATGGCTGGGTCTGGATAGCCGTTGTCTTTTGTATGTAGTCTTTGTCTTTTACACTTGCTTAGAACCTTCCTGGTTTGAAATTTCAAGAATTTTGCAAGTGTTCCATGAATCTTTAGACCATCCCACTTATACTGAGAGTGGGTGGAGAACATGAGACCCAGGGAAATGAAACAGCCTCTTCTGTGTCAGAGAAGAGAATAAAGATGAAAAAAATGTCCTAACTTTGTTCTGGTTCAGTTTTAATAATGTCATTTCTTGCAGCATTTTAGCAACAAGAAAATCGGACAAAACCCCCTCAAATTACCCCTAAGTCTCAGAGAAGCTATTTTTAAAGCTATTTTCAGGAAAGCATTTAAAAAGCACAATTATCTAACAAAGCAAAACTGATAATTATATAATTCCAGAGCACTTGGCAGCATAACTTTTGTTTAAAGGAATGGGTGGGATTCGTTTTTTTCCTTCGCATCTACAGAACTTTGTGCCTCAGATCTCTAAAGATCTCTAGTGCAGAACAACAAGGTTATCATCCATCAAATATCTTTCAGGAACAGACACTATTTACCTTAGTCTTTAAGAAAACAAAAGTTGAAGAGTGCAAATGGAAATTACTGGTAATGAAAACAGTCAAGATATGATTTAAAGAACGTTTTCTCTGAAAAATGAAAACAAAGACACACAATCAAAGACGGAAGACCTGGTTGCCAGAAAGATGGCACCTCCTACACCTTGAACTTCAAGAAGGTATCACCTTGGTTCTTAGATGGAACCTCAGTTATAGAGCATCTATTGTGTACTAAGCTCAGTGTTGCTAGCTTTACATAAATTGCCTTATTTACTCCACATGACAACCTATGTGTGGAAATTGCTATGCCCATTTCAAAAATGAATCAGATGACAAAACTCTTCAAGACCACACAGCTAATAGGCAACAAAGGCAGGATTTGAACCCAAGTCTGTCTGACACACAAGTCTATGTTCATTTACTATATCACACTGTTACAGGCTGGGAATTGAGTGTATTAGTTAGTTGTTGCAGTGTAACAAATGAACTCAACACTTAGTGACTTAAAATCACAACCACATAATTTATTTTATGATTTAATGATTTAGGCTAGGGTCAAATGGGCAGTTCCTCTTGTCTTGGCTGGGCTCATTCATGTACCTGCAGTCAGCTGATAGGTTGGCTGGGGGCAATCTAGTCTAGGGTGGCCTTGGCTGGCACGGTTTGTCTCTGCTCCATGTAGTCTCTAATCTTTCAACAAGCCTGTACACACAGTAGCTGGGCAGTGTCCAAGAGAACAAGGGGAAATATGTAAGACTTTTTGAGACCTAGGCTCAGAATTAGCGTAACATCATTTCCATCACATTCTATTGTTCACAGCAAGTTACAAGATTCAAGAGGGAAGATATAGACTTCACCTCTTGAAGAGAGGAGCTACAAAGCCACCTTGTACACCACCTCTGTGATTTTCTTCCAGGAAATCCGTGGCCTCTCTCTAACCGTGAGAAAGCATCAGAGAAACAAGGTACCTGACCAGTGCTCTTCAAAAATGTCAAGGTCATGAAAGACAAGGAAAGACTGAAGAACTGTTACAGATTACAGGAGCAAACCAAGGAGACATGACAACTACATGCAACATAGATTTATGAATTGGATGCTGAAATAGGAGAAGGATTTTGGCGCAAAGACTGGTGAAATCCAAAACAAGTCTGTAGTTTTATTAAAAAGCAAAGTGTCCTGGTTTGGATGGTAAGTGATAAAGTTACTCTACTCGTTCCTGACCTTAAAGGGAATGTGTTTCATATTATATCATTAAGTATGATATTTGCTGTACTTTTAATTGATGGCATTTATTAGGTTAAAGAAATTCCTGTCTATTCCTAGCTTGCTAAGAGCTTTTCACAATAAAAGTATGCTGAATTTTAGTAAATATTTTTTCTGTGTCTACTGGAACAATCATATGGTTTATGTTCTTTAAACGTTAATAATTAGCCCTATGTTAACTTACATAATTGATTTTTTAGAATTAAGACAATCTTGTATTCTTAGAGTAACCCAACTAGACAATAATGTACTGATTTTTTCATACATTGTTGAATTTGGTTTTATAATATTTTCTTTAGAATGTGTGCATTGCTATTTATGAGTAAGGTTGATCTATAATTTTCCTTACTTCATTCTCTCCTTATAAGAGTTTGATAGCAAGGTTATACTAGCCTGCCTCTTAAAATGAACAGAAGTGTTCCATTTTCTTATATTGTCTGTAGCAGTAGATATAAGATTAGAGTTAGCTGTTCTTTCTATGTTTCACAAAATTTGCCTGTAAAGTCAGATGGGTCTGGTATTTTCTTTATGGAAAGATTTTGAATGCTTGATTCAATTTATTATATGATGATAGGACTATTTAGATTCTCTGTTTCTTCTAGAGTTGGTTTGCATAAGTTGTGTTTCTCTAAGAATTCACCTATTAATCTAAATTTTAACATTTATTTGTATAAATTAATTCATAATATCCTCTCAATTTCTGTAGCACTGTCATTATGTTATTCTTTTCATTTTGAATATTATTTATTTGAGCCTTCTCTCTTTTTGCATATTTTATTCCTTAAAAAGATGATTTGGGGCTTCATCAATATCTATTATATGCTTATTTTATATTTCATTAGTTTCTGCGCTTATCTTTTTTCCCTACTACCTTCTGCTTTTCAGGTTTATCCTGTCTTTCTTTTCTTGTCTTTTAAAGTTAAATGCTTAGTTCATTAATTTGGAGGCTTTCTTCCTTCCTTCTAAGATCAGCATTTTAAGGCTATACATTTTCTTCTAAGTACTACTCACAAGTTTTGTTCCATTCTAAGTATTTTCTAATTTCCGTTATGATTCCCTTTTGACCCAGGAGTTGTTTAAAAATGAGAGCTTTTATAAAATTTCCGAACACATGATTTTTTTAGTTATATCTTTGTCATCAATTTCTAACTTAATTCTATGTAGACATAATACCAATCCTTTGAAAATTGCTGAGGACAGCTTTATGGCCTAGCATGTGGTAAATTTTATTACCTATTCTATATTTCCTCAAAAAGAAAGGGCATTCATCAACTCTTGAATACAATGTTCTATATGTGTCTTTTAGATTATGCTTGTTAATTGTGTTTTCAAATTTTATATATCCTTAGTGATGTTTTTACTAGTCAATCTATTAATTATTGACAGTTGTATTTTTTAATGTCTCACCATGAGAGCAGATATGATAACAATTTCAAACTGTTTTTTTCTAGCAGAACACTTTTTTCAACTGAAATCTTACATGAAACTTAAGACCAACCACAGCAGAATTTTCTTGGTAAAGATTCATTTTACATATTCAAATTTATAACATACTCATGTTCAAGTTAAACAATGAACACAACGAGACTGTTGTGATAACACAAAATTTTGAAATGAGAGCTTATGGAAGATAAAGTATTATGTAAGTCCCAGCATCCAGAAGGCAAGGTGTCTCAGCATATGGAAAGTAAGCTAATCCAAACTCTATGGATTATTAAAAAGATATGGGAAAATGTTCAACTGCAGTTTCTATCAGAGCAATATAATACAGTGAGAATAAAACAATATAATAGCAGGCCGAACCTCTTTTTGCCCGTAGTACTCAATGCTGGCAAACATGGGGTGAGATGAACACTCACAGGCATTGCTTTTATAGTGGTATAATTTTTGAAAGAAATTAGCTTTGAGATTCTGTAAAAAATATTTACATTCTCTTTCTCAGTAATCTCCTCTCTAAGACTCTGCCCTAGGGAAATAATCTTAGAGGCAGAGAAATGAAAGAAACTAATATTTACCAAGTGTTTGCTCTGTTAGACAATATGCTAGGGGTTTCAGACCTTGAAAAATCATAAATTAGATATGAAATAGATACTATTAATTCCATTATATACAATGTCTAAGTAACTTATCTGACATCACTCAGGTATTCCAGTCCAGCTTTATCTAACTCGGAAGTCCATGTTCTATGTCTTTGAAATTTCTTGATTATCAAGAACTTGTACTCAGAAGGACAATCATTCCTCCTAATTCTTGGTACCCCAGTTTCATCTTCTCTCCCTCTTACCTAGAATCACAATGGCTATGAGAAGCTGAGTGAGAATTTGAGTCTTCAAGAGACACAACTTAAGCCCTCAGCTGGAGGATACTGATTAGATTCCAAACAAATGTCATCAGATGAAATTTTGCTCTTTTTACATTTGTGAAATTGTTAGAGGAAAACATCTGGAACAAACAGGAAATTCTGAGAGAAACCCAAGAGTGCAAGTGTGGGAGCTCATTATAAAATTCCCAATTGGCAATGAAAAAGTCCAACTTTAAGGGCATTAGAGACAGATGTCAGTGCATCATGGGAATTGCCTACAAGAAATCAGCTCAATGGAAAAAAATGTGTTCCAGAGACTTAAAATAATGCCTCTCTGTTAATAGTCACCAACAACTCCTATGGGACCTGCATCACGGAATATTCAACATGACTTGGGGACATTCCAGGGAACAGCTAATGAGATTCCCAAGGCTCGCTCTTTCTGCTCAGTCTGCATGAGCCTGATGAAGCCCATTAGGCTGGAGTGCTCTGGGTAGTTAGGTCAGAGGAAGAAGGCTTCCCCCCAAGAAAGGGACTCAAGGAAAGAATTCATAGACCAGCTGCCATGCCACATCTTCCATTCCAACACAGACTCTGTGGCAAAAGCACCATGAGTGATGGTTGATGTCCACCATGCTGGTCTTGAGATGGAGGCCCAAGGTCACTTAGGTACACACTTCCCTTCTTAAAAGCCAGAGATAGAGCTTAAAGAAATAAAAAATATGAAAGAAAGTGATGGCCACTCATGGCCATAAGTGTTTGAGCTTTTGCCAGGAATCAGGCTGCTGCCCTCCTCTCTCTAGTTTGCCACATTTCCTCTCACTGCCCCTCAGGCCTCAGGAAGCCTTCTCAGCCCCTTCAGCTTTGGGGTAGAGCTTTCTCATGTGGGTATACCTAAGATCCTGGGTGATCCTTCGGATTCCCAAAAGATTTGCATCCTTCTCAAAATCTGCATGAAGATAATAAGCCACAGAAAGAGCAGGTCATAAAAATCTCTTCAAACATTTTGCCCCACCAGCCAGACCAGCAGTCTCTAAAGGTGTCTATGCTTCTGAGAATTCTCTCACCACCAGTATAAAATTTATCTAGGTCCTTGCATTGTTTCATTTCTGAGTCATCAAAAATCAAAAATTTAGAAACCCTAGAGAATAAGAAAGAAAAGTCAAATAAAAATGAATAATAAAAAGATCATATTCAATTACCATATTAGATGTATTTCTTTTTTCCAATTAAAATTTTCTTCTTTAGTCTTTGGAAAGTAATAACAACAACAAAAAGTCTTAAAGAACAGATACGTAATGATAGCAACCTAAATACAGAATAGAAAGGGACGGTGGGCTCACCAGAAATTTTATAGTTACAATATTTATACCTCCCTTGCTCTCAGCCCCTTCATTGAATCCATCACTGAGTCTGTTAATCTTACCTCCAAAGTGGCTCTCAAATCCCTCTACATCTCAACTACCACCACCCTAGTCCAAGCTATCATCACCTCTTGCCTAGACCACTACCGTAATCTCCTAATTCATAGCCCTGCTTAGATTCTTGCTCTTCACCCACCTCTTCCACACCAGAAGTGGGAGAGGATTTTTTAGAATGCAAATATGATTGTGTCATGCTCTTGCATAAAAGTCTCCAATGGCCAATAAACATCTGAAAAGATGCCCCCCTGTTTACTCATTAGGAAAAAGCAAATTAAAAACACAGTGAGATACCACTACAAAACAATCAGAATAGCTAAAATTAAATAAAGATGCAAGGGGCCAGCCCAGTGGCATAGCGGTTAAGTGCACGTGCTCCACTGCAGCAGCCCGGGGTTCCCAGTTTTGGATCCCAGGTGCGCACCTATGCACTGCTTGTCAAGCCATGATGTGGCGGCGTCCCATATAAAGTACAGGAAGATGGGCATGGATGTTAGCCCAGGGCCAATCTTCCTCAGCAAAAAATAGGAGGATTGACATCGGATGTTAGCTCAGGGCTAATCTTCCTCACAAAAAAAAAATAATAATAAGATGGAAAATACCAAGTATAGGTGAGTACGTGGAGAGACTGGAACTCTCATACCTTGCTGGTGAGAATGTAAAATGATGCCACCACTTTGGAAAATAATTTTACAGTATCCTCTAAAGCTGAACTTCCATCCATCCTGTGACCCTGCAATTATACAATTAAGTATATGTATCCAACAGATATACATATTTATCTAGACATGTTCACAAATTTTCCACATAGCACAATATATAACAGCCAAAAACTGGAAACTTCCCAAATGCTCATCCATATTAGAATAGATAAACCAATTGTAGTATATTCATGCAATGAGAATGAACAATCTACAACTACAACAATAAGAGATAAATCTCATAGACATTATTTTGAGTGAAAGAAGCCAGATACCAGAGTACATATTGTATAATTCCATATATGTAAAGTACAAGAACAGACAAATAAATATATGTTGTTGAAAGTCAAGATAGTGCCTACCCTTGGAAGGAAGGGTAAGGACTGGAGGCAGGTACATGGGGAGTCCTTCCTGGTTTCCAAGAATATTCTGTTTTCTGAGCTGGGCGCTGATTATATGAATATTCAGTTGGTGAAAACTTTAGCAAGCTGTGTACTTATGTGCACTTTTCCATATGTATTTATAGTTAAATAAAAATTATTAAAATTATTTGATGACTTCCTATCAAGATAAAACCCCAAATCCTTAACATGGGCTGCAAAACCATAGATCATCCAGCATCTGCCCACATCTCCACCATTCTTTTGAACAGTTCACCCCCTTGCTTACTAACTCCAGCCACACTGGCCTTGAATCGGTTCCTTGATTGCATCTCATTCCTTCCCACCTCAGTGGCTCTGCACCTGCTGTTCCCTTGGCCTAGAATAGCAGTTGGCAAACTATAGCCAGCCCACAGGCTAATCCTGCCTGCCACTTGTTTTTGTAAATAAAGTTTTATTGGAATGCAGTCATGCCCATTCAGATATATATTGTCTATAGTTGCTTTGGTTGTACAACAGCAGCAGAGACTCTATGGCCCACAAAATTGAAAATATTTACTACCTGGCCCTTTACAGAGAAACTTTGCCAACCCCTGGCCTAGAACATTCTCACACACCTACTCTACTCCCATCTGTCTTACTCCTACTCACCTTTCAGAATTCAGCAAAAACATGTCCTTTGTTCAAGGAAGCCTAAGTCCACATTTTGTATATTCCAGGACCTTTCTTCTATGGCTCTCCCCTACTTCAGATCCACAAATGGCTTCCCTTGCTGTTAGAGTAAAAAGCAAAGTTCTAGTAGCCAATAGCCCCTGCATGATTTGGCCCACTGTGTACCCCTCTGGCCTTTTCTCCTACACTTGCTCATTTTGATCTGATCTGAACTTTGGCCTCATTCCAAGACTCAGTCAAGTTCTTCTACACCTCAGGGTCTTTGCCCATGCTGTACTCTCTGCCTCGAATGCTCTTTCCTAGCTCCTCATCTAGCCAACATTTGCTCCTTCTTCACAAGTCAACTTAAAGATCACTCAATAAAAGAGACCACTCTCTTAGTGGATTTAGCAAAGCCAAATGCTGGAGGCTCTTCACTTAGTTTGGGGTCAGGCGGTCCCAACCCCTTCGAACTTTGAGCCTCTTCTTGACCCTGCCCACACCACACCCTAAGAGTTGTCTCCTCATGCTATGGATGGCTTTGGTGACCTCAACCAGCAGGGAAGTAATAGGTATCCGAGGGGCAGGGCAGGCCTGCATACCTAGATGTCAAAAGACTAATATGGAATATGGGGACTCCATGGGACCATGGAGTGAGGGTACTGGGATGTACTTTTATTATTAAGTGACAAATAACTACATTGGATCAGGAGACTTCAGTCTGAAAAGATGGTTCCTGGAAGGGGAAGAGATTGAGGCTGAGAAACAGCAGGATCCTTTCTTGGTGTGCCTTCCTGAAGTGGTTTAATGATTTTATTTCACTATGTGTAGGCCTATGTTTCAGTCCCTGACCATATTAACCATCCTTAACTGTGATCTCCCACAGCATTTACCACTTCTCTCTCATTGCCTTGGCTCTGCCGAGCACCTCTTGTTAACAAGGTGGGCTGAGAATGGGGAGGCATGGGAGAGAGTCTTGACTCAGCCAGGCCAGGCTCTGCCATTAGCTTGGTCTCAGTTTCTTCTCCTCTGATGTGATCATCATCACCATCATCATCATCATCATCATCATCATCCAGGCATTATTCTATGTGCTTTATATATATTAATCCTCAGAACAACCCTAGAAAGTAGGTACTAGTACCACCCCCATTTTACAAATGAGGAACCACAAGCCCAGAGAGGCTAAGTAACTTGCCTAACTTCACACAGCTAATTAGTGGTGGAGTCTGAATTTGAACTCAGGCAATCTGGTCTCAGAGCCCATGCTCTTAGCAAATAGGTTCGATCTTATTTGAAACACCAATTAATATGTAATACCACGTTGGACTCAGGAGGAAAAGTGCCATGATTGATTAGCAATGTCTGAAATGGTGGCATCTATGCTGTCTTTTTTTACCACTATATTATATATGACAAAGACTCTTTCCTTAACCAAACTTTAGTCAGGCTCCTCTGAGCCCTCTTTTCAACTAGGCCTCAACATTGACCCTCATCCTGTCTTTGGCCTGCCTAGCCCAGTCTTAACAAGAATCCTGCAAAGTCAGATGAGTAGGAATCCCCCTACCTTGGTATCTGACCACCCTTGATATCTGATCAAGTTCCTCATCCCCCACCTTTGATGTATAAGTCCTTGACCTGCCTTCAGCATGAATCCTATTAAGTCAGTTTAGCAAGAATCCCCCTACTCTTCATGTCTCCTCTTAGTAATTTTCCATCCACTGACCCCCCATTCTGCTCATCAGCTATAAATCCCCGCTTGTCTTTGTTATATTCCTAGTTGAGCCTGATCTCTCTCCCCTATTGCAGTACCACTATCGAATTGTGTTGAATAAAGTCTTCCTCACCATTTTAACAAGTGTTGGAATAATTTTTTCTTTGGCAATAATCTTTAGGGTAATAGTTCAACAAGTGCAAGACATGATGGCCTTTAAGACTAAAGGAGTAGCACATACAGAGGAATGGGAGGATGTGGTGTGGATGCAAGGGTTAGCGAGAAGAAGGGAGATGACAAAGAAAAGCCTGTTACAAGTATTTTGGTTTCTGCTGAGAATCTACACAGGGCTGATAAACAGATCTAAGATTTATGTCAGAAAAATTCCCTTGGTAGTCATGTAAAGGAGAGGTTGGACTAGAAAGAATAGAGGCAGCAAGTGCCAGGTGAGAACCAAGGGCCTAGACCCAAGCGGTTGGAACTAGGAACAGACATATTGGAGACACTTTGAAGGGAGACCCAAAAGCATTGATAACTGACTATAGAATGCAAGTGTCAATGCCGACTTTCCAAAAAGACCAGCAGAACAAGCTGATGAGCTAGCAAAACCACAGTAACTAAACTTACTACAATAAAGGAGACTGTCACCTTGACATATTCTTAGTAATGTCTCAGCAGGAGATGTGGAGTAGATATTTATGGGATTTGGGTCTGGGATCAAGTAGTTTAAGACAGGTCTTCAAGGTAGGGAACTAATTAGGATTGAGAAAAGTATGCAACATTTGTAAGGGCAAATACAAATTTTTTAAAAGAGGCTTAATTCTCCCTGTTGAAAATAAGGGAAGAGACTTCTCTCCTCTCTTTTTTTCTTTCAGAATTTCTTTCTCTGTCCTTTCCAAATGTCTGTATATCTTTACGATGGCTGAATAAGCCTCTTGCCAGACTCACAACTCAGGAATGTCTCATCAGGGGCCTGAGAGTCTTCTTTTTGAAATGCAAAACACCAAGGGAGGTAGCCCCCCTACCTCCCAATTCCTGTGGGAGGGTAAGAACCTAAATTTCAAGGGCATCTTGCTCCAGTTGGCAAAACAATCTCCTGTCATAGAGATTTGAGAATTTTGTTTCTCCTCCAATATACCCAACATCCCAATTACCATGTTAGGACAACTATGTGTAACAAAGGTGCTGCCAAGTCTCTTTACTTGAAGACTAGTTATTATTTACCTTGAAAACATGTATGTAATGGGTTTTATCTGCTTGGCTATAAAAAGGGGTGATATTTCTTTCCTTCTTTGCAATAGCTTAGCCGATTACCTGTGATGCACTTCCCATTCTGGTTTATTCAATCACATTCTGTTTGTACAATAGTAAAAGTGTTTTCTTTCTCCACTACCTTTGTGGAGAGGATTTTTGGGTCAGAAGATTTTGTTTTTAATCTATTTCCCCAACACTTTATGGTTTAGGATTGGTGGTATAGGAAAGAACAGAAAAAAATCCTTCTCCTCTATCCATCAGAGGTTCTCCCTTGAGGTCCTGTAAATTAGACTGACAAGACAAATTAATGAGAGAAAAATAAACAGAAGTTTATTAACATGTTCATTGCACATACATATGGGAGCACTCAGTGATGAGTAATGGTTAGAACTTGGGATGGTTAGAACTTGGGATGGTTAGAACTTGGGCTTATATAGCATCTTAAAAAAAGAATAATAAATTTTTAGAGAAGTGGCAAGACAAGGAGAACGACTTTGAGCTTCAAAGGCAGCAAATTGTGGGAAGGCAAATATACGGGGAAAGTAATGGTGGATAAGGGCTAGTTAGTAAGGTTTGTTATGTAGATTGTTTTGATGTCCTCTCTGGGCCCTTGAGGGTCTAGAGTTGTCTCCAGTGATTAACTTGTATCCTTTCTGGTAAAGAGGGGAGGTGGGACACGTTTACAAATGTATGTCCTGCTTTTAGGCAAATAGGAGGAAGGCAGAGAGCTTGTCTTGTATCTGCTGCTGCTCAGTTGCTTTAAACTCAAAATAATCCTTATGCCAGTGAGGCATACATTGGGGTGGCATATTCTGCTACCCCTCGGTGGACACAGCATGATGAGGGTCTTAAAGTAAATCTTGGTAAGTAAACAGTTGCTTGATAAGTGAGTGTTTGCCAGGTGAACAATATATTTTCCTGAGAAGGGAGCTGCTTGCCCAAATGAGCAAACTGACCGAATTAGGTTACCGGAATTCCCTGAAGCAAACAATGAAGTTATTTACTAGTTCATTGCCTTAATTCCTAGGCAACAATTTCCTAGAATGAACAAGTGGTCTTAGTTCTCAGTCCTGCTAGCTAAGCTGTGTGGATGTAGGTAGTCACAGTTCTCACGGGAAGAAGCGCGCTAAGATCTGAGCTTTCAGCCTGAGTGGATGGTGACTCCAGCAACCAAATCTGAGTCTGGAGGAGGAGGGAAGGAATAAAGCTTGAATTTGGAAGTGTTAAGTCTGAAGGGGCTGTAAGCCACCCAGGTAGAGAGTCCAGCGAGCAGCCGCTGTTTATTACTGAGAGCTGAGATGTTGTCTTGAGGGGTCTGCTGTGTGGTGTTGGTGGTTGCAGTCAAGCTATGAGAGTACCTGAATGAAAAAATGGCAAAGACAATGCTTCTATCCATAGTCCTCAGCAGCCATTTCAGCTGTGGGTCCACTGGCTCCCAGATGGAGCCAGGTTTTCAGCCTGTTTCATGTAAAGTTCTCTTTAGAAGGAGAATTATAAGAATTGAAAGGAGCTCATTAGCCACGTAGAGCTATAGAGGGCTGCGTTCTGGACTTGATTGAAGACAACTTTAGTTTGGAATTCCAATGAGCCTGTCTTCTGAGCACCAGGATTTTTGATGAGTTTGTTTTATGAGGATGGGTTTTGTACAATTATCCTAAAAGGGATATTTCAAAAACACTCCCTAAGATAAGCCAGAGTTGATGGTCTCTCTTCACGGGAACTAGTTCATCAGGGACAAGCGGAAGACCGAGGGAGGGTCCAAGGGAGAGGAGAAGAGTCAGTGGGAAACTGGGCAGGTTGAGGGTTGTGTGAGGGCCCCGCGCTGAGTGCCAGCCCTGAAGGTAAGAAAGCAGGATCAGCCAGGAATCTTTCTCACAGGGAGGCAGTAACCTCTAGGGTAGTGGTTTCCAAAGTGTGGTTCTGGGAATATCTGCTTCAGAATCACTGGAAAGTGGAGGAGGGTTCTGGTTAAAAATGCACCTACTAAATCTAAATTTCTGCTGGTGGGACCTGAGAATCTTCATTTTTCACAAATTGTTCAGATTCAGTCTCTCAGGAACAACAAAATTTGAAAACCACTGCTCTAGGAGAATGGCATCTCGGTCAGTCTACCTTTTCTAAAATCTCTTCTAGGCCACTTAGAGCTATGTCGATGGTAACAAATTACTCAACCTCTCAGATCTCACTTCCTCATCTTTCCAGTGAGACTATGACAAAGATTCTCTCCTTGGGGCTGCACCAGTTTCCATCTTTCTTTCAAACTTTTCTGCACATGTACCCTTAAAATAATTTTCAAAAGCTATATACATCCTCACACATTTTTTATACGTCATCTAAAATTTTTCAATGTATTTATTTTATTATAAGGAATGTAATTTCTAGTGCATTGTAAATAATAACTTTTGAAATAAAATTGTCATATTCCTCTTTTGAAATACCAAAAAAGAATATAAATATCAAAGCAATTTGAGACCCATCATTGTTTGTTTGTTTTTTTTTTTTTTGGTGAGGAAGATTAGCCCTGAGCTAACATCTGTTGCCAATCCTCCTCTTTTTGCTGAGGAAGATTGTCTCTGGGCTAACATCCATGCCCATCTTCCTCTACTTTTATATGTGGGATGCCTGTCACAGCATGGCTGGATAAGCGGTGAGTAGGTCCACACCTGGGATCCAAACCTGCGAACCCTGGGCCACCGAAGCAGAGCACACGAACTTAACCACTACGCCACCAGGCCAGCCCCCATTAGCACTTTTTTAAATGTATGAACAAGCTGTTTGTTAACAATTGGAAATTATATCATTTCTTTTTCTCCTTGAACAATTGAACTTATATTTCCATTGCACGTTCCCACAGAATTTTATTCTTTTATCCTAGAAAGCCTTAATTGATCACCCCATCATCATTCTCTGCAATAAAAATATATACAATATGAACTTAGTCTTTTTAATTTAATTATATATTATACTATTAATATAATATAAAATGTCTTTAATTAATATAACATTATTTTAGATTTCATTATATTAGATAATTACATTATTAGTATTATGAAAGCGTTGTTTAAAACTACATCAATGGTTTTATTAACTTTGATAAGGAATTATTAAACCAAAAAGTTAAACTTTTATTGTGAATACATCGCTTAATGAGATTCAGGGTGAGATGGTGAATTATCCCTTTGTTTGACACCCTAAATATTTTTACATCTTAGGGTAATGCAGCAAAACAAGACAGGATGAGTGAGAAGTAAGCCATGTTTTATAGAAAATGGAAGAAGACTTTGTTTTGATTGTACTCAGGATTTGATTTATAGAGATGACTGGAAAAGAACACAGAGGGCTCAACACCATTGAAGGAAGTTTTGTTACTCATAGTTCCTAAGAGAAGGAGGCACACCACGCCATGCAGGGCCACATGGGGAAGTACCAGGGTCAGTCAGGAGGCAGAAAGAGCAGAGGAGAAAGCATGGCCCAGAGCCTTTATTGTGGTTTCTCAGAAGGAAAGAGTAAGGCAGGGTAGACAGGTTTGAGCAAACTGAGGATTAGATAGTTTGAGTGATTCAGTGGGCTCTGAGCTATAGAGGCAGTTTCTAGTTCTCTGGCACCTGGCCTGGAGGTGATTTAGGGCAGAGGAAATGTTAGCTTGGTGTGTGAGAGCTAGAAAAAGGAGGTGTTGGGGATATGGGCTTTGGATTGGTTGGTTTGCCCATGAAAGGTGCTCCAGGCAAGTTGTTTGCTGTCTCTAGGAATTAGCTAGTTATGCCTGAGAGAGGCAGTCTCTTCCAGGCCAGCAAGGCCCCTAAGATGTCAAAGCATCATAAAACATAGAAGATAGAAAAACATGATTACCACAGAGTGATTATGAAAAAGGCAAGGATAAAGCAATATTTTTAATTTTTTATCCTGTGCATGTATTACTTTTTCAAAAATTAATAAACACTTTTAATGTTTAAACAGTTTTAAAGTTAAATGAGAGTTTCCTCTTCACCTTTCATTTCATCTCTAATCCCTTCCCCTCCCTCCCTGAACGATTAAATCCAAAAGCCATTAGGTGGAGCCAAGCAAAATAAGGGTTACGTGTGGGGGATGCACATTGACCCAGAAAGAGGTGATGGAGCCCTAGCCAGGTGAAGAAGAAGTCCGTATAAAGGCGGAGGCCAACCTGGCATGGAGCACTGAAGCTTGAGTAGAGTGAAGAGGGTGCCTGCAGGGGGAAGGGGGGTCAGGGATACAGGAAGAGGTAACCCAGTACAGGCAGCCAGAGCTGGGAGAAGAGGCCAACCACACTGGGAACACTTCAGTGCAGAATTTCAGAGTTCAAGCAGAGCAATGAGGACATCCAAAGGGGTCAGTGGCAACAACAGGAGGTTCCTTACATAGAGGGGAATTGGCCAAATAAATAAACATACTGAGGAGAATAAACATCAGATTTCTCACTGTCGGAGAAGGATAGAAAACTATAATGAACCCTGTGATAATAGATTGTAATTGGTGATATCAGTGTTAACTTATGGTTTTTAACTCATAGAAATATAGATGTAACATATGTGTATGCGTAAACACTCTCCTCAACACCCCTAAACACACAGACATATGTGTATTCTCTAGCTCTGTTCACTGAAAGGGTCGAAAACAAGCAATTACCCTAATAGCCATAAGAACACCTAGCACCCAGAGCTTGGTTTCTACATACCATTCTGCACTAAAGGAACTGGGGCTTCTTTAAGAAATGGTTTATTCCATGGCAGGGGTAAGGAAAATATAAGATGAGCCCGGAACTTCTTGTTATATCAGAGAGTAAGGACATAATCAAATGATGGGAACTTGTCTAAAGGACACAGAAGCCAGTTTGAAGGGACTTCTACCAGCCATATCTGGGACAATTTGAACACCAAAATAAATAATAACATTAATGGATTATAATCCATTAAATAAAATAGAAACCCATGAGTCCATACCAATATTAATTAATTAATTAAACTTAAAGTTTGGTGAGGAACAGAATTTTACATAACTTCAAAGTAAATCCATATAAAACACTTATTAATTACAAAGGGAAAAAGAGTAACTTTACAGTGGAGAAAACTTGGCAGACAATACTTTAATCAAATGATCACAGTTAATATCACCAGTAATGGGACAAATCAAAATCATATGCCACCTGACAGGATGCAATAAGAAGGTGAGAACACCACTTCTGTGATGTTCTTGTCAAAGATGCATAACCTGAATCTAATCTTGAGGTAACTTCAGATAAACCCAAATGGAGGAACATTCTACAAAGTCACTGGCCTATAATCTTCAAAAGTATCAACTTCATAAGGTCCAGAAAAGACTAAGGAACTTTCCAGATTAAAGGAGACTAAAAATTATGATAACTAAATGAAAGCCATGATTCTGAGACAGAATGTCTCAGCCATGGCTGAGACAGAGGTCACCTCTGTCTTCAATGATTTGGCTAAAATGGATATCCGGATGGATTATATTAATTCATTCAAACAATAAATATTCACTCTGTTTAAATATATTCTGTGTCAATGCTATACATTGGGGATACAACAGTGACCAAAATAGGCCTGATCTCCGATCTACAAAGGTCAAGAGAGTAGCTGGGGGTATGCACAGGTAAAAGGGCAACAGCAGCATATTCTACGGGTGCATACAACAAGTGCTCAAATCCAGACTTTGGGTATGGTGTAGTCTTCCCAAAGGAAGTAAGATCCAAGCAGAGACTGAGCAAAAAGCCAGAAAAGAAGGTGGTTTGAAGTGCTCACAGCTATGTATTAAAATGTTTTATATGTTATCCGACCCAAAGGATAATGCTAAAATCTAAGCACCTCCTGGAATCATCCCTCTGATTTTGGCAAGTATTTTAGCAGAGCAACGATGTTCCTTTAGAGACGCCTCTCCAGGCATTGTTTAACTGTCGGTAAAGCCAACTCACTCTTCTTTCCCCATCCCACAGAGGGGAGGCATCCATGTGATGCCAAAAACCATCTTCCAAAAGTGACAATGCAATGCATACAAGGAGCTCTGGGGACTTATCTGCAATGTCTTATAAACAGTTGCTGTGACCACAACAAAACAAGGCAGTTACCAAATGTATGCCTTTCAGCAGGTTTTTACAGGCCCACTTGCTCTGTGCTCCTGTTACCCTAAATGTTGCTCCCACAGATGCCGTGCTGTAACTGGACATTTGGGGGGTTCTGTGCTGAGATGGTTGTTATGGAGACCTGGTACGTGGAAAGTGAAAGAGCTGAAAAGGAATAGCCAGGGCATTTGGAAAAGAGACCAGTAATACACAGTGAGAAGTTTTTGTGTTAAAGTAGCAAATGAAAGCTTAATGAATCTAGGGAGTAATTGTGCATGAATCAGCATAAACTCAAGATTTTGAGACATCCTGCCTGCTTTTGAAATTGCCACTCTCTGCTTGGAGCATGCCTAGTGCAGTCTTACAGCCCAAGCTACAGGACCTTGGCTTTATTTTGCATGAGGGAGCAGACTCCTAACTCTTGGTGCATGGAAGAAGATAAGACTGAACCATTCTTTCTATAGTAACAATGCCTTCCGACTTTTCTTGTTAGGAGCTACGTCGGGCTGGACCAACTGGGGCCAGGCTAGAAGCAATTTACCCTGGTGGAAAGAGTCAAGCAGTATTTACCACAGCTCCTCAAAGAAGCAGAGCCTGTAAAAGAAACTTGAGTCCCTGTGGATGGGAGGAAAGATGATCCTCCTTTCTCCCCGAAGTGTGAGGAATGTGAGTGGGCTGCCTGCCTGCAAGGCTATGTGGAAGAATAGTCTTGCAGACACTTTAAGTGTGATACAACTGCAATGCTAGGTAGTGCTTAGTAGAGATTATGAGAAACCTTATGCTAAAACTTAAGACAATGCCCAGGCTAGCCATGATAGAGAGCTGCTGCCCTAAACACCTTCAGACTTCTCTGGAGGGTTCTAGTCCAGTGGGCTTGAAGGGTGAGCAAGCCAAATATAGGCACTAAATTCTCTATGGAACCTGGTTCAGGAAAAATGTAGAGATGTGTTTATGTTCCTGGGGTCTGTGCACAATCTATTCCAGTGCAAGGTAACTAGGAGAAGCATGAGGGGACCAAGTATGACGGAATTTTGGAAAAGTAAGCTCGGTGAACAGCAACATGGAACTATTTGCTGTGAATGTCAACCGCCACAGTTGTGACCCTAGTGCCTACTGGTCATCACACTCTGGCTAATCCAGACCCCCTGCCTGACCTGGCACATGCTCCTCTACCTCCTCCTCCTTTTCCTTTATAGGGCTTCTCATTTTGAAGCCTTGTCAACCCAGCCTCTCCCCACACTTGGGAAAGGAGGGAGGGGCATCTAGGCAGCCTCAAGGAGGCTCATCACCGCACTCCTGCACTTCCAATCTAGAGCACAGTTGTTTTATTCTTGTATCATTTGTTCATTCATTCATTCAAGAAATATCAATTGGAGTTCTAAGGACAGGCACTGCGCTAGGCATTGAAGATACAGAATGAACAAAATAAACAAAATTCTGACTCTCAGGGATTTTATATTCCGATGGGAGAAGACAGACATTAAAGAAAAAAACAAATAAACAAGATAACACCTAATTGTGCTAAATACAATAAGGTGAGTAAAGCAGAAAGCTGTGACTGAGGGGCTAGGAATGGTGAGCTTCTCAATGGTCCAGCAATTCTGGCCCAGCATGGTCTTGTTAACTGAAGACTACAGTCCTCATCCTCCAAGGGAAGAAGACAAGCACCTTGGGGGAGTAAGGGTGGAGTGGGGGTGGATCCCTCTGTCATTTCAGCAGATTGTTGTCATTTGAGCCCCGTTGCCAAGCAACCTAGCCATGCCACAGGCAAATCTGGCAGAATGCTTGGAATCCAGGTAAGTAAAGCTAAGTGAGAAAGCTCTCACCCAGAGCATCTTGGTGCCAGATGGTGTCTCTCAATAGGTCTTTGAAGGAGAGAGAGGAAGAGAATCACTTGTGAGGGGGCAGAGTCAACAGTCCTAACTCTGGGTCCACGGAAGAAGACAAAACTGGAACATTTGTTCAACAGTAACAACGTCAATAGCAACAATGCTTAGCAAATCTTGGCTAGAGAGATTGTTCCATGTCTCTCTTGTTTACACCCTCCCTTTAAGCTGATTGGCCCTTGTGTTTTCCCTGGGCTCCCTGGCCCCACCATACATCTGGCACAGTGACACTCAGTCGAAGAGGCACCTAGCAGCAGGGGCTTTCCCTGGATGGCCCTATTGCTCTGGGGTGTGGAGACCTGCACTGAGCAGGAGGGATGCCCCTCTTGCCCCTTTTTCAATTCTGACACCCCCCCAACACGAGCATCTTGGGTACATTTCTTCAGCCTCAGTGGAGGAATGTGCAAGTGGTATTATGCAGAGAATCTCTTCCTACTGATGATCAAACCTTGGTTTCTTTTTTTTGTTTGTTTTTGTGAGGAAGATCAGCCCTGAGCTAACATCCATGCCAATCCTCCTCTTTTTGCTGAGGAAGACTGGCCCTGAGCTAACATCTATTGCCAATCCTCCTCCTTTTTCTCCCCAAAGCCCCAGTAGATAGTTGTATGTCATGGCTGCACATCCTTCTAGTTGCTGTATGTGGGACGCAGCCTCAGTACGGCCAGACAAGCGGCGCATCAGTGCGCACCCAGGATCTGAACCCGGGCCGCCAGTAACAGAGCACACGCACTTAACCGCTAAGCCACGCTAAGGATTGGCTGGCCCCCAATCCTTGGTTTCTGAGAGAATTCAGCTCTTAATCTTCTTGAGGATCCCTTGTATGTGATGAGTTGCTTCTCTGTTGCTGCTTTCAAGATTCTCTCTTTGGCTTTTGGCTTTTGACAGTTTGATTACAGTGTGTTTAGGTGTGATTTTTCATTATCTGTTGTACTTTTCAACTCCAAAATTTCTATTCATTTCTCTTTTATAATTTCTATCTTTTTATGAATGTTCTCTGTGTCACGAGACATTGTTCTCCTGGTTTTCTCTAGTCCTTTGTCCAGGTTTCCTTTAGCTCTTTGAGCATGTTTAAGAAAATTGATTTAATTCTTTGCCTAGTAATTCCAATGTCTGGGTTTCCTTAGAGATAATTTCTATCAATTTCCTTTTTCCTATGAATGAGTTATATTTTCTTGTTTCTTTTCATGTCTTATAATTTTTTGTTGAAAACTGTATGCTTTTAATACTATAATGTGGCAACTCTGAAAATCTGATTCTCTCCCCTCACCAATATTTTTTGTTGTGGCTGCATATTGTAATTGTTGTTTGTCTAGTGACTTTCCTGAATTAATTCTATAGTCTGTGTTATTTGTCACGTATGGCCTGAATTCTCTGTTCCAATAATTTAGTCGTCATCTAACATTGGACAGAGATTTCCTTGAATGCCTAGAACCAAAAAATCTTCCAGTCTTTACCGAGGAGCTCTGTGTGTGTGTCGAGGTATGTGTTCAACACTCAGCCATACACTTTACAACTCTACCTTAACCCTCACTTCCTGCTTCTTCAGAGCCTTGAGGTCAGGAGAAGGTGATTGCTTAGGGCCCTCTCAAGTATTTCCCAAAATCATGCACACAGCCAGGAGCGTGCATGTGGACTTCTATCTTTCCAGAAATATGTCACAACTTTTCACAATCCCTACAGATATCTCATTCCCCAGCCTTTCCTCCCAAGCTCTTAGGCTAGTCTATTGTTTCCTCCAACTGTTATCTAACATCTCAGGCAGCAGCAACTAAGATGTTAGCTTCTTAGCCTGTAAAGGTTTTCAACAAATGCTTCTCAAAAAGCAGCTTTAGCACCAGGCGAGGTCTAAGTTAGGCAAAATAAAAACAAGCTTTTTGAGTTTTCAGGGAACAGTTTTCCAGGGAACAACCATACAGGTGAGAACAAATATTTAATTACAATTCTTTGTGAATAAGGCCCATTCTGCTCTCTCTGGTACCAAGAATGTGGACTACTATTTTCATGGGTACTACTGAAAGGGGGAGTGAGGAAGGGAACTAGGGTAAGTCAAAACACCACAAAGTTCACTATTGTTACTGAGAATCAGCCATTTTTTCTTGAATAAGTATTCTCTGAGTTGCTGCAAGCTTTTGGTTAATTCCCAGAGTTTCAAAAAGTTGATTGTCACAGATTTTGCCCATTTTTGTCACTTTTGTGGAGGGATGGAATTTGAAGTTCCTTACTCCACCATTTTTGCTGACATCCTCACTATATTTTTGAGAGACATTCTTGCTGCATGTTGAATTCCAGGTTGATATTTTTTTTCAGTACATTCGAGATGTTATTACACTTGTCTTCTAGCTTTCATTGTTTCCAGCAAGAAATATGCTGTTATTCTTATCCTTGTTCCTCCGTTCACAATGTGTCTTTTTTCCTCTGGCTACATTTAAGATTTTCTCTTTATTGCTGATTTTAAGAAATTTCATTATAATGTGACTTGGTGTATTTTTCTTTGTGTGTGATTTTTGTCACTGTAGTTCATTTTTGGTTTGGTTTGGGGGGGTGGTGTGTGTGTGTGTGTGTGCTTGGATTTTGTTGAGCTTCTTGGATCTGTGGGTTTGTCATTTTCATCAACTTTGGAAATTTCTCAGCTGTTAGTTCTTCTTTTTTTTTTTTTTTGGCTCCCTCTCCCTTCAAAGACTCCAAATATAGTTACATTCGACTACTTGAAGTTGTCCCATAGCTCACTGGCACTCCATTCTTTGTTTCTTGGTATTCTTTTTTTCCTCTATGCATTTGATTTTGGACGGTTTCTATAGTTATACCTTCAAGTTCACTAATCTTTTCTTCTGTAATGTCTAATCTGTTGTTAATCCTATGTGGTGTATTTTTCATTTTACATGTGTAGTTTTCATCTCTAACAGTTCAGACCTTTTTTTATATCTTCTGTGTCTCTACTTGACATATTCAATCTTTCCTCTAGTTTCTTAAACATATGAAGTACAGTCATAATTACTGTTTTAATATCCTTGTCTACTACTTCTGTTGACTCTATCATTCCTAGGTCAGTTTCCACTGATTGATTTTTCTCCTCATTATGGATTGTATTTTCCTTCTTCTTTGCCTTCTTGATAATTTTTTATTGGATGCTAGACATTATGAATTTAACTTGTTGGATATTTTGTATTCTTACAGATATTCTTGAACATTGTTCTGGGACACAATTAAGTCACTTGGAAACAGTTTGATCCTTTCATGTCCTGCTTTTAAGCTTTGTTAGGTGGGACTGGAGATTCATCTAGTCTAGAGTTAATTTTTCTTGCTACTGAGGCAAGACCTTCTTAGTACTCTTAGGATGCCTTATGAATTACGAGGTATTCCACTCTGGTTTTTGAGAACAGGCACTATTCCAAGCCCTGGGTGAGCTCCATGCATTGTTCCCTCTAGTCCTTTTGAATGGCTCTTTCTCCAGCCCCTGGTAGTTTCCTCACTCACTGTACTCGGCTGAATACTTGAGGAGTACCCTCTGCAAATCTCTGGAGTTCTCT
Source organism: Ceratotherium simum simum (assembly GCF_057802395.1). NCBI lineage: Eukaryota > Metazoa > Chordata > Mammalia > Perissodactyla > Rhinocerotidae > Ceratotherium > Ceratotherium simum. The sequence continues at coordinate 40,103,914 of NC_141904.1, forward strand.
CTCTGTGCAACTCACTCATCTCTGGTACTGTGCCCTGAGACTCTTCTAGCCACTTTGGCTTCCCAGACTCCCAGCTGCGTTTCCACTCAGGGAGACTACTGGTCTCTACCCAGGTTCCCCCTCCCTGCATCATGGCCCTAGCACTGCCTCTGGGCAGTAAGCTGTGGCAGTCACAGGCTCACTCCATTTGTTTTCCATCTCTTAAGGATCACTCTCCTGATGTTCAGAGTCTTGGGTGCTATTACATATTTGTTGTTATTTTTGTTGTTTTTAAAGCAGGAAGGTAAATCCAGTCCCTGTCACTTCATCTTGACCAGAAGCAGAAGTCCCACCCTAAATACTCTTTATCACATCACCTGTTCATTTTTCTTCACAGTACCTGCCACGCTAAAATTATTTTGCTCATTTTCTCTTTACTTAGCTCTCACTTATCCTATTCATCAGAATATAAACTACTCCTGTGTCCATGCTATTCATGTTTATTATCTGGCATATGCCTGGCACGTAGTGAATTCTAATTCTAATAAATATGTGTTGACTTAATAAATAAATGAGTCCATTGCATCCATTCCCTAACTCTCAATTAAGACAACAGAGGTCCAGCCACCTTCCACATGGCTCTGTGAGAAGGGAATACATCCCATCACTAAAAGATCCTGTTATCATCTCTCTCTGCTTAAGCCAGCCATTTCCTTCCCCCTTTACCTTCTTGCTTTTCCCTCTGTTTCCCCTATGAATCTGGAACAATGCACCAGTTTCAGCCCTCAGACAGCTTTTTTTAATTATTATACCTTGAATGTATTTCAACTAGTGCCAAGATTTTATAATTTGGAGATTTCACTTACAATCCTGGATTTCTGGTTTCTTTTGATCAACCAAGCTGGCCACACTGGTTACTACTTGGCAACAGTCTGCTGAAGGTTGGTCATGGCTATCATCCTTAGAAGGGTCACATGCTCTCCCGTTCACCACAATCCATCCCTCACCCCACCCCCGGCCAGCCTCATTGACTTTAACTATGCTGCTTCTATAGGCATTTGAATTTAGGGCCTAGTTTGCCATTTGAAAATAAAACCTTTTCCTATCCAAAGAAAATCCTATGTTTCCAAGAGAACAAGGCCCTGCTTGCCTTTTTGATAAGCCCAGAAGAAATAAGGACATCAAATTTTCCCATTAGGTTCCCTGGCACATAATATTGTACCCTTTACAGAAGAGTCGATAAAAGAGACTGATACAGGCTGAAAGTATGAATCCAGTATAATAATTAAGAGTAAGTTTAACTTACTAACTAGACAGAAGTTTATTTCTCTCTTACATGGAAGTGTAGAAGTGGGCGTTCCAGAGCTGGAACGACACTCCTCAGTAGGTATCCAGTTTCCTGGTATCTAGAACTCTACCATGCATGGCCCTCAGTTCCAATGCCACTTTATGATCCAGATGGCCCCATATCTCTAGTTATCACGTCCATATTTCAGGCAGTAGGAAGGAGGAAAAGAAGGAAAATTTCATGCTCTCTTTCTCTACAGTACTTCCCAAAAGCTGAACACACTAATCCTGTTTCCATCTAGTTCTGACCAGAACTTAACCACTTGGCTACCCTTAGCTAAAAAGGGGGCATAAAATATAATCTTTATTCCTGGTGTCCATGTAACCAGATAGACATCAGGGATTCTATTTCTGCAAAAGAAGGGGAAAATGGATACTGAGGAACAACTTGCAGTCTCTGATGGTCCAGGATACAAAAATACAGAATCAGAAGACCTCAGAAAAATGCAGCTTGTTTCATGAATGATTTTCACTTGCTCTAAAGCCTCAACCTATTCTCAGGACTATTTTCTTCTAATAAGTGCTGGGGCTCAGTTAGTGTTGCTTATGGATCCAACATACACAGAAGTCCAAAACTTGACACAACCTCAGGAAAATGTAAAGAAAAAATAGAAAAAGCTGAAGTTGAATTTTCATACTAGTCTGGCGGAATAGGGGCTTGTACTGGTAATTAAGTTACAATATAGGAAATAAAGGAAGTTCTACTTTTCTTAACCCTGGAAAGACACTGAGTAGGAACACTGCTACTGCTTTCCCAGACAAATTCTGCAAGACCTAGAGCTCTAAGGCAGGTGGCACACTTCTCTGAATCAACACTCTCTACCTGGACAGTGGGATCAGGTGTGAGACAGCTATAGGAGATTCTCTGGGTCCCACGTGGCACTATATATTAGCATGGGAAATAGGCTGAATATGAAGACAAGACACACGGAGACACACCGTCTTTCAAGATGAACTCTGTCTACAAGGTTGGGTATGGGAGAGACTTAATTATGAGCATCTCTTCAGCTCTAGTCTCTATCAGCTGAACAAATTCAGCATATACCACACACACACACACACACACACACACACACACACACTGCTGTATCATAAGCCAGTTCACTCTGAATCTACTAACTGGGAACACAACCCTGACTCCACACTCATTTGATTCTTCTGACAATAGCTGCCAGAAAGGGCAAGAGAAATGAGGAAGAGGAGAAGAAAAAAACAAGTAGAGGATAAATAACATACAACGGAAGCATGTTGCCATGGAACAAATGAAAATCAGGACCAAAGGTTTGACCACGACCTAAGAAATTGATGAAACAATCATCCCTTTAAAACAAGAGCTCAAAGCCAACATACAAGGATAACATAAGGAGATGAGAAAAGATATAAAAACTAGGGAAAGAAAAAATAAACCAATAGCAGAAATATAAGCCAACTTGGAAGGACCAAAAAACATAGTAAGGAACACGGAAGATAGAACTATGAGATTGGAAAAAATGAAGAAAACTCTGCAAGGCAAAATTAAAACTAAGCAAAGTCAAATTGCAAACTATAAAGAAATATTTGCAAGACATGATAAGTAAGAAGGTAATTTCCTTTTACATATAGAGTGCCTACAAATAAATAAGAAAAACAGCAGCAATCCAATAGAAAAAGTCAAAGAATCTGAATAGACACTTCACTGAAAAGTAAATACAAATGGCTTTTAAATATCTGAAAAAGTTCTCAGAAAACTCACTGAGAAATGAATATTAGGGGCCGGCCCTGTGGCTTAGCGGTTTAAGTGCACGCGCTCCGCTACTGGCGGCTCGGGTTCGGATCCTGGGTGCACACCGACGCACGCTTCTCTGGCCATGCTGAGGCCGCGTCCCACATACGGCAACTAAAAGGATGTGCAACTGTGACATACAACTATCTACTGGGGCTTTGGGGAAGAAAAAAAAAAGGAGGAGGATTGGCAATAGATGTTAGCTCAGAGCTTCCTCAGCAAAAAGAGGAGGATTAGCATGGATGTTAGCTCAGGGCTGATCTTCCTCACACACACACAAGAAAACGAAATGAATATTAAATCTCAGATTACTGGATATAATTACTCCATTGACAAAGGTCAAAAAGTATAATAACACATTGGCAAGAATACAGGAAAACACGTTTCTCATACATTCTAAAAGGAAGCATATATTAATCATCAATGGATGGCAATTTGGCAAAATCTATCAAAATCTCAGGTGCACATACACTTTAACCCACGAATTCCATTTCTAAGAATTTATCCTATCGACATGTTCTCGTATGCATGCAGAGATAAATGGACAAGGATACTAACTACATCATTGTTTGTGATGGGAAAAGATTGGAAACAATCTAAATATCCATCAACATGAGACTTGTTCAGTTATAACATATATATATGTTGTAGTTGTGAAAAAAGATGAGACAGATCCTTTTGCACTGATATGTAAGGTGTGTTATTAAATTAAAAAAAGAAAAGACAATAGTGTTGGAAGGAAAACTAGGAAGTAAGTAGTCAGGAGAGGAAACGACAATATTCATAGTATATTGTTGTGTTGTTTTAATGTTTTACCTTATGTGCATAACTGGACTGCTTACAGGTAAAAGCCCAGTCAAAAATAATTAAATTCAAAATACATTACCCAAAATAGCTGTTTTAAGTTCAATGATAAACGATAAAAGGTGGTTATTTGAGGGCCAATCAAAACCAGAAGCAGAATAAACTCTCCAGATGCAGCACTGCTGGGAAAAATGGTAGATTTGCATTAATGACCCCAATTCTTCACTCCTCCTTGTATCTGTGCCCTTTGCCTTTCTCAGGGAGCTTTTTCAGTGGTATCTCACTGTGAGTGGGACATAATTCCCCACGCCTGACATCCATGTGACTTGCTTTGGCTAATACAACGAGGCAGAAGTAATGAGGTATCAGTTCCAAGCCTGGGCTTCAAGAGACTTTCTGAGTTTTGGCTTGCTTCTTGTGCTTCTGCTCTCTCTCCATGAGAAGGACATGCCCAGGCTAGCCCACTGGTCCCAGGAGGAGGAAAAGAACCACGTGGAGCAAATCTATTCCAGCTAAAATTGCTTAGCAAAGCCCAGCCTGGAACAGAACCCCCAGGTGACCCACAGACACACAAGCAAGCCTAGCCAAGATCAACCAAGCCCAGACTCATGACCTGTGATCGCTAATAATGAATGACTGCTGTTTTAAGTGATTCTTAAGGTGCTTTGTTACATAACAATTTCCAACCAAGAGGGGCAGTGTCAAGGTGTTTTAACCATATATCCTTGGGTGAGGTATAGCGAGGCCAGAAGCAGATTAAGAGAGAGAAATTGGAAAGATTTTTCAGTTTTGTTAATCACAGTTCCCTGGGAGAACACAGGGACTCTCAGGTCACCATGCAGGGCCACTCAGGGAGGCACCAGTGTTGGTCATGAGGCAGAGAGAGAATGGTGAGCTGTGGGCAAGAGCCTTTACTGTGGTTTCCAAGGAAAGGAACAGGCAAAGCAGGGTGAGCAAGTTTGAATAGGCTAGTTTGAATAATTTCTGGGGTATAGGAGCTGTCCTTACTTGTCTAGTACCTTGCCCTGGGGCATTAGGGCAGTGTATAGTGGCCCTGAATGTGAAATCCTAATAGAGGAGGTAGGAATGTATGAACTTAATTGACTGCTCAAGAAGTAGAATTTACCAAACTCTAGCCAGGACTTCAAAACTGGATCAAGACAGTATTTTAAAAAACTATAATACACAAGGTCATAGTCCCTTGGTCTTATGGACTTTATCCTACATGGCATGTACTAAGCAGCAGCCAGAGGCAGCAGTCCTGAGGGGAGAAAATCAGAAAAGGGATGCATCCATTGTTATTAATTATCAGGACTGAAAGTCCATTGGGGGTGTTCCAGTTACTATGGCTGCATAACAAGCTACCCCAAAACATAGTGGCTTAAAACAACATTTGTTTTGCTTACAGATCAGGAATTTGGGTAGTTCTCAGTGAGCATAGCCTGCTCTGCTCCATTTGGCGTTATATGAGGCAGCTTGAGGGCTAGGAGCTAGACTCATCTGAAGGCTAGCTAGTGGCTGATGCTGGCTGAGACCGTAGCTGTGGCTGTCGGTTAAAATACCTACCCGGGACCTCTCCATATGGTTGCTTGGGCTGCCTTACAACATGGTGGCTGGATTCTCCAAGAGAGAGCCAGGCAGAAGCCATATCACTTTTTATGACCTAGCCTTGGAAACAATGCAGTTTTCATTCTGCTATATTCTGTTCCTTAATGTCCCACCTTAACTAACAAAGTCCCACCCAGTTCCGGGGCAGGGGAAATAGACTCTATCTCTTGAGAAGTCTCGAAGTGCTGGTAGAGCATATGGGATTAGAAATATTGCTGTGCCAATTTTTGGAAAACACAATCTGCCACAAGGAATGGGGGAAGAAAAGTTGAAGACAATAGGGGAGCTCAGGAGAGATGAGGTAGGAGGTGTCTCTTAGGGGAGACAGTGAGTAGAGGCATGATTAATCTTGGCTGCAAAAAGCCTGAGAGAAGAAGCAAGCAATCGATGCCCTGCCTGTGGTGGAGACCCAGCTGGGAGACGGTGGTAGGCAAAGGAGCTTTCATGTCCCACCTGACAGTTGTCATCTCTCCTTAGAGACATCTGTGCTGGGTGCTGCTTAGGGCTAATGATTCTGGGGTGTGGCGGGACAGGTTAAGGGTTTAAGTGGAGTTGTGGGAGTCAGTGATACCTGATGCTGCATCAGGTCCCAGATGGGTGCACTGGCTCAGTCTTGGCTGGCAAGAGGGGCAAATCTGAAAGCACTCATGGATATGATGGGGGCAGCAAATAACACCCCTCATTTGTATACTGTGCTAGTGAGGGGTAGAGCAGTGCACCGAGAGGTGAAGGGGGAAAGGCACAGGCAGGCAGCTTAACCTCTTTGCACCTCAGTTTCTACATCTGTAAAATGGGCACTGCCTGCTTTTCAAGGTTACCAGGAACACTAAGAGCGATGATATCCGTGAGATACTTGGTTCCAAATGCTTGTTAGTGGGTGCCCCACACAGAGGCCATGATTGCTATGCTTGGATAACATACGAACATTCGTAAAGGAAAAAGAACTAAGTGCCAATTCTTTGACCAGGAATAGATTGAGTCCTGGGTGTCAAAATCACCTTGTGATATTAATACCTGGGAGCGTTTACGGGGAAGGCAACCGAGTTTAACAGGGAAGAATATCCACTTCTTGATTTGAGCCTGACAGAGCTCAGAGCCTCCCACTCACAGCCGGAGGACCTGCAGACTGGGTTTCCCAGAGAAACCAGCTCGCTTTCGCTGCAAGGGAGGTGCCTCTGTTTGAAGCTAAAACTGACACACAGCCCCAGGTTCAGGCTGGAAAAAGGCCAGGAGGGTCGTTCTGCCCTCTCTGCACAGGCGTCCCCACATTTTCCTAATTTCCTCGTGTCCCCTCCCTGAAGCTCTGCTCAGGGTGGCCTGGCCCCTCGGCGAGCCCACCTGGCTGGCTGGCAGGGCAAGGCAGCGCAGTGGAACAGGGAACAAAGGAGGCAGCGCGCAAACATTCTGACAGTCTCAGCCGCACCCACTCAAGTGCACACTCTTGGCCCTGATTCTGTGTTAAGCTGTAATCCAAAAATGTGTCTCATCTAGACGGGAAAATGTGTCTAGAATAGCAATTGTCTGCACCTCTACACACACCCTACCAGCCCCACCATATTTGGCGGCTATGCATTAGGTCTGCAAGTGGTAGATGTTCGGCTCCCGGACAATCTCTTCCTTTTTCCCGGTCCCTCTGCTCCTCAGGGGCAGTGGTCAGTTCACTTTGGATGACTGCAAAGCTGGTTCAAGGGCACCAAAGATTCTTTTTTTTTTTTTTTTGATGGTCCTCTGGTTCTCTTACTCCCTCCAAAACACATGTCCAATTCAATTCAACAAACATTTATTGAGCGTCTACTATGGGCCAAGCCCCGCGCTTCCTTGCAGGACAGGCATCCAGAAGCTCTCTATCAGACAGCAGCACTGTCCAGTAGAACTTTTTGTGGCAGTGGAAATGTCCTATACCTGTGCTGTCCGATGCAGAACCACTAGCCACACGTAGCTACAGAGCACTTAAAATGTGGCTGGTGTGACTAAGGAACTGAATTTTCAGTTCTATTTAATTTTAACTAATTTTAATCTATATCACCATGAGGCCAGTGACTGCTACACTGGACCATGCAGACTAGAAGGAGACAGGCACGTGCACAAAAGCTCTACTCCACCTTCTGCTCTAAAGGGCTGTAATATGGGCATGAAGATCATACACTTGGGAGCAGAGTATCAGCCCCCACCTCAAAAACAGAGTCAATTTCCACGTGGGGATTAGGGAAGGCTTCCTGGAGGTGGTGGTCTGGGAGCAGAGAAATAAAGGAGAGAAAGGATTTCAACAGGTGAATCTGGATGGGAAAGGGACTTCCAGGCAGAACCTAGCACTGTGCAAAAGTGCAGAAGCTGGAAAGTGCAGTATACATTCAGGGGATAATTAGGTAAGAAGGAGGCTGGGACATCAGTTCCTTGGGGGCAGAGGAGGGGAAGTGGGATATAAGGCTGGACAAGTGGGCTGGTGGGAGCTTGATCGGCAGGCTAGGCGCCTGGGGTGTCCACATGCCTCTGAGCAACAGAACCACATCACCAACACGGGCTTTGAGAAGCAGACAGCCATGGCTAAAACACAAATGAGGGGAAAGTTGAGCAGCCCTGGGAGGTGGGTGCCATGGTCCAGATGAGGGGAAACGAAGACCTCAGTCAGGATAGAGGGAAGTGTCGGAGGGAAGGTGAGTGCGAGCTTGTCCTTGGATACCACTCTGGCATCTCCTATTGTCTTATATCCCTAAAACCCAGCTAAGTTTCAGTTGATAACAGGGGGTCAAAGCACATAGTAGGTGCCCAGTAAATGCTTGCAGGAAGGATGGATGAAATTGAGCAGTCTCTCAGGCTTGGTGATTGATTAGAAATTAGCCATAGGGATAAAACTGGGTTAGAGATTCATTCCCTCCATCTCCATGTAGCTATTGGGTGTCTGCTAAGGGCTGCACACGTAGGCATGGGGGACGCAGCAGTAAACCAACCCAAGTCCTGCCCTCGGGGAGATCACTGTCTCGTTGAGGAATGCAACCAGCTTCTTCTGAGGCTCGTGATTGAGGGATGATGACCTTTGTGACAATCGAAACATCAGGAAGGAAAGCTGGCCCAAGGAGCAGAGCATTTTGCTTGGGGCACACTGAGTTTAGTGTACCAGTGAAACATCAGGATGGAGAAGCCCAGTAGGCCCTGGGAAGAGGTATTGGGGCAGGAAGACTTGATTGTGAAGTCACGAGCACACCAGGGAAACTGAGGCTGCAGGAGTGATGGAGACGTCCAGCGAGTAGGATCAGAAAAGACAAGAGGGAGGCAGAAGACAGAGCTTAAAGAACAGTCTTACTCCCCTCCCACCCCCCAATAGCCGGCCAGTTGTCCAAACTCCACGGGTACCTGCAGCATTCTAGTCAACCAGATGACATAGATCCTTTGGTCCCCTTTGCTCAACCAAAACTTCACCACCACAGGCTCGCTCTCTGTGATTTGACAACTGGGACTAATGGATTTAACCAAATTCATTCTTCCTCAAGAGTTGCTCAGAAAAGCTGATGCCTTTACCTGTTATGGGCTGCGTGTGTCCTCCAAAAATTCATATGCTAAAGTCTTAACCACCCCCAACCTCAGATACCTCCTGTATTTGGGGGTAGGTCCTTTAAAGAGATAATTAAGTTAAAATGAGGTTATTAGAGTGGGCCCAAATCCAATATGACTGGTGTCCTTATAAGAAGAGGAAATTTGGGCACAGACACACACAGAGGGAAGACCATGGGAAGATACTGGGAGAAGGGGGCTTTCTACAAGCCAAGGAGACAGGCCTCAGGAAAAACCAACTCTGCTGACACCTTGGTCTTGGACTTCTAGCCTCCAGAATTGTGAGAAAATACATTTCTGTTATTTAAGCCCCCCAGTCTGCAGTACTTTGTTATGGCAGCCCTAGCTGACTAAGAGACCTGGTTATCGTTAGTAGATGACAGCCTAGTCAAGAGGCCTCTAGTTCTCCTCTCATTAGGCCAAACAGGCAGCCCCCTCCCCACTGCACAGAGTTCTCCCTGGCCCTCCCTGCACAACCTCCCCCCCCCCACACACACACACCTACTCCAATCAGTATGGGATAAGAAAATGATTTGTAGACTCTTTCAGATTGCCGGCTTCCATTTTATTTTTTAAAATATCTCCTGTAAAAAGGGTAGACAAAACAGTGCTTGTCCCTTGGCAAAGACTCCTTCTCAGATTTATTGGCAGATTGCAGTTCACTTGGACTAGACTGCGGTGGCTTAATTCCACCTGGACACCCCCAGGCAGCCTGTGCATTTTTTTCCTTTGAATTAAATGCAAAGAAGGAACAGAAGGGATGAGAAATTCAGCCACTCGCACCCTCTTCCTCCACACCCCAGTCCCCCTACACACACAAAAACACACACACACACACACATGCATACATACCATTCCCTTCTCCAGGCAAGCGTCCTGCCTACTCACAAACTGTACCCTTGGGGCCCAGGCCACATTTCCCCTCCTCCAGCACAGGCAGCCTGACAGTCCAGCATCTCCAGAGTCTACTTGTATTCTAACAGGATGTCTGCTTCTAAAATTTTTATTTAAAACCTCGTGATAGGAGGAAGACTAGAGTTTTTCCAGGAAAGTACCTCAGTTGCAAACCCAGGTCTCCCTAAAAACTCTAACCCAACTTGAGTTCTTAAGACCTAAGTTTTGATGAGCCAAGAGAATTGATGATCAAGGTCAGCAACACTGTGGTTGGTTCCAAGGACTCAGATGTTTGGCAGTAGGTAAAGTCCAGGACCAGGGTGATCAATTGCATCTTCTGCCTTTCGTCCAGCGGTTCCTACATCTCACAGCCCCAGTGGAAGGGATGAAGTGTTTTCCCCCATGCTCTGACCCAGAAGCTCTGAGTCAAGTTGAAAAGTCACCAACCTGGTCTGTTCTGTTTCCTCCCTTGTGAAAACAGGAACATGCCGTGTGAGAGACTCTTTTCCTTCCTTGGATGCGGCTGAGCCCTGTATTGTCCCAGGGGTCCCACTCCTAGGCTGACAAGACCAGCGACATGGTGGGAAAGAAACTCTGACGTTGGGCTCACCATTGTAGCTGTCACTCAGGAAGATGGACTTCATGAGCTGTGACAAAAAACAGATGCTCCCACCTCCTTCCCACTGCCAAATTAGCACCTGCGAAGTCAGCAGTCAAAATAGCCAAAGGACTCCAGAAAATTGGAAACATGCTGACATCTGCTTGAAGGAAAACTGAAGGGAGAAGGAAATTCATGGAGTAAAAGATGGAAAAAAAGTATTTTTATTCTCAAGAAAACTTCCACTATCTCGCTATAGTTCAAATAATCTTCCTAGTGATCCTCATCTAGGCTGGAGGAAGCAGTTCTGAGGGACATGGCTAGATAGAGCCTCAGTTTCCATCTGTATAATGGGTGTAATCACTACATCTCTCTCACAGGGTTGTTGTGAGTATTCACTAGGGTAGTGCCTGTATGAGCCAGTACCGAAGTACTCATTCACTAAAAGATAGCTGCTGTTATTATTGTTGCTATGTGCATTGTCTCAAGCCCATAGCTAGATGAGTGTATCTTTATAGCTTAGGAAAGAAGCCAGGGAAGGTAGCAGGAGGATATCATCAGTGAGACTCAAGGGCAAGAATGCCCTCAGGGATTAAGATAGAAGATCTAGAGCCAAGACTACTAAGAACAGGATGTACAAGGATCAGGTGATAAAGTTCAACGTGTAACTGATGGACAAGCTTAGAAGCTGTGGTCCACTCTTATTTACTGCTGGCTGCAGATGCACACCAGTTGGATGGGGGTCTGTTGGATGAGAAGCACAGGACTGAGCTAGATCTGTGTGGGACCTCAGGGGGTATCTAGAAGAGCATCTTTTCCTACTGGATTACCATGGCCATGAAACACACAACATTACGTCTTAATATCACTTTGTCAACACCTGAGTAGGTGGAGCACATTCTTTTCTGACCACCTCTTCAAGCAACAAATATTTGCCCACTTGCATCTCTCCATTTTTATTTCTAAACATATCTTTATTGTTTTTTGTGACCACAAATGTACTGCAATCTATTTTTAAACATCTGGCTCTCACAGAGTACTCAAAGTCACCACCAATAACAATTGAAATTCAATTTTTATTCATTTTTACAAAGGTGGATTGAACCATAGAGCCTCCTCTTTAGCTTGAGTTTCCAGTGAGCAATTGATCTTTGCCATATTTCCACGCCAGCACATTTCAATCTTTCTAAAAACTGAACCATATTCATGGTATTCAGCCATGCCCCTGCTAATACTTGAGTTGTCTCCAATTTTGCACTCTCCCAGACACTCCTGAAGTAAACGTTTATTTGGGCATCTGTAGGAATGTTTCTCTAACATAAATCCCTAAAAGTAGGAATGCTGAGACTATATATACAATGAAATATTATTCAGCCTTAAAAAGGAATGAAATTCTCACACATTCTACAACATGGATGAACATTGAGGACATTATGCTAAGTGATATTAGCTAGTCACAAAAAGACAAATACCATATAAAGCCACTTATGTGAGGTACCTAGAATAGTCAAATCATAGAGACAGAAAGCAGAATGGTGTTGGCCAGGAAATGGGGATTTGTTTAATGGGTAGAGTTTCAGTTTTCTAAGATAAAAAAGTTCTAGAGATTGGTTGCACAACAACATGAATGTACTTAAAACTACTGATCTGTATGAGTAAAAATGGTTAAGATGGTAAATTGTATGTTATGTGTATTTTACCACTATTAAAAATAAGAATAATATAAAGTGGGATGCTGGGTCCAAAGGCGAGTCCATTTTTAATTTTAATAGGTATTGTCGAAGCGCCCTCCAGAAAGGCTGCCCTGGTTTTGTTCCCCTTGCCATGTGAGTGCCTTTCTCCCACAGCCCCTCCAACGCAGGCGTTGTCAATCTTTCTCCATCGCGATTTGGTGATGGCAAATGGGGACAGAAACAGGGCAGAAATTGACATTCAATTTGGAGCGTAACAAAAGAATGCTCATCAGCTCGGCCCCTCCAGACACTCAAGAGTGGCCCAAAGTAAATTTGGGTTGCAGTCTTCTGCAGGGTACTTGTAGATCTCTGTGGATGCCTCCAGAAACTCGTGTTACTCTAGTTCTCTTCCCCCATCCCACTCCTTAACCTTAAAATGATGACTCCAAATATCACAGACTGGCCTACATATTTCCCTGAAACAGCTGTCCTGCAGAATCACTAAAACTTGGGTTAAAAATAGCTTGTCTCTAAAAGAAGGTTGGGTCCCTGGGAACAAAGCCCTCTTAGAAATGTCCCCACCTCCGTAAAGGGCACACAAAAGCTGACCCAGCTTTGTCCCCAGAGTTCGTCATTGCTCGTGACCACCACTCCCTGCCCTGGAACAGATCCCTGCCTGAAAGCTTTTCACATTCTTGGTCCGTCTATGGAAGGGAGGCAGGGAAGGAGGGAGGATAATGCAATTACAACCAAGCTACAAGCTTGTGTCATTATTCCCATTTTATAAATGCCCAAATGGGCTGAGATTTTAAATAACATGTCTGAATTCTCACAGCCAGTATAAGAAGCCAAATTTCAGTCTTACGGCTCACTTCAAAGAGACTGTAGTGACGGTACTGTTTCCTCAACGCAACTCATCCCCCAAAAGTCCCATCAGATATTCAGGTCACATCACCACTGAGGAGGATAAGATGACGTGTCTTCAGCAGAGAACATCAAATTCTGAATAGAGTTAGAATTCTGCAGCACCAGGAGACAGGTTTCTAAACAACAACCCACCTAAAGAATGCCTGGTACCTTGCTGACGGCTTTTCCCTCTCCCTTAGCAAGCAGAGAGACATGTTTTTCTGGGAAGGGGGTGGGAGTGAGGATCAGCTGCCCACTGTTGTAGTAATGCTTTGGTAAGAAACGCAGGTCTATCAAGTTAAACAGGAAGACTTCCCATGAACTCTTAACCTTTGTGCTGTTGAGGGGTGTTGCTGGGTGGGGAGATGTCTCCTCATGCCGCTCACCTGGCCTTGTGTCCTACAGTCAGAATTTCCAAATCATATTTAGAGTGACAAGATCAAGTAAATCCAGTCTCAATTGCTTAGGAAAGATATTTGTGGCAGAAGAGAGAGCAGCTACCTGCTGCATTGATTTAACCATCCTCTGGATCATGATCTTAAGGATGACCCCAGGGACACAGATTTTTGGTAATTTGTGGTATTGATCTAGGAACATATTTAAGGCATCCCAGACACCAGATCAACCTGCTAGAGAAGGCCAGGGAGAAGTGTGTGTGTGTGTGTGTGTGTGTGTGTGTGTGTGTGTGACAGAGAGAGAGAGATTGAGATGTTAGGCATTGAGAAGATTAAGATGGTATCATGGAGAATCTGTGAATGCCGGCTTCCTGTCCTGCAGGGACCCTGAAGGAGGTGCATGAGGATAAAATGACCAAGAAGAGTGGCAAAATGCTGTGTTATTAGCTAAATATTGTGCCCCAAACCTGCAAAAAGACTTCATATCCATGTCCCCTGGAGATCACATTCCAGTATTCAGGAGTGCCCTGCTCAAATAGCTCTGAGCCTTTCCCCACTGATGTGCAGGGTCCAAGGGGTGGCCAATGGTGACTATTTGGAGAGGAGGGGGTGCAGATATGTAATGAGCTTGGGTGTGTGGCTGGAATGTTCACATACATGCAAGGGAGGCCCTTCATGGTGCAGGATGAAGCAAAGGGTGGAAAGAGAAGGGATGAGGGGAGAAGTCTCTCTTTGTATTCTAACCCCAGGCCCCAAAAATGTTAGAGGCAGGCCTGCCCTTATGTGCCAGCCAGCAGTGCTGGCTGCTAGTGTCCCAAGGGAACCAGAATCCAGGAGCTGAGTGGAGAGAATCCTGTAACCTGGTCAGAGTAATTCCTCTTGCAGGTTGCCCTGGCAACCAAGTCTCAGCTGCTGATGAAGCCCTGCACGGCTAGCTAGATGTCAGGGTCTGGAGGGGAGGTAGCTTAGATGACAAATGCTTAGTTCCAAGGATGCATTCTAGAATCCCTCAGGTTACTAGAATACTACATATTGGGGTACTAGGATCTCCACTAGGCTGGGGAAACAGGTGGATGAAGTCCTTTCCTTCCAATGGCAGACTGTAATAACATGGGATCCCATAGGGAGCTATGCTCACTGACCTCAGAAAAACTCCTCACTTTACACATAGTATATTAATTAGTAATTATCACTCTACATTTTGGAGAGTTATTGTAAGATTTAGAGATCACAGATGCAGCGTGCCTAATAGTACCTGACACATAGTAGGCCCTCATTTCAGGTATCTATTGCTGCGTAACAAACTGCCCCAAAATTTAGTAGTTCAAAACAATACGTTTTACTAATTCTTATGATTCTGGGGCTCATAAATTCGGGCAGGTATCAGCTGGTGGTGGTTCTGCTTCCTGTGGCATCAGCTAGGGTCACTGACTTGGCCTCATTCAGTGGACACCTGGGCTGAAACATCCAAGAAGGCTTCACTCATATGAATGGTGCCTGGGTGCCCCTTCATGTGGCCTCTCCACCTAGCTAGCTTGGGCTTCTTCCCAGCATGATGGTCTCAGGGTGGTCAAATTCTTGCAGCTAGATTACCCTGATGAAAAGCAGAAGCTGCCACGCCTCTTAAAGGCCAGACTCAGAATCAGAATCAGCACAATGTCACTTTTGCTGCATTCTGTTGGCCAAAGCAAGTTATAAAGGGAGTGGAAACAGATTCCACCTCTCCATATGTGGAGTGACACACACATACAGGGATGGGAAGGGATAGTGCCCATCTTTGAGGTGTACCTACCATAGCCCTCAACTCTTTATTCAGCTATGAATTTGTGATTTTCTTTTTCTATTTTCCTCTCCCTTTTCCAATGAAGTAGCTAGGACTTTAGGCTCCCTCAGTTCAGGGGTGAGGCAGGGACCAAGGTATGTCATGACCAATAAAGACCTGAACTCACCCTCACGGCAATGCAATGGGGAGGTAGGAAAACTTCAAGGGCGATGGCTCAGTGGTTCATCTACAGAGGCTGGACCAGACGCCCCAGGGCTCCCAGCCTCGCCAAGCTCAGCTCAGGAGAAAAGCTGCTCATCTCCTCTAACACCCTGCCAGCTCGGACAAAGAATGTCAGTGGTGGCCATGATGAACTGAAGGAGAGAGGGCCTCCCTCATTTTACCCACACCACATAAGCCTCTTAAGACTTAAGAGACCCCAAGGAAGTAGAGGGTCCCCCAGTAATGACTTGGATTGAATTTTCCCACCTAAGAGAGCTCAGAGTAGGATTTGAATTAATTTAAGTAAAATGTGACATTTCTTGTACAACTGAGATTCGTGTGTATTGCACTATTGTTAGACCATTAAACCCCAGGATTATCAAAGTCATACTGAAATCAGATGGAAACATAGGAAGCTCATGTTCAATGCTATTAACATTTAAAAATAAAAATGAAATACCTCATATGTGTATTGGGTAAAACCTGGAAGTTGCTTTGTTGGGATTTTAACATTGGGTGTTTATAGCCTTGGTCATTTTCCTGGACCAGAGGAGTGATTCCCCTATCCGGGCCTGGAGAGCCCCTTCTGTGAGCTCCAGAGGGTGGAGTACAAGCCTCATCCCTTTCCTGACCTCACCCTTCTCACATCCCCATGAGCCATGTGCCCACCCTGCAGCATGGATCACCCCTTGGGAGGAGCCTGGAAGAGCCCATTCCATGGCACTAGAGAAATTAAGAGCTGATGCACTCTGGCCAGCGGGAGACCTTGGTGACAGCCAGGAGCTTTGAGCACTAATATCCCCTTTCCATGCTGAGAGCAGGTGTAACATACACTGTAAGTTACACAGAGCTCCACGAGCAGGTGCTCTTGCGGTGGTCAGTGCTGAGCAGGATGCCCAGCACACCTGGGGCTCATTTTGAGCTGCAAGTGACCACTCTGGGGAAACTGAGGAAGGCTGGCTGGGAAAGGTGAATGCAATATCTCCAGCCCTAGATTTGGAGGTAGGGGAGCAGGGAATGGGATCCCTGTGTGTGAACCACAGTACTCAGGGTGGAGGGTGAGGGCACTAAGGAGAGAGCAATACCCGCAGTTTTGGGAGCTGCTGTGCTGTGCTGTGCTATCCACTGGAAATGACTTGGGGCAGCTACCTTGTCCTGTCCTTGGGGGTCAGAGGCTAGGCTGCCCCACACGAGTGACGGGGGAACACAATTAGTTTCCTTGCCAGGCGTTCCACTTTCCCATAGGAGAACACTATTGCCAAAAAGCTGTGAGAAGTTGAAGGGGATGAGCTCTGTAAATGCCCAGGGGCTGGTCAGCTCACTTTGTGCACTGTTACTGGGCAGGGGTGATGGGCTCCAAAAAGAATTGCTGGCATTTGCTGTTGACCTCGGTGTCTGAGTCCTCAGTGGAAAGAGTGCTGGCTGGCATCAGAAAACCCAGATCCAGGTCTCAGCCCTGCCCCAGACTGGCCCTGCAATCTAGAGTAAGAAAGAGCATCTAGACCTCAGTTTCCCCACCAGTGATTTGGTAAGGCACTCAGGTGCCAGCAGAGATCTGGGGATGCTGTGAGCTCCCATGTCAGTGTCCTTCCTTGCTTCAGTTGCTGGAAGACTGGACTCTTGTCCCCAGAGAGAATTTGAGAACAAGGGCTCTTGGCCAAGAACCTAAGAAAAGGCAGGCCAAGGCATGGGTGCGTTAGTGGGAGGAGGGGAGGAAACCGCCCCCATAGGCATCAGGCCCCTTCCCTTTCCCCAGCAGACCTCAAGGGACCCAAACAGCATTCTGAATGGTTAACACTGGCTGCAAAGAAGTGGAGTCAATGTCTGAGGCAGTTAGAAAAATAGTTGATTCTTCATGATGGGTTGTTTTTGTTTTTGTTTTTGTGAGGAAGATCGGCCCTGAGCTAACATCTGCCAATCCTCTTCTTTTTGCTGAGGAAGACTGGCCCTGGGCTAACATCCATGCCCATCTTCCTCCACTTTATATGGGACGCTGCCACAGCATGGCCTAACAAGCAGTGCATCGGTGCACGCCCGGGATACGAACCGGGGAACCCCGGGCCGCCGCAGCGGAGCGCACACACAACAACTTGCGCCACCGGGTCGGCCCCCATGATGGGTTTTCAGAAGATGAACTGTCCCTGAAAATTCATTCCCTTGACTGGGGAGATAGACAGTTGGTATGTACGTGCTCATCCAGCAGCTGGATACACAGGGGCGCCCAGAAGGCAAGCTAGCAGGATGATCAGGACAGAGCCCCAACTTGGGGGAACTCCCCTGTGCAGGAAAGAGTTAACACAGCAGGCCTGACTGCCATCTTTTGAAAGATCTGCTTACGAGGTTGGCCCTTGGCTGGTGCCTGGAAACTTGGTTTTCAGGAAGGTTTCCACCATTCCCAGAAATTATAAGAGTGGCTCACAGTGCCTAAACTGTATAAACAATCTGGTTTATGCTGAATTCCTGTTTTCCTTCTGAAACTCTGGGACTTTGATATGTGCTAGGCAGAAGATGCCTACATAACCAGCCCCCAGTAAAAACCCTGAGCAGCGAATCTCTAATAAGCTACTCTAATTAACAACATTTCACACATTTGCCATAATTAATTGCTGGGGGAATTAAGCGTGTCCTGTGTGACTCCCCTGGGAAAGGACCCTTAGAAGCTCACACCTGGTACACCCCAGACTCCACCCATGTGTCTTCTCCCTTTGCAGACAGTGCTTGGTATGCTTTTGCTGTAATAAGTCAGAGCCATGGATACAACTACATGCTGAGTCCTGTGAGCCCGCCTAGTGAATTACTGAACCTGAGCGTGCTCTTGGGGACCCCTGCCAATACCCCCATCCTGGACTTCCAGGCAAGGCCTGGGACACCAAAGCCCCTGCTTCTGGACTGGGCCTCAGGACTCAGGTCAACAATGGGAATTACTGATTCTGCTGCTTAATTCCATTCTCCTCATCACAACCTCCACACCCACACTCTGAGGACTCTTACGAGTTGAGGTGGATTCTCGGGAGCAGTTCTCTAGACGTAGTTCTATTAGACAGTGCTGATAGAGAAGGTAGCAGGATCGAACATCTATCCCAGTTCTGAGCCTCCTGGACCTTAAAGCATAGGATCGGAGGACACCTTGCTTTCTAAAACTCAGCGGTCCTGCTCACTCAATACAGGCAAACACCAAGATCACCGACTCCTGAGGGTGTTCAAACCCATGGCAACAGCCTACAGAACCATCTCTGTAAGGGCAGGAAAAAATCTTAGACCATTTAATTTCCCAAAAGGAGAAACTGAGGCCCAGCTGCGTTATGTTAATGCTGCTACCACCCCATGTGATACATATTTCTATCGCTGCTGTTTCTCCATCTCTCCATCTCTCTCCTACACCAGATCATGAATCCCCCAAGGGTGGTGCCACACTTAGGCACTCAGGGAGTACTGAACGGATCTAACTCACCCCAGGTTACACACCTCATTAGGGGAAGGATGAGGATTCAACGCCGGGTCTCCTGCCCCCAGGGTCATGTTCTTATTGGGGAGCAGTCCCAACAGATAGCACTGACAAAACCCCTTACAGTCCACACCCTGTGTGCTCAGGAGCATCCAAACGGTAAAGAACTGGTATAGGCAGGCCCTCGAGAGCCCCTGCAACCAGCTAGGCGGCCCTGGGCTGAGCTTCATTTCTCTGTCCCTGGATGTCTTCATTTCAGAAGGCACAGCAAGCTTCTACCCTGGGTCAGCATCACAAGCTGACCAGAAAGAAGCAGCTCCGAGATTGACCCCTTTACTCTCTGAGCATAAACTGGAAATAAACAAAAGGACAGCTTCATGTAAGAGAAATGATTTAACTTTATAAAAATGTGATAATACAGCAAGATTTGATTGGGATTTTTTTCCTTTTTTTTTTTCTGGCAAGTGAAGTTTATAAAAAACACCTGGAATAAAAATTAGAAACATAACCTAATAAAAATTAGAAGCATAAACATTTCAAGGAAATAGAGTCATTTAGAAAGACAATAAAGAGGAAACAACAAGTAGCAAAAGCAGCGGCAACACGGGGAGAAGGTTGGTTCTGTTGTGATGACACGACAATGAAGGACCAATATGAACCTGACCTTTGGCACCAGGCTGAGCTGAGGGGCAGGGAAATGGTGGGCAATAATCATGAGAGGCATGAAGGCTTCCTGAATGGGACCAATTGAGTAGGTGGAACAATGGCCTCCTCAAAACAGGCCCAAGCCCCCGCTCCTCTTACATGGCCTACCAGCCACGGGGCAGTGATTCACAGCCAAATCCCTATGGATTGGCACTGTAAGGCTGGCTTCCTCCTCTGTCCACTTGTCCCTAACCTGTAGCTCTGCAGGTCACTGTCCCACCCTGGTGAGCTCAGCAGGAGGAAACTCATCAGAATGTCAACGTAAGCTAAGATGGCAAACTTGCCAGGGAGAACGAAGAAAACTAGACATATAGGGCAACATACAAAACACTTTTTGGAATGTCTGCACCATAGCCAAGGCAGAGTTAGGACCACCTTGGAGAGGCTGGCTAGGAACCCCCAGCAATACTCCCCAGCCTTCCCTTCTTGGGGGAAGGTCCTGAGGCTGGACACTGGGGGAATTCTGGACTACATTCTGAGGTAGTCTAACCATGACTTGCACAGGTGGCTGAGAATGGTCACAAAAAAATGGTGGCAAGAAGCGTAGAAAAGTTGCCACAAAGAGAAAAGGCTAAAATATATAATGGAAGGAACCACGCTACAAGTAGGCTCAGAGAGGGCCAGAGTGTGGCCTGGGGTCAGGGGTAGCCAGAGTAGGGCCCACATGGGCCCTGGGCACACACAGCTTTCGTACTACTCGAGGTCACAGCCACGTGAAAGGAGATGAGTGAATCAGCAGAGGGATTTCCCCGCCCAGGGCAGCAGCAACTCTTAGGTGAGGGGTGTCCCTGCTACTGACTCACGTCATGATGATGATGAGCCAGAGAACCAAAGGAGTCCTAAGGTTCCCTTCAGCTATGACTCCTCTCATCTGAACAAGTCTTAGGGGGAACTGTTGCTGCTAGACTTGAACTTGGAAAACACTTAAGAGGTCCCTGCAGTGAGGGAGCAATGAGACCCTTAACCACCACTGAAAGAGAAATAGGAACAAAGAGCAAAGGATTGTAGACTCCTCCACTATTTTATGCTAACTGACATTCTTTTTCTCTTCCGCTCCAGCACACAGAATTCTAAGTCAGGATGGAATGTTCTGAAGGTTTAGAAGGCAGCAGCTATGTGGACATTAGTATCTTCTCCGCTTTCCACATTTCCACAGACGCTTTCTGGGACGGAGCTCAACAAAGTCTTCAACTTCATTTTCATAATCATCTTCCTGAACAACACCTGTTTAAAAAGCAAAGGCCAGAAACAAAGTGCAGAATGGTGATTTTTTTCACTCCATTGCAAAATATAACATCCTAGTAAAACCTAATGTCTCTGTAATCATTGCTATCAATTAAAGAAAAAAAAAAAGCCTTCCACCAGGGTGCCAGAGAGAAAGGATGTTTCCTTGAGTACTGATATTGTTTTATAGGCTGAGCCACAGCCAATGTAAACACTCTTCTCCAGAATTAAGTTCTTTTACAGGCTGGTTCCTCTGGCCTTATGTTAGAGACCCTTTAAATGGCAAAGAAATCAAACAAGACCTAAACTCAACCATAGACTTGAGTTGGAATACCAGTTATCTTCCTTCTGAAACAATCACAAAAATCAAAGTCCCAGCAGGGACTATATTCTAAAGATTTTTTATTGGCATAGACATTTGTGCCAAGGCCCTTCAGGTTTTCCCCGGCTCCGGGGTCTGGATTTTCCAGTAGCATCCGGATTAGGAGGATTCACAGAAGGGCAATCTGGGGCAGGTGAAACAGTTGGAGCAAGAGGAAATGAGGTCCAGCCAAGAGGGGGCAGTAGTTGGAATGGGCAAGAGGGAGGACTTTTCAGATCATGCAGAACTTGACAAGGTAATTCTGACATCGGGAGAGAAACCTGACTCACTCTGCACAAGCCTTTAACCCTCTGGAGGAAGATGCACGCAAGTTTCCCCAGTGATTTTGTTTTGTCCACAAATTTGTTTGTTTTATATCCCCAAGCCCAGAACAGCGCTGATACATACTAGACACTCAATAAATACTCACTGACTTACATGAATGGTTGACACAGGCAAACATATTTATCAAGAGATGGCTTTGTAATACCTTGTCTATCCTTGGGAGTCACTGTATTGAGCGTGCGTAGTGACTGAATGTCATTGACAATAGCTCATGAGTGGCAAAGCGGTGTTTTGAAAGAGCAACTAACATGAGCCCAGATTGACGGCCCTCACAGTCAAATGGGGAAACTCAGATGCCACGTTGCTAACAATTTGACTCACTGGGGGCAATGCTCCTAGACAGTGAGTGGCCTCTACTGACATCATAGGCAGCCCCACTTCAAACTGACCTGGGAGTCAACAGAACCAAGAACCACAAGACCCAGAGCATCACCCTGGGACAAAGGACTCCTTACCTTCCTCCTTTGAGTGGAGTTCTGCTTTCCTCAGCCACTCCCGCGCATCTCTGACTGACAGGGTCAGAACACTGACCAGCCGAGTCATGACCTCCTCCGCTACAGGAACCAAAGAACAAGCGCTCTGAGTGAAAGGGTCGCTGTAGGGACTTGGACACCTAGGACTAGAGCCAAAGCCCCCACCTCCCAAGAACTTGTCTCTGTGCCTCCCCTGAGGAGAACAACACAGTAAGGACCCACAGCCACCTTCTGCCGCCACAAACATAAACTACAATGAAATGCTAGCCTGACGCCATTACTGTGTGTCTGTAGAGACTGCCAATAGCAAATCTTTCAAGGAAGCTTTTGTTCAAAATGTTATTAAACCTTAAACTAGAGTGTCTGAATCATAGAATTACCTTAAATTATGTAATTTTACACATAACATACTTCCACTCAGTGTTGCTAAGAAGTAGCTAATAAAGAAATTAAAGGAAATTTGATTCAAAGACTACATAAGAATTATTATTATTAAAGGCTCACACTGGGTATGGTTTAGGGACCCTCCTAAAAGGATGAGAACAGCTACACATCTCCAGATCTTAGTCAAGGGCTCAGCACAAAGTAGGTGCTCAAGAAATGATCACTGAATGACTGAATCAGAAGCTTAAAGAGTTTCCTCAAGATCCTCTCCATAGAATTAGCTAGAAAGCCCTTTTTTTGTCTGTAGTGCCAGAGGAAACCATCCCGGCCCAAGATAATCACAGTTTTAATTGGGGGAGGGGTGGTCCAAACAATGAGGCTTTGCTGTAACTTGAGGACACACAGTCCTCACTTGTATTTCTGCTAATGCCAAGTTCTATCATCCCCAGGTCAGACATCACCACAAAGGACTTGACTCTGACATGTGTTCTCAAAGTCCGGGTTCTAACATTACCTAGGCCCCCATTTCTGAGGGCCCCTTACCATCAGCCCAGGTCTTGCGTCTGTAGAGGTCCTCCACCGTATCCAAAACCTTCTTGATGTTCTCCTGGACCTTCCTCTGCAGCATGCGGCTGTGCTCTTTGGAGCC
This sequence comes from Ceratotherium simum simum, assembly GCF_057802395.1. Classification (NCBI taxonomy): domain Eukaryota; kingdom Metazoa; phylum Chordata; class Mammalia; order Perissodactyla; family Rhinocerotidae; genus Ceratotherium; species Ceratotherium simum. The sequence goes on from NC_141904.1 coordinate 40,126,999, forward strand.
CGGGTGACTGGGGATCCACACGCTCTGCTCAATGTCCTGTACTACAAGCTTGCCTTCCTCAATGGCTGGGTCCACCTTCTCACAGAAAAATTCAGAGTATTTCCGGTAGGCCACTTGCTGCCTCTGGTGGCCTTCTAGGCGAATGTGCTGCTCATAAGACTCGCTGTTCCTCTCCCAACATTCCTTGTCTTCCAGCTCAGCCTTGGAAAGGGCCAGAGCCTCTAAATCCGCTCCCTCAAGTGCTTTGTCGGGGGTGAAATAGTTCTCAGGACAGTGGGTGAACTTCACTCCACACAGGTCACACTGGGTCCTGTCAACATCGGCCTTTTTGAAGTTCCCGGCCCTGGGCTCCCTGGTCTCCTCCCTGAAGCACTCCTTCTGGGCACTCACCCTTCTCCTCCAGCGGATGTACAAGAACACCACCAGGCACACTATTCTCAACTTCTGCTGCCTGGAAGCCTTCTGCTGCTTCTGGGAAAGGATGGCGGCGAGGAAGTAGTCTCGGTCTTCTGATGCCAGCTCATTCATCTCATCCTGACCAAACTCATACGGTGTTTCGGCAGAGTAGTCCACGGCGTCCACACAGAGCAGGCGGTTTAGTTTGACCTCCTCGTGATAGAGGCCACGGATCCCTTTGGTGTGCCCGCTGTCCCACCTCCAGTAGCAGTCCATCAAGTACTCTTCATCCCGCTCAAAGAGCAGGTCCTGCAGTGCCTCAGCCACCGACTTTTCATTGACCGACTTTTCATTGACCGACTTTTCATTGACCGCCATCAACACCCGGTTCACCACTTTCAGGAGCCTCTCGGGCACCAGGTGCCGGCAGTCCATGCTCATCTGCTGCAGCCTCCTGTCGATCTCCTGGAAGTGGTGGTACAAAAGAGGCTTGCAGTTTGGCTGCAGAACCTCCTTGGCATTCACCAGCATCACCAAGCACAGCACCAGGGTCCGCTCTGCCTCACCGGAAACTACATAGTCTATTTCACTGAAGGCATCGAGCAGAACGTTGAAGTTCTCATTCTCCTCACCGCATAGCACCTTGACAAGGTAGGAGAGGTGGTACCGGAAATTCTGAATGGCCCTTGTCACATCCTTAGGTTTGTATCCCTGAATGATGGAGAACACGTGCCCGAGCTCCTTGTTCTTCTTGCTGAACAGGAACTCCCAGTAGTGCAAGAGCGCAATGTAGCTCTTGGGGAGGCACAGGATGGTCTTCTTCCCCAGGCAGGCCAGGACTGCCCCACAGTGAATGAACTGGAACTCCAACATGGCCACTGTGTTTCCAATGCTGGGGATGAGTGGTTCCTTGCACCTCTTGACAAGGACATTCATGAAACGGAAAAAGAGCCTCTTGCAGTTTTCTGGGTTCCTGTGAACGTAGAGCTGGTCGATGCAATTCTCCAGCAGCCGCATGAAGCACAGGTAGGTCTTCTCGGTATTTTCATCATCCTTGTCGGGCGCCAGCATGCCGAATTTCCCTTCTATTCCTTTCATCTTGCTGCCTCGCCCCCTGCCCCTTTCCTCTTTTTCAGACTCCAGAGCTTTGAGCTCCCTATTGTAGTTGTCCTCCTCCCGGTGGAGCTGCTTCTCAAACTCCTCCGGGTAGTTAGAAGAGAGAAGGAAAGCCTGCATGGCACTCAGCCACAGGTCTGTAGACTCCCGGCGGCTTCGTGCACTTGCGTTTTGAAACAGAAAACGGATGTACTCTTCTAGAGCAAACTTGTAGAATCTGAAGAATTTGTAATTCGGTTTGAGGATTTCTTTGCATGCCATGAGGTTTTCTGACAACACTCTCTGATGGAAATGCTTAGGGAAGAGGACATTCAGGAAGGATTCGCAAAGGCCCTTCACATCTGTAGACAAAATACGATCGATTTTTTCAAGTTCTTGAGCTAAAATTTTAGGGAATACCTTTTTGGCTTCCAAAAGCAGTCCATTGATTGCCACCAGCTGCATTTTTGACTGAACCAAACACTTGGCCTCACAGCGCCGCAAAGGCCTGTGGAAATCTCCACAGTTTTCATTCTCACATTTTAAGCCTACAATAAACCACATGCAGACCCCGGGGTAGGTCTTCCCAAGCAGGCTCTGCGTGATCTGACACAGCCTGCTCAAAAGGTGTTTGTTTAGGGCTAATTTCACTTGGTCAGTCATTATCAAGAAATGGTCTTTTGTTTTCTTCTCTCTCAAGTTCAAATCCAGGTCAAAAATTATTTTTAATATGGGTCCAGGGTCATTCTGAGCTATCTGACAATACTCGGAATCCACCTGAGAAATCCCAAAAAACTCAAAACAAGACTTGACCATTTCCTTCTCAGCATTGTTGGTCACTTTTTTGAGAGCCCTGACCAGATTGAGGAGGACTTCCAAGCCCCCCGGAGCCAGGGCCAGGACCTTCTCGGGCTCTGCCTCACACAGGCTGGTGGCTTTGTAAAGCGCTTCCACCACTCCAGCTGAGTGGTTAAGTCTGTGAAACTTGAAGAAGGCATCCTTGAGCTTCTGAAAGTCTCTCAGGATTACCCCCTGCAGGAAGACGGCCTCAGCAATGCCGGACAACTGATGGGTTTGATGGCAGAGATCAAGGGCTTCTTTCAGAATGGCCTTGGTATGTTCTACATCTGAATCCCTGGCCACATTGAGGCGGGCAGCCTCCAGCAGACATGAGGCCTGGAAGTCCTTGTCAGCAGTGAGCCTGGCAGCCTCCAAGAGGGAGCCATGTTGCTTCATCAGCAAGGCAGCCTCTTCTCTCCGACCTTCCCTGTTGAGCAGGTCTGCAGCTTCTGCTAGCCGTTTCCGAGACTTCAGGAACACCAGCTGGTCTTCTGTGTCTAGCTTCGAGAGGACAGCCATCATCTCCTTGATCTTATTTGCACTCAGGTACTTTGCTGCAGCCTCCAAGTAAAACTGACTGGCAGAATAGGAGAGCTTGGATATTGGAAGGGTCTTGGCCCTTACCATTTCTTCATACCTGCAATGATAGACAACACAAATGTCAACTCATTATCACCCAATAGAAAATTTCTTCCAAAATACAGCACAGAGCAACTTAAATAAAATTCTCACATGTAGATATAAATTACAAAATAGGACCTCAACTTATCCAGCATCTTTACAAATGCTTCATTTTACACTGATAAAATTAATTCTTTATTCTCCAAAGAAACCAAGCATTAGTATGTTTAATTAACGAAATATAGTGGAGTTGCAATCTCAGCAAGTGAAAGTTAAATTTGAAAGTCAATCTGTAGGGCAAAAATTAGGCATAGTCAAAATTATCCTTGAAAACAAAAATCCCTTAAACTCTCATAAAAGCATGACAATCATTTTGGGTATACAACACTGTTCAGTTTGCTATGTGATTAATGAGAAAGGATGAATATGGAGTCTGCACACACACCAGCGAGTGTATTAGTCTTCCCCCTCTTATCCAACCTGTGATTTTTCTCTTTTGCCAGGTAAGCATGTGCTTGAGTTAGTGTGAATTAATGAAGCTCTGAAGGGCTCCTCTTTACTCTGCTGATCAAAGTCAGTATATTCCACACTACCAATTTTCAAGGCATTGGAACAATCCAATAAAACATGCTTACTTTTGAACTCTCACAGGACAAAATACATTTCCTCACAAACACAGAAGTGCCAGGGCCCTTATGACGCCCCAGAGTTATCCTACAAACATCAGATTTCCTAGTATAACAGGCTCTCTGTGAAAAGGTGTAAATAAAGCTGAAGGAAGGGAATATACTTCTCATGTGAGTACTGGCTGATGGAGTGGGGAGTATTTTTAGCAAGTTTAAGGAACTAGTTACATATTTTCTTTTCAAATCTAAAACGTTCTCAGTGCATTTTGAGTCAGGCCAGTTAGCAATTGAATTCTACAACCAGTATGCACAGCATTCAAAAGACACTCAGATACATCTAGTGTGAGGCTCCTGTTAATACTTAGACTACACTTAGATCTCAACTCAACACTTCACTAAAAACTCTCAGTTGTATGCCTCAATAAAGCTGAAAAAAATTAAAATAGTAATGAAAGACCAAAAAAAATGTTTCTGGGAAAATTTATGATTATTCAATACTCTTCTGGAAAAGTGAGAACAGCAGGTTCAATAAATAATTGAAAGTATTAAAAAAACAACTCGCAGTCAGTTTTGTCATATGAACTCACGAGGGAATTGGCCTGGTCAATTACTCACAACACCACTACATAGCACCCAGCTGACTGGGTACCCAATAAATGTCACAGCTGGCACCCTGTATGGATTGACAGTTTGTGCCCCCTAAAATTCATATATTGAAGCCCTAAGGCCAAGTGTGGGTGTATTTGGAGATGGGGCCCCTAAGGGAGTAATTAAAGTTAAATGAGGTCATGAGGGTGGAGCCTTGATCCAATAGGATTAGTGTCTTTATAAGAAGAGACACCAGAGTGAGCACACGCTCTCATACCAAATATAAGCACCCAGGAAAGGCCACATGAGGACATAGTGAGAAGGCAGCCATCTGCAAGCCAGGAAGAGAGCTCTCGCCAGTAACCCAGTTGGCCGGAGCCTTGATCTTGGACTTCTAGCCTCCAAAACTAAGAGAAAATAAATTTCTGTTGTTTAAGCCACCCAATCTGTGGCATTTGTTATGGCAGCCTGAGCTGACTAACACACAGTCATTGTGTATATCATACATATGACGGTACCCAAGACCTGGATAAAAGAATATGCTCAATTACCAACCATGGTACTGGACATCCACTTTGCCAGTTCCAAAAATAAAACTCAGTTTCTTTATCTAGATGCTGGTTACACAAGTGTATTTACTTTGTGAAAATTATGTGCACTTTTTCGAATAGATGTTATACTTTAATAAAAGCTAACTTCAAAATAAAAATCTCAAATTTGAACATGTAGGTCAATTACGTTCGTTTTGTCACATGTATTAGTTGGTAGAAAGCAAAGAAAATATAGAACCAACCCATAGCCTACTTTTCCAGGAGCTGAGAGCACGCCCAAACCCCTGTTGAGTAGAAATGCAGACAGCAGACTCTGCCATTCTCGCTGTCTCATACCACCAGGAAGATCTAGGGGCATCAACCACAGGCTGTTTCTAGATTCCTTGCCAACCATTAACCCCACCTATCTCCACTTCACCTGTGGAATATCAGCTGGGCTAAAAGTTCAAGGAGGCCTCCACAGGTCATGTATAAAACTTATGTGTCCTAGAACTGAGGGTATGTGTACATACATATCATAAATATACATATAAGTGTAGGGCTGAGCATCTGCCAGAAGATAATGATGAAGCAAAATCCTGACTGCCCACTAGTGCTCTCACCTTCATCCATCCACACATCAGCGAGATTGTCAACTCAGCAGGTAAAGGTGGAGAGGACAGAACCGTCATTAAGCACAAAATTGCCATGCATGTTATATATACACTCGTAACACACCTTTCATCTTTTTCTGTCCCTTTCCTTCATGACATTGTGTCAAAGCTCATAGAGAGAGTGGAAAACACAGAGCCCTGCTCTCAAGGAGCTCTTGACCCAGCACCGAGGCCACCACTCAAGTGGAAGGTAGGTGACATGGTCAAGCAACTTCAGAAGAGCAGGATGACACCACCCAGGGCAGGTTGTCCCCATTGAGCAGAGGGAGGGATGGAGAGGAAGGGGAAGGGAGAGAATAAAATCACCTACTTTTCCATTGCAATAGCAGCTTCTTCGAAAAGCTCCTCTTGGCAGTACATTTTGAGTGCTAGATCAAATTCCTGAATCTGCTCAAAGCATCGGAAAGCATCTTTGTAGCACTGGCTTCGCTTATAGAAATAGGCGGCATCTTTTATCTAGGATGGAGTGAAATTTTACTCTTAAAGTATTCAAAACATAACCTTTTATCTTAAAAATAACCGGACACCATGAATAATAAAGAGGATGATCATACGTCTGCTATTTGTTGGAATCCAGTGAAAAACACTAAAATGTAGGTAATATTAGGAAAACTAATTCTTTATAGGAAGAAAATAAAGGTAAATCCCAACTTCACACTATACACAAAGGTAAGCTCCAGATGGATTATAGATCTAAATGTGAAAGCTATTGGAGGAAAATGTATGAGAAAATCTTTGTGACCTTGAGGTAAAGAAAGTCTTCAACAAAACCCAAAACGCACAAACTTCAGGGGAGAAATTGATGGATTTGATTACATCAAATAGTTCAACAAAGGAGACATGAAATAAAGTTAACAGAGAGAAGACAAACATTAACATCTATACCAGCACTGTCAAAAAGACCTTTCTGTGAGGATGGAGATGTTCTATATCTATGCTATCCAATATGGTAGCCACTAGCCACATGTGAATACTGAGCACACGAAATGTGGGTAGCGCTACTGAGGAAATGAATTTCTAATTTAACTTAATTTTAATTTTAATTTCCACATATGGCTACTCGACTAGACTGGGCGGGTGTAGAACATAAAATGGATTCTTGCAACCACAAGAAAACTTTCCTGAAAATACAACAGAAACTAGGCAAAGGATATAAACTGGCAGTTTGCAGTGGGGGAAACTTGAATGACTAATAAATAAATAAAGATGCTCAATCTCACTAACAAACAGAGAAATGCAAATTAATATCACAGAGAGATACATCCATCAGTTTGCAAAAATTAGAAAATCAGATTCCACTGAACGTGGTCAAGAATGTGGAACATGGAACCCTCATGCACAAAGTGGTACAGCTGTTGTGAAAAGCAAAATGGCTTTCACTTTCACTTAGTAAGTACAAGCACACCCTGGGGCCAGCAAGCAATACACCTCCCAGATCTCACACAGGAAGGAGGGAGACGCGTTGTACCACAGTACTGTGTGCGACAGCCAGGAGGTGGTGGCAACTTGGACGTTCACCACTAGGGAAATGGATAAGTCAAATGCAGTGGATGCCCACTCTGGAATACTACCAGCAGTCAGAAACCTGGCCAGACTGTAACACTACAGCAGGGGGTGGAAAAAGTGAAAAACAGAACAAGATGCTATTTAGATAAGCTTAAAACATATATGTATAGAAAATACTACTATCTATTCTTCTATTATGTATGCATAAGGGGACATATATTAAATGCATTGGAATGGCTGCCAGTGAGAAGAGAATGGGAATGGAGACTGGCCAGGAAGAGGAAGAGAACGAATAAAATAAAACTAATGGTAGGTTTGCTATGAACCCAAGAGTGTATCCCACTCCTCTTCCTCTCACACTTCCCATCCAGCCCATCAGTTAATCCTGTCTGTTTGGCTCTCCCAACATTTCCGAGATATGACCCCTTGCCAGCACCTCCACCACCATCGTGGCAATCCAGGCCACCATCATCTCAGCCTAAGCCACTGCTGGGCTTTCCTGACTGGCCTTTCTGCTTTGACTCTTGCTGCCTACAGACCTCTCCACAGAGCATCCAAATAATTAGTTTCACATCACTCCTCCAATCAAAACCTTCCACTGGCTCCCCATCACACCGGAACAAAATCTAGTCCCTGCCATGGACAATGAGGCCCTACATGATTTTTTTCCCGCCATCTTCTATTGCTCACTTTATCATTTCTACCCCGCTCACTCTGCTCCAACCAAACTGGCTTCCTTGCTGTTCTTCAAACTTGCCCACACACTCCCACCTTGGGGTTTCTGCCTGCAAGTTTCCTCGGCCTGTGATGCCCTCCAGCAGCTGTTCTCAGAGTCTCTGCTCAAAAGTCAGCTACCTGACACCCCCACCCCTGTCTAAAATAGCAACATCTGACACCCTCTCTCCCCTTACCTAGCCCTCATCACCGCTGACATCTTCTGTACCACTGGCTTGTCTATCATCTCTCTCCCACACTAGAAAGGGAAGCTCAGCAGAGGCAGAGACCCCTGCTTTGTTGCCTGCTGTCACCGAGCACCCACAGTGCCTGGCACACAGTAGGGGGTCCATCTATTTGTTGAATATTTAATCTCATAACTCTACTTGCTGCACTTGAGGTCTAAAGAGAAACCAGAAACAAAATCAAAATGAAACAAAACAAACTACATATGCCAGGCCCTCTAATAAATCTTAGCTGGGTTTTATTCAATGAGACAAGCTATACAAAATGCCAAAATATAAACAAGATTCAGGTGTGAGGTTCTTCTATATCCACAGACGTCACAGACCAGGGAGCTACTAGACCCATCCTGCCACATCAATAAAACCCCATAAACAGAACATCTAACCACCCCGTCTCTTTTCCTCTCCTCGTCAATGCTGATTACTCAGAAGAAAAATCTCTCAGAGTGAATGCAGGTGCCAAGTGTGCGCCCAATTGGAGAGAGAGAAGAGAGGGCTGGCTCTAAGCTGCAGCTCCCCACTCCAGCCTGCTCTGCTCCATGAGGAGGTCCCCACCTGCCATCCAGAGCAAGGGCCTTGAGAGGTTTCCAGGGAAACCAATCTTGTTCTCTGGAGAAGGCAGGAAGCAGGCAAGGCAGAGGAATCCCTGAAAGGCAATCTTACACTCCCACAGCCCTCTCATGAACATTTCTTCCCAGAGGTAGCACACATTTGGGGGCTGGGAACAGGGAAGTGATTTGACTTAAGGATTTTGACAAAGGCTACTGCCAAGCTGGTCAATTTGAACAATGCCGGTTAGTTTGGTGGAATGACCACAAGAGGTCTGAAGCTGGCTGAGGGTTAAACACCCTTCCAGGGAGGGACCTAAGCAAAGAAAAGGACCAGACTCTTCCCTGAGTGGGGCTTGGGACTGCTAGAAGGTACTGCTGAGAGAAAGTGGAAGAAGCTGCCACCAGTGGTCAAGCTTGTGGCAGCGGAAGAACAGAGGGGGGCTATACCTCCAGGAGCAGGGTGGCCTCCACATTTTGAAGGCACTAAAGTCTTGGAGAAGGGAACGCAGGCTGTACTTATGGCCTGCTGTCCCCCCACAACTTTCAGAGGCAGAGCTTGGTAGGCTGGGGGACGCAAGGTGAGCAGACAACGAAGGAGTCTCTGGCTCAGTCATGGCAGGCGCTGGTAGGCAAAAAGGAAAGTGGTAGGCTCAGGCCTGTCCCCTGTAGTTGTCACTGTTTAGGTTCCAAGGTGGTGGCAGTGGAGATTGGAGGGTGGGGGGGCTAAGGAACATGGAGAGGTTGGAAACTATTCTAGTTCTTGGAATCTTAGGACCCAAACTCCCACCCTCTCTGAAATCTCTACTCCATCCTCATCTCCTACCATCCTAATAAGTCACATCCCATAACAAACATGAGGCAGGGCAGGCAGCATCCAGACGCCTTATTCTTTGACATTGACTTGGGGCCACACTTCAAACTTCCCAGTAGGTCCCACCCCCACCTTGCCCAACACCACGGGAGCTCTGAGGATCCAGGAGTTACTATATTTCACATACAGATGTGGAAACCCACCTTATTATTGGAGGGTCATAAAGCCTGATACAGGGGGAAATGCAAAAGCCACACCAGGGTGGGTGCTCTAGAGCACAGCTTCTCAAACTACCTGTGGTGAAGGACCAGATGGTTTTATATGTCCAATCTATCACAACTGGTACGTTAAAAATGAATCACGTTAACGTACAGCATGGTGACTACAGTCAATAATACTGTATTGTATATATGAAAGTTGCTAACAGAGTAGATCTTAAAAGTTCTCATCACAAGAAAAAAATTTTTTTGTAACTATGTGTGGTGACGGGTTAACTAAACTCACTGTGGTGATCATTTCTCAATACATATATATATGGAATCATTATGATGTATATCTAAAACTAATATAATGTTATATGCCAATTATATCTCAACTTTAAAAAAAGGAGAAAAATGAATCCCTAAGAAAATCCTCACCACTTGGATGTTACAGCAATGCCAGATTGCTATAAAGACTCTAACTGCTGACTCTCATCTTCTGTGTCAATCTTGTCACAGACAAATAACTGTTTGTGGCCCGCCAGCAGCCTGCTGACCACTCTGTGAGTGGCTGTGTTCTAGACTAGCAGCTCTGTCCAATAGAGCTTTCTAGAATGATGGAAATGTTCTATAACAATGAGCACTTGAAATGTGGCTAGTGAGACTGAGGAACTGAATTTTTAATTTTATTACATTTTAATTAACTTAAAATTTAAATTAAAAAGCCACATGTGGCTAGTGGCTGCCAGATTTGTTGGTGCAGATCTAGAGTAATTAACTGGGAACATAGAAAAATTGCCAGGCCATTCGCCCAGGCAGACTCCAGACTGAACATAGAGAAAGAGAAGGCAGGAATATTCTAAAACCCATCTTTCCTTTGATTCGAACATTTGGCCTCCCTGTGGTTAATATCAGGTCTCAAACATTCCCACAGACATGTACGCACACACGTTTTTGAAGCCGTCTAAACGCTTGAGCAAGGGGAGAAAGAAGGGCCACCCTAGAGTCAACAGGGCCAATCTCTCCCTCTTCGTAGGACTGGGGCCCTTTTCTGACACAGCAGAGGCTGAGGGCCACCCCTCAATCTGCCCAAGTGAAGCCCAGTTCTCCCAGGAGCAGCCGCGGGCTGGGGCCGTACGTACCTTTCCCAGCCTCTCGCACAGCTGGGCGGAGAGCTGGAACTCCTTGGCGTAGCTCAGACACTTCAGGGACAGCTTTGGCTCCTTGCACTCCAAATAGGTCTTTGCCAGTTCCAAATACTCTACCTGCTTTTTCCTGGGAGGAGGGAAACAAAACAGAGCTTCCACGGAATGTTGATCTAACACCACTAGTTTTAACCTGCTGCTCTCCTCAGAGCAAACCTAAAATGACCCCCGAGACTCTTACTTGGGGCTGACTTTCTTTGATTTCATGCTCAGGGCGGTGTGGTGGGCCAGCACCAGCTTCTCCTTCTCAAACGCACCGCCTTTTTGGTAACACTTGGCTGCAACCTGGAAGAAGCACAGGTTTCTATTCTCAGTAAAGTCATGGAGGTGACATCCAGACCAAGAGCTACAGTGTGCACTCCACATCTGCACTGACAAGGCATGGAGTCTCACCCCTCTTAGCGGATCTGAGAGGGAGGAGCAGGAAGGTGCCGACAAGCTAAAGAAAATGGCCTCAAACAAAGCCCAGTCGTGTTACCAGCTAACACTTCACGCTCGAGGTTCCTTTTGGAAGTACCCAGAAGCCATGGAAAAGGTATACAATACATATTTTACAGGCCACCATAATAACACCCTCATTCAATCTTCAACAGCCTGTGGGAGAAGTTTCATCCTTCTCGTGGTATACAGCAGCACCCTGAGGTCAGAGACATGCGGCCACTGGCCCAAAGTCACCCAGTGGCTTCTCTGGGCTCAACACAGGTTCTCTCTAGTTGGTAACTACCAAGGCTAACTGGCGGTGTTGGTGGAACAGCCGCAGTACACCTACTGTGGGTAGAAATGGGGATAGAGATGGCGTCACGACACATCCCAAAAGATAACTGCCCAGATCTTTGGGACATGCACATCTGTGTTAACCAAATAGAAGGTGGGCAGACAAGTGTCACAGGGGAGTCAGCCTGCATCCCGATCTCTGCCAGCAGAAAGCTGCTTTTCTAAAACAGGAATGCCAACACCATGTCTCAAAGCACAGGCTACAGGGCAGTGTGAGCAAGGGACAGATTAAGTGGCACTTGCTGATAAAGTGGATAGCATGGCATCTCTACCCCTCAGGCTCTTTGCCCCAGCCTCCCGGCCCCACAGGCCTCCTTTTATTCCCATGACCTGTGCCATGCTCCTTTCAGCCACAGGGCCTTTGCACACACTGTTCCCTCTGACTGCAATGCCCTTCCATCCCTCCTCTGCCTGGTTAACTTCATTCATCCTATAGGTCTCGGCTCTCTTACTCAGAGCAGGCTTCCCTGGCCTCCCTGTCTAGGAGAGGTGGTTCTGGGGGCAGCCGGTCTCTCATATATGACATCTGCATCAGCTGGAACTGTGCACTCTTCTGCAGGCCTGTCTTGCTCACCATCATGTCCCCACCTCCTTAAACACATGCTTGGCCCATGGCTCAACAGGAATCTGTTGAATGAATGAATCGCAAGTGGTTTCCATTCATATGGTGGTTCTGAAACATTCACTGACATGCAGCCAAAAAGTCAATAAACCACCTGAGTCCTGAAGTCCTTTAGTGGGGACAAAACGCAGTCAGGTGAGGAGAAGGCTTTTTATACCATTCTCATCTGTGCCAGCTCCCCTAAAAAGATTTTAGATTCAAACGTTCAAAAGGTATTTTTAAAGGGATAAAGAATTGGAAATCCATGGGCAACACGTCTAGGTGACACCAACAGTGTTCTGAAGGGAATCAAGGGAAGGACTTTATATAGTTTTCCAATTCACACCCGTACCTGCTGCCCATGTTACCCTCCCTTCCCTCTCACTCTCCAGAAAAAGAATTCTTGGTTTTATAATAACGGCCAAGTGCTCCATATTTCCTTCCAGTTAGAAGAAGGATGGGCAGTGAATAAAGTTTTGGGACTCTGTCAACTTCTACAGCTAAATACTCCAAATTTATGGAAATACTTTCCAGACACACCCAAACACACAATAGTGCAAATTCTGTTTTCTGACCCTTATGATTGATTGCAAGGGTGGCCACAGTCCTTCACTCCTCCTTGTACCCATCCACGTGCCTTTACAGTGTAACTCTGCAGCTTCTCCCATCGAGAGTACTGCCCATTTCCCCTCCCTTCAGATCTGGGCTGTGACTTGATTTGGCCAACAGAAGGCAGCAGAAGCAACAACGGCCCAGCTCCAGGGCCAGGCCTCAAGAGGCCTTGTGTGTTTCTGTTACTCTCTTTGAACCCTGCTCAGGCATCATGTGAACAAGCCCTGGCTAGCCTGCTGGAGGATGACGGGCACATGATCCAGGAACCCCATTCATACCCATCACCTGAGCCAAGAGCCAGCCAACCCCCAGAAGCAGACCTGCTTGCTTATTGGCAGCTGAGTTCAGATGTATGTCACCCAGCTGAGACCAGAAGAACTACTCAGCTGAACTCAGCTTTGCCAACCCACAGAACTGTGAGCTACATTAGTGACTTGTTTTAAGCCACAAAATTTTGGGGTTGTTTGTTATGTAGCAAAAAGTAACTGATAAGCTCCAGATGTGAGTTACTTGCTGTAGACTTAAAACCATTTTCCCAGCCACAGCAGACAAAACTCTCCTAAGAAGTGGGAATAAGAAAACTCTGGGAATGCCTTTTCCCAGGCACGGCAGATGGAAGACTCCTCAAATGGCCGCTTCCATTAAGTTCTGACTTGCAGCTTCGCTACACTCATCACTTTCCAGTACCTTCACTGGGGTCCAACTCTATGAAACGCCAATGAAAAGACAGATTATTAAAGCAGCATGACAAGCCCTTTGGAGAAATCACTGTCTCAAAACATTTGTTCAGAAGTGGCAAGAGAAACTGCAGACACTTTTCCTGTAATGTTTGAGGAGTTGGACCTATGTCTAACAAAACCTTGAAGTCTAACATGAGCTCTGGGGCATGGAAAGGAAAGAAAGTGATCTGCCCAAAACTCAGCTCCAGTTCTTCACTCAGGAAGCACTGCCTACAGCTGCAGGTGTGGAGTGCTCCAGGTGCGTGGGAGAATCAAAACGTGCATTTTTGTGTAGTCCTGCCGGCGGTGGCAGATACCGTTGGTTAGTTACCAACATTCCCTCCTCCCTTTCTTTCCTAATGGCAGAACCTGCCTCCCATGAAGGGCCATAATTGCTAGTGGGCTTGCTCTCCCAGACTCCCTTGCAGCCAGGAATGGGCATGTGACCTAGTAGAGACCAATAAGATGTAGGGAGAAACCCACAGGGGACTTCATGATAAAAAAAGAGACTGTGAGAAGAAAGTGCCTGCCCTTCATTCCTGCTTGGGATGCTGCTGAGGGGAATGGGTGCTTGACACTGCTATTGTCATTATGCAACCACGAGGCGGCATCTCTGATAAGCTGGAGATGACGCACGGAAGAGATGGAATGAGACTGGGCCCATGTTGACTGTTGAGCCGCAGAACCAACCCTGAGACCAGACTTCTTGTTACTGGATGAAAAACACCACCACCACTCTTTTCACAGGGTATTTGCGACCTGCAGGTGAAGACACCATTACCACTACATCATGGGAGACACAGATGCCATGGTGCCCCACCTGAGACCATGGGACTCATAGGGATGCTGACTGTGGGAAAAGGGACGGGGCTCTTTAAGCTGGTTTCAATATTTCAAGAGGACTAACAGAGATAACATTTCCCAGAAGACTGCTCAGGCTCACTAAGATGGCTTGTGGCTAGAAATCGGTCAGCTCGGTCTAGTGATAAAGCTTAACCTATGCCCACCAGACTCAGATTGGCAGTCGAGGCTATGTCTGATCAATTTAAAAAACAAATGAGGGGACCAATCTGTCACTGTTTTAAAATGCAGTATGATGACAGCAAAAGCTTTTAAGCATAGAGTACAGGAGGGAAAGAAAATAAACAGAGGGATTCTTTGGTGGGGCAAATGCATGAGCCTGCATTTGCCTATCTGCACATGCAGACACTTGGCCAAAATGAAGGTTGTCATGCCTGCATTGGGAAAGAAGCAGGACAGGGAGCTCTCCTCATCATGGGGTGACCTGATGTTTCAGAAGAAGTGGCATAAGCGCCATTACCCTCATGCTGTCTTGGTGACAAAAGCCATGGTGAGAAACCTGCCTGTGAGGCCTGATGGGGCCACTGGTCACAAAGACCTCACGCCCTAGATTCTGGTCCAGCCCCTTACCTTCCAGTACTGGTGTTTAGCATAGTAATCTCCTTGTGCGATCCACTCCTTACAGGTTGAGGTCTTAACAAACATGCTATCATCCAAATCTAGAACGAAAAAGAAAAGTGGGTTTGCCTCTCTGGGCATTCATTCACTTAAACCTCTGTTATGGGCAGAATTTTGTCCCCCCACCCCAAAATTCATATGTTGAAGCCCTAACACCCAGTACCTCAGAATGTGACTGTATTTGGAGATAAAGCCTTAAAGAGATGATTAAGTTAAAATGTGCTGTTATGGTTGGCCCTAACCCAATCTGACTGATGTCCTTACAGGAAAAGGAGATTAACACACACAGAGAGACACCAGGGGCTTGCACCAAGGAAAGGCCATCTACAAACCAAGGAGAGAGGCCTCAGAAGAAACCAAACCTGCCAACAGCTTGATCTTGCACTTGTAGCCCTCAGGACTGTGAGACAATAAATTTCTGTTATGTAAGCCCACTGGTCTGTGGTATTTTGTTATGGCAGCTCTAGCAAATAAATACACCTGTGTTGTCTTTCTCGTATTTATTTAAGATAAATTTTAGCTTACCAAGCCAGGTTGTTATGAGTTTTGGAAGGAGGAAGTGGGGGTGAGAAAGGATGTTGTTGAGTTTTTAAACTTTGGTCTACCTTGCTTTTCTACGGCTATGAAATAGAAGACAGAGAGTAATTTCTAATTCCTCCTTGAAAATCCAAAGCCATGTAGCTCTTAGCAAACTCCCATGCTGGCGCCTTAGCAAGGGACAAGATGACAGGATTTTACAGTATTTTCAAATGTGCAGACTTTGCCCTCATCATAGTAAGCAATCTGACACATTCCCATTGGTGGATGCAGACTATTGCAATCACCTGCTGTCAGACCCATCTGCTATCCTCACTAGTCTGCTGGCGACTGTATCACCACCCCCCTCAGTGGCCCCCTGAGCATCACCAGCAGTGGGCAACACTCCCTGCAGGTCTGAGCCACAGCTTCATCAAGCACACAAAAGACAGTGACTACCAGGACAATGCTGACAGCCAGATCTGAAAAGGTCAGAGATACTCAGGCCAATGGATATCAATCAGGGGAGCAGGGCAGATGTGCCAGCTTTGTTTAGAAGGTGCAAAAACACACGTTGACCCCTCCCTGCTGGCCCTCTGTCATGCCCTCCAGCACTGTGTGCAAAGATGACTTCGCAGCGTCTTGTCCTGACTCTGTGTGCACTATCAGTGCCCTGGTGACATTTTATTCTCATAGCAAAGTCCCACAGTATCTCCGCATAAGGCCAGTGAACTCTGCCAGCACCACGTTGAAGAAACTCAAACTGCGTAGTCACTACACTCATCCCAAGCTCCCTTGCACAGCAGAAACAGATGTTCTCAAAGACTTTACCCATGAGCAACCTGTAACACAATTAAGACTATACTTTTCTTACACTTTTAATGCTACCAAAACATTAAATAAATTGTAATTATTTTTCATTTTGAATTTTTAAATTAAAAAAAATTGCCTGTCTTGATGATCTAAGAATATATTTTGAGAATAAAAGGAGTGTGAGCTGCAGGAAAGATTAAGAACGACCACAGTAGGCCAACCCACGCGTTTTCCTTTTAGTTGAGAAAGTGAAGGCTCGGGAGAGAAAGTGGGACCTGAACAGGGTCATGTGGCTACACAGGTGGAAAGTTCTAATGAGAAGCTAGGTTAACTCCCAGCCTTGGACTTTTCCCATTACACCACAACAGTCAGGTAGCAGGAATAGAACATCTAATCCTGGTCCCCATTGGAGCAATTGGCTGTAACCAGAAATAGCCTCCATAAAACTGGCTGTGAAATGCCCAGGAAACCAGCAGACCTCTGTACAGCAGCCTCGCCCTGAGCTGTCCCTTGTCCTTACAGAAATTAACCATGGCCTGGAGGAGCCGACTCAACAGCTAACCCACAAGAAAGACAACAATTTTCTCCTTCATGAAGAGCTGATTATTTCTCTCCTAGTTATCCTATCAGGAGACCTCTACTCTATTTTTTAATTAACTAGTCTCATAAATTATGAAAACAATACATGATAATGGTTTTTCTTAAAACACTGCAAACAGCACAGAAGGGTCTAAAGGTGGAAAGTAAAAGGTGTCCATATCTACTCAACAGCCCCACGCCCACCAGTTCCAGCAGAGGAGCCACTATAAACAGTTTCCCATTGGTGGCTACTTAGGTCGTTTTTAGTTTCTTATAAATATAAACAGGGCTGTGAAGAACACTCTTATGCATGTATCTTTGAGATTTTATACAAGAATATTTCCAGGATAGATTTCTAGAAGTGGAATTACTGCGTCAAAAGGTCTGAGCATTCTTTATTTTGACAGATATTGCCAATCAGCTGTCCAAAAGCCCACAGCAATTTGTATCCTCCCAACAGAGCCTATTTCCTCTAACTCTTGCCCATGACCACCACTTTTAAAGGACAAATAAAAGATCTTGCCTGAAGGAGTTAACCCTCCCAATCCCATTACAACCACTTTCCCACACACCTTAGCAATAAATACGAACTCGCATCTCTCAGAAGAATGCGGAAAGGAAAGAAAGTGCTTTCAAAAAACTATACCATTTGTACCCGACCATAAGAACAGCTGCGGGTGACATGCTTCCTATCCAACAGCGAGAATATTTTAATGAGATCTTACCTTTATTTTCATCTGTCTTCACAACTTGCACAAAATTTTGTCTAATGAAATATTTGAAAGCAGGAGCCCGCTTCTCTGGGTTTTCGTCAAAGATCCAGAGGTTGACCCGAGCCCGTGTGATGGCAGTGTACAGCTGCTTCAGCTCTCCATTGAGGAGCTAAAGACAAGATTGAGGACAAGACGATGAGTCTTTTGTCTATACCTACAACGTGATATACTTCAACGGGCTTACTCTGATTTTGGAGAAATACAAAAAGTAAATTTTAGAGAAGTCATAGCACAGGTGTGAGCAGGACATGAGGAGCTCAGAGTGGCCACAGCACAGACAAGCAAATCTCTAACAAGGGAGCACACCATTAGTATAGGACCGCCCTTGAATCTGCTGTCATTTTATATTTTGAAATAATTATAGATTCATAGGAAGTTACAAACATAGTTCACAGAGGTCCCATGCACCTTTCACTCACTTTATCCTGATGGTTACATCTTACACAATTACTGTAACTTATTTTTAAAAATTCAACCACTCATACGCTTCTATTATAACTATCATTAGTACTGAATTACTCATGACCTCCTCCATGACTGAGGACTGTGGGTATAAGGGGATAGGACTTAGACATGGGGAGGACCTACTTGATTAAATAATGTACATTTCAAAATAACAACCAATTTGTGGCTACCTAGAGGTTCGTGTAGGTTGGCAATGATTTAACTTCTATTTCTGTGGAACCTTCTAGGCATTTACAGAAATAACCTGATAACTGCTATTCTGTTTATTTGTTTTATACTTTGTATGAGACATAAAACTAGGACAGTAGTTTCTCCCAAAGTCTTTGGTTTTGCTGGTTCAATTTCCCATGATGTTGCCCTCACCTCTTGAGGCCCCCATCAACCTCCCTCAGTTAAGAACTCTGCAGAACTTCTTAGCTTTGGCCTCCTTCTTAGTGACATAGCTGGGATATGAAAGGAAAGGGAAACCAGGTCCCTCAATGGTCAAGGCTGGTATACAACAGTCTCCACTAACTGTAGTCCTGGACTTCACTTGTGAGTTCCCCGTCAGCAATGTCAAAATTTCTGAATAGAGCTGAGTTCCAGAGGTGAATAGAAGGTACAACCCTCCCGCTTCTACTTTCAGGCAGTGGCTCCCCCATCAAGCCCAGCTCTCTGCTGAGAAAAGGGAGCTGGCCAACACTGAGATCTCTGCCACTCCCTTTCCCATCCTCCTCTCCAATGCTGATGCACAGGAAAACCAGCCAAGTACAAGGCTCCATCTTTAATCTCATCTTCTCGTCCAAGCCTTGTTTACTGGCACCCTGTCAAATAAGCCTGTGGACAAACAGCGGGAAATCACCTTGTGCATTTCTGGATTCACTGCGAGAGGCCGACCCTCCGAGGAGCTGGGGTTTTCCAGGGGCACTTCAATCAGTGGCTGGTTTTCCTTTCTGGAGTCAGATGATGAAGGTGTAAATGAGGAAATGATCTTCCATTCCTTGTAGGCCTGAACAACAATGACAAATCAAAGACCAACGGAATACACTTTTGAACTGTACACACAGCCTCCCTGGGCCTCATGGAGAATTGAGCCCCCCTTTTCCTGGTCTGGGGGTCAGGCCTTCAGCCCCAGCTGTGAGGATGGGGCCATCCCATGGCCTCAGAGTTGGGGGAGGGGGCTCAGGTTGCGCAGGCAAGGATCAGGGAAACTACCACGAAAACTCCCCCGGACATGTGGCCAAGACAGCTGAGAAGACTGGCACATGTGCGCTCACTCCCAGGAGGAAGGCGAAGGGCCCAGAAGCTCTTCTGCTTGAAAGACTTGCGACAAGCAGTACGGAGAAGGGAATTCAGCGTTCTCACCCCTTTTCATAACGTGTTTAAGAAATGCCACTTAGGGCTAGCCATTAAGACACAGGTGACAAATCTTTCTAACTAAATTATTCAACCAAGGATGGAAAATTTAGGAGGTGTGGGGTACACTGTGCAAGGTAAACCAAGGTCAGACAGAACAAATTTACATCTTAGTTCTTCCACTTATTAGCTATGTGACCTTGGACAAATTGTTTGTCTCTTCTAGGTCTCATTTTCCTGCACTGTAAAACGGGGATGATAGAACTACCCAAGTTTGTTGGGAA
This sequence comes from Ceratotherium simum simum, assembly GCF_057802395.1. Taxonomy (NCBI): domain Eukaryota; kingdom Metazoa; phylum Chordata; class Mammalia; order Perissodactyla; family Rhinocerotidae; genus Ceratotherium; species Ceratotherium simum. Next base: position 40,146,551 of record NC_141904.1, read on the forward strand.
AATAAAAGGAGATAATCAATGTCAAGTGTCTAATGCAATGCTTGATAAATAGTTGATATTTTAACCATTTTTCTCTTTACCCGAACTCAAACCACAAAACCATGGTGCCTGTGTACATCAGGGGTCAGCAAATTTCTTCTCTAAAGGGGCAGAAAATAAGTATTTTTGGCTTTGTGGGCTATGCAGTCTCTCTCACAACTACTCAACTCTGCTATTATAGAGCAAAAGCAGCCATAATCAATATGTAAATGAATTGGCAGTGTGTGTTCCAATAAAACGTTATTTTTTGACACTGAAATTGAATTTCATATAATTTTCATGTGCCATGGAATATTATTTTCCTTTTGATTGTTTTTAACCATTTAAAAACATAAAAACCATTGTTAACCCACAGGCCATACAAAAGTAGGCAATGAGCTGGATTTGGCCCCCAGGTCATGGTTTGCACACCCCAGTGAAGCCAAAGTGCCCAGATACAAGCACTATTTAGAGCCCAGAATTCCTATGAAATTTCAGACTTCAGACGCACTGTGTCTTGAGAGTGGGCATTCAACTCTCCTAGCCTTTACCTTTTGATTTATAAAATAGGCTACTTGCCACTTATGTATCTTTTCAAGGATAATGAAAACATGGAGTGGATACAGTTCATGACCTCCTTGAAGTTACTCCATAACTTAAACCATATAAATATTAGGTTAAATGCTTTAAACACTATCTAGTAAATAAAAATGGTTATGCTACTAACCAATTATGGAATTAATCACCATGTTCTGAAAAGAGATGTGAATCATGTAAACATTTAAGTAACTGGAAGTTAAAACAAATCTTCAGGACATATTTATGACTGTCCTCTTTGTAAAGCTGTTTACGCAGCTGAATTGTTTGCCAAGGAAAGCAGGCAAAGACACAAGCGCTTGACATATGAGAGGCTCTCCTGGCAGACGGCAGAGGTGCAGACCGGCTGGCCTTGGAAGGGCTAGGGAAGTACAATGTATTTCAAAACTGCTGAATGAGAAGCAAAAGCTGCTCATATGGCACACACATGACTAACATGTTTCCATGAACAAAACACATTTTACTTTCAAGACAGAGACTTTTAGGAGTGAGAACATGTATTTGTGGCAAGAATATAGGCCTGCAGTACTTTGGGCAATAAAGGAAGACGTATTTAAAAGTTCTCCAGCGTCTTCTACTGGAATTAATAATTGTGAAGGAAAAGGGCTTGCATTCTGCTAGGAAGCCTACCTTTGTGGGGCGTGTTATCTAAGTTAGAGCAACCCATAAAAACCCAGGAGGGTTTTCAAAGTCCCTCCTGTACTATTCACAAACGATGTGAAGGAAAGGACTCCCCACTGGGGCAGGAGAGTCCCCAGAGGAGGAGAGTTTAGGGGTGACTGGGAGAATGACTGCCCCTCTCTCCAAAAGGAGGCAAAATCCTATAAGAGAAGGACTTGGTGTAACCATTTCTTGGCTCCTTCCCCATCTCAGAAGATGGCCCTGGTGACCATGTGGTTGAACAGGTAACAATAAATCCTCCGGAGAAAAGAATCACTAACCAAAGCAACGAGAACTCCCCTACACACACACACACACACACACACACACGCATGCACGCACACAGGCACACACACACGCACACAAAGAGAGTACCTGCTAGAACATAAATGGGGTGGAAGAAGAGGCAAGAGATGGAGAGAGGAGCTCGCCACAGTTCCCCCACGTCAAACAGCAATTACTATTGAGCAGCCTTCTGCCAGTCACCCCGAAAGAAACCCCACATGAGCAGCCAGACCACAGGTGACTGGGGACTTATGTGATCTGTGTCTTTCCTCTCTGATTAAAGCATTTCCTCTCACTTGCTGACACTTTTTGGTCTTGTGGTTGTAAATGATAAAACGAGGGTATACTTTGTCCCAGTGAATGCATAATTACATTCCCTGGTAATTGGGAAGCACAACATCATAAGTCTTTTTAGAAGTCTTATTGTGTACATAGGATGAAGTGAATGTTACCAAAAGATTCAATTTGTGATTGTTTTAATTTTGTGCAACTCACTGAGTCATTGGAGAGGGCATAGGGTCAAAATATCCACACCTTTGTCATTTCCAGGGTCAAGGTTAGACAGAATAACTGGGTTTTTCTTTCACAGAGTCAACCACAAGTTATGATCCATAAGTCCAGAGCTCCTTGAGCTTCTTACTAGCACAAGCATACAACTGGCACTTAATAAAGGACAGGAATAACAAAGTCTTACCCTTTCCTCTTTTAGGAGAGTCTCAGTCCAACCATGACCAATGGATGTATTATGAGAAAAAAAAGTTAGTCCTCAGAGATTAAAAATGGTTCCAGGGTTACTGAGAGTGCATCTGATTTTACCAGCAAAAGTCAATGGAAAAGGAATGCACTTAAGGTGTGGCAATGAAATACTCATTGTGGAAGCTTCTGGAAGTCAATTTGCATGCGGGGCTTTAAAAGGAAGAGCGTACAGTGGAAAGTTTATGAGATTTAGAACTCAGAGCATCAGAGTTCATCTCTGGGCTCTGCCACCTATATTAGCACTGTGGGCAATATACTCAATTTCCATGACCCTTGGCTTTATCTATAGAATGAGGGTAATCAAAATACACACAACCCAAGAGGGTTGGTGGATTATGCGGTGAGACAATGCATTCAAAAAGTACTTTATAAACTATAAAGCACCCATAGCAGTATTAGTCATAGGTATTATCAAGGCAAATGTGACATTTAAAAATTAAAAAAAAAATTAAAAAGACCAGAAAGAAAAAATAAGGACTCCATTTAAAGGGTCAGTTCTGGGGCAGATTTTAAGGTGTTAATGCTAACAGTGCTCCTGACTTGGGTATGAAAAACAGCTCCTTCAAGCATGCACCATTTACAGTGGGAAGTCTGCAACAGGGATCAGGACACAGCCAGCTAAGTCCCCAAAGGAGACCCCACAATGCAGTCAGCAGCCAGTCTGAGCCCCCACCAAAAGACGGTGGTGAAGAGAAACCAGTGGCTAGAAAACCAAGGTCAATGGCCTTGAACTGGTAGCTCTATCCACAATGCACTGAGCTTGGGAAGAAAGACCATCACAAGGACTCAGGGGCCAAGTCAAAGCAATGGGCTGGCACAGAGGTCACTGGGGGTCAATCTGGGGACTCTTTTACCGCCATCAGCTGCAAGAGCGGCAAGCAGTGGTGGTGAAGCTATGCCAGAAGAGAGCTCCCAGGCAGGGCGGCTCTTCTCGTCCCCCGCATTACCTGATCCAGTGGGCAGGAACCAAGCCTCATTTGTCTTCCTGGAGTTGTCTCTTTCTATGAATGACCTTGCCCACTTCTGTGTTCATAGGGTGGACACTGCTAACCTTGCCTTCATTTGTAAGGATCTCCTTAGAGCTTGCTCCAACTTGAGCATCCTTGGGAGTCAAGGATAACAGCAGCTAGTGAAACCCGGAAGCTGGCACTCAGGTACCAAGCATTGAGAAGAGATGAATACAAGAGAGCATGGAAGGGCGGGCCACAGGGAGAACCAGCCCATGACATACTATGAAACAATCCACAGCCATTGCCAAAACCCACATCCAAACACGCAAAGCCCCACACCAAATGGATGATACTCCAAAACAGAAACAGGCACCAGTGACAAACTCTTCTCTACTCAACCCCAAATTTTCTCTCCTGGAGTGGAAGTGTAGCTCATACGTAATACATGTGTTGTGTGAAAAGAATTCAGTATGACATACCTCAGAATCAGTAAAAAAGTTGTAAAGGAGGACATCATCAAATTCTAAGCCTTTTGCTTCATAAACTGTTAGCACAAGTGCTAACCCCAGCTCTTCTGGAATTTTCTCCTTTGCCGTTTCATTGGCTACAAGGATTACCTGGAAAAAAAAAAAAAGGAGAGAGACAGAGAAAAAAACATCAAATTCTACAAAGAGAAATCTGGTAAACTCAGTCTATTTCTATGGGAGGCATATAACGTCTTTAAAGAGAAGCAGTCAGCAGAGACTTGGTCAGCCAGGCCAGTGGAAATACTAACAACAATCACTCACTCACCCATCTCTGAAACTTACCCATTCTGGGATAGGGGCTATTGACTTCTACCTTGTGGAATAATTCAGCATCTCAAACCTTTTTTCAATTACAAACTGCCTTCAAAACATACAATTCCAAGAAGCTCACCTGGTGGGCTCCAAATTCAATGGGCTGGGTTTTCCTTTTGTTCCCTCGAAGCAAAATTGCCAAGTCGCTTACACTACAAGACTCCAGGACAGTTGGTTTGGGACCACCAAAGAGGCCAGAATCTCTTGGAAGGCGGTCAAAAGATTCTGGGAAATAGAACTGAAGTAAATCCACCACTCCAGATGCCAGATTGAGGATTCCTGGGATAAAACAGAAAACACATCAGATATTGCACAGCATGACAACATGCCTGGGTTTTGGGGGTTTGTTTTTTTATTTTGGTTCTGTTTTTTTCCTGAGAAGTAGTATTGGCCCTGATAGTACATACAATTGCAAGCCAATTTCCAGTTCCCATTGGATTACCACTTGGGCTCTGAGCCATATTACTCTGGGTCCAGTGGATGAAGGCAGAGATGTGTTGTCGTGCTAAGGTTTTTGTAGGATCTCATTCCCAACCTATACTTATGTTAGAGAAAATTACCTCCTAGAGTCAAGGCAGAAATATAATCCAAAAAATTAGAGCTGTTAGAATGCTAATAGAAGGGGCTAGTATAGATGGTAAGGAAATAAGAATTATCCTCTCCCCTCTCACTGAGATTAGAGCACTGGAGACAGTGTTACCATGGTAACATGGTAACAGCAGTGCTGGATGTTAGCTGGGGGCAGCAACCACAGCCTCCATTGCCCTTTTCCATCAGGTTTATACCCAGCTGAGAGAGGACTATACTAAGAAAAATTGTTAGAGCCAGAGAAATGATTTTCCAAAGAGCTTTCTCCCTGAGTCCCATTTTTGTCTCAGCTCTGAAGTAACACTGACAGTGATGCTGACTGAATACCACCATATAACAGGGATCTTCATAAAAATCATCCCATTTAATCCTCACAACAGCCCAGTGAGACAGACCAGACAATCTCGCTTTTACAAACAGGGACGCTGAGGTCCGAAAAGTTAGTAAACACCTCCAAGTGACAGGATTTGAAGTTGGATTGAACACAGTTGGATTCTCCACTATTCTTAGGGGCCACCTGCCCTTTGCCTAAGACCAGAGAGAATACTATCTTCTTGGTAGAACCCCATGAAATTGGCATACGTGTCCCCATTGCTCTTACCAAATAGTAAAGGGAAATCTTACTATCCAATACTACTATTATTAAAAGTATACAATATAAATCACGAGCACAGGTGGAAACTGCTGAATCTAAGCAAATCAGCTGCTGCTGTGGTTCCCTCCCCATTAAGAGCTGACAAGGGCCAGAGATTTACGTTAATGGGAGAATCAGAAAAGGGCACAAAAGTGTTGATTGCAGTGAAAAACTGGAATCCACTTAATGTCCTTCTAGGGAACAAGGTAAATAATTTTTATATGAACATACTCAAAGAATAAAAGACAGTTGTGCCATTATAAGGAATGAAGTACTGATACACGCTACTACATGGATGAGCCTTGAAAACATTAAGCTAAATGAAAGAAGCCAGATACAAAAGGCCACATATTGTAGGATTCTATTTACATGAAATGTCCAGAATAGGCAAATCCACAGAGACAGAAAGATTAGTAGTTCCCGGTGGGGAGAGGGAGAGAGGATGAGGAGCGACTGCTAATGGTTATGAGGTTTCTTTTTGGGGTGATGAAAATGTTCTGCAATTAGATAATGGTAATGGTTGTACAATCTTGTGAAAATATTAAAAAACCACTAAATTGCACATTTTAAACAGATGAATGTTTAAAATGTTAATATAAAAATGTTAAAAAATTAAACAGATGAATCTCAATTTAAAAAAGATTAAAAGATAGGGGAAAATGTTCACTAAAGATAGTATATATTCACTACATAATCAATAAATACATATGTGTGATAAACACATATAATGTATATAAAGAAAAAAGATCATAAGGAAATGAAACAAAATGCTAGTAGTGAGCAGCTTTATGCTTGTAAGTTTGTAATTTTTTTAATGTGTTTTCTAAAGTCTCTAAAATCTAGTACATATTCTAAAGTCTCTAAAATCTAGTACATATTATTTGGGTTTTTTCTGGTTATATATACAGAAACATATACACACAGTTTTCCCTCTATCTCAAGAGAGGAGGTGGGAGATGGGATTTATGTAGTAACCATCTGAATGGGTTACTTAGCGAAAAACATAATAATCTGTTCACAGGAATAACTCCCTTTGCCATGCTCTGTCTTGCTGATCAAAAAGGCTGCTGGCCCCAGATCAGTGGTGCTAAACCAGGGGTATACATCAGAATGAGGGGCTCATTCAACTCCTCATGCCAAATCCTCTGTACTGGATCCAACAATGGAAGAAAAGGGAGTGCCATGAGAGCCACTCTCTGAGGACAGAGAAACGTGAGCTATGTATCTGGGTCACCCAGCCCCCACATAGTGCCAGGCAGCGTAGAAGCTCTAAATGTCTCCTGAATGGATGAAGGAAGAGATGGGCTAATATTTCCGTTTAAGAGTATAAATTACTTTGCACCAGTTCTTCTCACAAAGCACAAGTCCCAGGTATAAGACCATGGAAGAACAAGAAGTTGAGCTGCTTAGAAGCAGCAAGATCTTCTGATTCACAGGCAACATTAGTGAGGACTTCGAGAGCCCCAGAAAGCTGGGCTGAGTTGTTTGGTGTAATGCTACATTCTGGGAGCCCATCTGGCTTCTAATCATTTTCTGATTCCTTGGCTAAACAATTCAGAACTTTAATCTAATTTTATGTGTGTGTGTGTGGAAGTGTATGAGTGTGTATGTGTATGTATCTGTATAAATGTGCGTGTGTGCATGTGTATGAGTGTGTATGTATATGTATCTGTATAAATGTGTATGTGTTCATATATGAGTGTATGAATATATATGCATGTATATGTGTGTGTGGTATGTATGTGTTTTCTCTTTCCAC